>NC_053022.1:215172883-215478509 GCF_003073215.2 Triticum urartu | reverse complement strand
AAAATGTGAGGCGAAGTTTGGCAATGCAAGGCCTAGACCCAAACAGGATAAGTATGTACGTACTAGGAGTACTAGTGTTAAAAAAGAAAGGCTGGGTTTTCCTTCGCGGGATTTAATCGATACAAATCCTCGTTTCACGTGTCAATTAATGTGTATTTTTTCTCCAAAGACCAAAGAGCTAGCCACCTCACTCCTCATCGCTTGATTAATGCAGCGCCATTCAAACCAACCTTCTCACTTCTGCACGCATGCAGGGGATATTAATGTGCTTGGTTGCTAACCCCATCAATTTTGCCTCGATTAGTGTTAGTGGCCCTTTGCAAATTGTAATTTTGATATACTGGCCTTGTGTACAAAAAAATGGAGGTAGTAACTATATTTGACTTCCTTCCCCACTGCGGTGACCTCGACGATAATTTTTTTTGGTGGTTTGGCGAAGTGTGTTCGACGGAGAACACCATTGAGGGAGACCACGGTAAGTCGTTCGCAGGTGCCGCCTGCAAGCCGAGACAACCGCCTTATTTGCATCCAGGAAGTCCTTTACTAGTACTACTAGGAGTAACTAATGCGGTGAGATGGCTTCTCGAAGAAGACGATGGAGAAGCGGAGTCAGCGAAGAGTGAAATGATGGTTGCTTCGTCCGTGCTTTTGTGATTTGACGCCTCACTGCTTTGTGATTTGTGATAGAAGGGACAGGGCAGTAGACTTTGTGCTCTATACTGTACTACATGCGTCCAAGCATGGGAGAAAGAGGAGAGACATTGCATTTTTCTATTCCTTAAATTAATCAATCAGGGAGCTTCGGTTCCATCTTTTTGGCTTTGGCAACACCGTCCACAATGGTTCCCATGATGCCAAAAGCTATTTTCACATTTGGCGACACATTGTGGATGCCCTTAACCATACCACTTGGTTTTTCTCCTGTGTGCTATCTATACAAATCTCAATTATATTGATCTAAAAAATTATAGAATCTAGATTAGTAAAAAGGAGGTGATTTTGCCGCGCGGATGGCGGGGGAGGTTTCTTATTTGAGAAATGCTACATCCACGTAATGGTTTACGTAAAGTTATGAACTGATGTGATGTGGGACTATTTGATTGGATTAAAGGAGAGGATTAGGCCCACCCCACCTGAAAATCAGGGGGGCATATATAGATTAGATGGAAAGTATATGTAGCAGCTACGTAGCCCTTTGTAAGTCTAGGATTAGGCTTCTTATTTTCGAAGGACGTTGTCCTGGCAGTTTGCTAACATGCGGTCCCATGTGTCAGTGCTTTACCAAGCTGATCCGCGTCCCACATGATGCAGAACAACGGCAGAAGCAACACGTAGTTAAGTTGAAGAAGATGAGGGAGAAGCGGATTCAGCAATGAGTGAAATGATGGTTGCTTCGTCCCTCCAACTTAACTGTGGGAAAGGTGCAACTTTGTGATTTGACGCCTCATTGCTCATTACTACGCCGACACCATGACTGGGGTGCTTCACCCCGGCCGCTCTGCACTGTATTCCGGTATGGCACGTGGACCCGGTAGCTTGATGTCCCACATGTCGGTGAAAGGGACTAGAAGATTTATGAAAGAGAACGCTCCACTCTTACGACGGAGGAGTAGACGACATGACGGCCCAGTGAACTGTCACTTGTATTGTATAGTACTATAGTTTTTTGTTTTGCACGATCCATCGATACAAACCCGATTAAACAGGAAAGGGCGGGATTTTTCCCACGCGGTAGATGATACTGGCCATACATTTCAAAGGCAATTTTAATGTATGCAAACTGAATAATTATAAGTAACAATATGATATCTAGTAAAACTAAAAACACATATGATTTATTGTGTTAGAGTGTAGTAGTAGTGCTGTATTGCATAGTTGTTGGATGTAACATGCGAGAACGTGTAGAGATGTAGTTTTGGAGGGCCTACAGAAAGAAAAGCGTAATACGGTCATCGAACTTCAGAATAAGCTGATTACGGTCACTATATATATATTTTGCGGTGATTATACGGTCACTTGCTCACAGCTCAGCATCGGATTGCACTCTGTTGACCGGCCAAATAGTCTGCGTGGTGCCATGTTGACTAGTTAAATTGACCACGTTCGTTGTGGGTCCCACCTGTCAGTTCGCATAGGCAAAAGGTCAGATAAACACAAATTTACACAGGCGCGACAAGGCTCCAACCCGTGCGCGGGAATCACCTGGTTGTGTATGTGTCTGTCAGAGCCTGATGTGTGCGCGTGCACGTGTAGGTTGAGCACTTGAGCGTGAGAGTGTCTGTTTGTCGTGTGGTGTACTGGTGTGTGCATGCATGCGTGCGTGTGTGCGTGTGAGTGTTGCGTGCGTTCGTGGTTGTGTGTGTATGTGTGAGTGTTGTGTGTGTGCGTGGGTGCATGTGTTTGTGTGAGTGTTGCGTGGATGCAGTTCGTGTGCATGCGTGCGTGTGTGTATAATCACCACACCAGCTCCTGTGTGTTAAAACAGACGGCTCAGTATACCAATACAAGGCCACCTTGTCCGCTGTGCCCGCGGTCATGACTTCCAACCACCGTCCAAATATTTTTTTGTCGTTTGTTTTCATTCTTACTAGCAAGATGCCCATGCGTGGCATGTAACATCAAGATGCATTTGTATGACTTGTTTATCTTGTGAGAGAAAAGGATGAACGAGGGAAGGCCTTATTTGCAAATGTGGAGAGGTGTGTGGGTACCTTTTTGCAAAATTGCCATAGTTTCTTTCCTATCCGTTAGATATAAATCGGACGGCCTACATTGCAGGATGGCAGGCACACCATCATCACCAACTCTGTTTTTATAAGAGTGTATTTTATGTATTTTATAAGAGTGTAGATGTAGAGTAGATATAAGTCGACAGGTGGGCACGATGGTAGCACTAGTAGAAAAAGGGTCAAACGTGAAGCACATTAGTGCCGGTTTGTATTTGAGCCGGCACTAATGTATACATTAGTGCCGGTTCCAACGGCTAGCCGGGCCGCTTTCATTAGTACCGGTTCATGGCGAACCTTTAGCACCGGTTCGTGCCACGAACCGGTACTAATGAGAGTGGTGGCAGGATGTTGTCAGACAGGTGCCCCTCCAGCCCCTTTAGTACCGGTTCTTGGCACGAACCGGTACTAAAGGTCGTCCTACATAAACCCTTCGTCCACCCGAGCTCGCTCTGTTCTTCCCCTTTCCCCTCTCCTCTCTGTTCTTCCCCTCTTCCTCTCGAGCTCATCACACATTTTGCCCAAAATTTGTCAAGATTTGAAGGCCCCATTCAAATGATCACAAAGGTTAGCAACTTTGTCCTTTCATCTCTCATTGCTAGATTAGCTCTTGCAATGCTTTATATAGTGATTAATTTATGAGTTTAGTAATTTGGGAGGATATATATATATATGTGCTAGTATTTGATTTATATGCAATTTGAGGTCAAAAATAACACTTAGTTTGCATATGTAGGTGTGGTTTACTTAGTGCCTTCTAAATCTCCATCGTAGCCACCGTCGATCGCCCGCACCGTCCCGTCGCCGGCACCACCTTGTGGTGAGCCTCTAGTTCATGAAATTTTATATAAAAATTGATGTTTGTGTGATTTGGATATATAGTTACTCGTATAATTATCTTACCCGTACGTTGTTTGTTATACATATAGTGCCATGGTTTTGATATCCGTCCCCGTCGGCCCTAGTCCTTGTTATGATTCGGATGTGGTATGTATATTCTCTTTTAAAACTAGTTGCATTTTGTGTTTATGACAAATTATGCCCATCAAGTTGACATAGAAATTTTTTCTAGGAGGTATGTGAACCGGAAATTCCAACCGACCATATTGCCGAGAGGTTAAATTTAGTTGAAAGAGAAAATGAGTACTTGAAAGAAAAATTGAAAAGAATTGAGGGGGAGAAGATGGAATTGGAGTTGCATGTTGCCGATGTCGTCGATGATCACAAGATGAAGATGGAGAAAATGCGCTTGAAGATTAGAAAGATTAGAAAATATGCCATCGATAGTGAGGCTTGGTATCATTATGCTGTTGGATCCATTGTTACCTTAGTTGCGATCTTGATCGTATTTGTTGTTGCATTTAAATGCTTTAGCTAGAGAGTTATTTGTTTGTTGCATTTAAGTGTTGTATGAACTTTATGTATGAACTTGTATTAATTTGGTCTATTCGGTGTTGTGTAATGAAGATGAGCCGGCAATGGATGTACGATGACCGATGCTCTCCCCAGTTCGTTGAGGGCGTGCATACTTTTCTGCTTGCGGCTGAGGCAAACAAGCGGGTGGATGGTTTTATGCCTTGTCCATGTGCTCGCTGTAAGAATGGTCACAATTACTCTACGTCAAGAACCATTCACGTCCACCTGTTTAAGTCCGGTTTCATGCCCCATTATAATGTTTGGACCAAGCACGGAGAAAGACGGGTTATGATGGAAGACAATGAAGAAGAAGAGGACGACGACAGCTATCCTGGCCTTGGGTTCCCTGAATACGATGATACAACAATGGGGGAAGAAGCTGAGCCGGTAATGCGGGAAGAAGCTGAGCCGACAATGCGGGAAGAAGCTGAAGAAGAGGCATCAGATGAGCCCGTTGATGATCTAGGTCGGGCCATTGCCGATCCAAAGAGAAACTGCGCAAGTGATTTGGGGAAGAAGAAGTTGCAGCGCATGTTAGAGGATCACAAAAAATTGTTGTACCCGAATTGCGTAGGTGACAAGAAAAAGCTAGGCACCACACTGGAATTGCTGCAATGGAAGGCAGAGAATGGTGTATCTGACAAGGGATTTGGAAATTTGCTGGTAATGATAAAGGATATGCTTCCAAAGGACAACGAATTGCCCGAGAGTACGTACGAAGCAAAGAACGTTGTCTGCCCTCTAGGGTTAGAGGTGCAGAAGATACATGCATGCCCTAATGATTGCATCCTCTACCGTGGTGAGTACGAGGATTTGAACACTTGCCCGGTATGTGGTGCATTGCGCTATAAGATCAGCCGCGATGACCCTAATGATGTCGAGGGCCGGCGCCCCAGGAAGAAGATTCCTGCCAAGGTGATGTGGTATGCTCCTATAATACCACGGTTGAAACGTTTGTTCCAAAACAAAGAGCATGCCAAGGCGATGCGATGGCACAGAAAAGACCGTAAGAAAGACGGAAAGTTGAGAGTACCCGCTGACGGGTAGTAGTGGAGAAAAATCGAAAGAAAGTACGGGAAGGAGTTTGCAGATGACACAAGGAGCGTATGGTTTGGTCTAAGCGCAGATGGCATTAATCCTTTTGGGGAGCAGAGCAGCAACCATAGCACCTGGCTTGTGACTCTATGTTTGTATAACCTTCCTCGTTGGTTGTGCATGAAGCGGAAGTTCATTATGATGCCAGTGCTCATCCAAGGCCCTAAGCAACCCGGCAACGACATTGATGTGTACCTAAGGCCATTAGTTGAAGAACTCTTACAACTGTGGAATGGAACAGGTGTACGTGCGTGGGATGAGCACATGGGGGAAGAATTTGACCTAAAGGCGTTGCTGTTCGTGACCATCAATGTTTGGCCTGCTCTCAGTAACCTTTCAGGACAGACAAACAAGGGATACCGCGCATGCACACACTGTTTGGACGATACCGACAGTATATATTTGGCTAATAAGAATGTGTACCTGGGACATCGTCGATTTCTTCCGAGCAGGCATCCCGTAAGAAAGAAAGGCAAGCATTTCAAAGGTGAGGCGGATCACCGGACGAAGCCTCGCCACCGTACTGGTGCTGATGTACATGATATGGTCAAGGATTTGAAGGTGGTCTTTGGAAAGGGTCCTGGTGGACAACCTGTTCCGAATGACGCTGACGGACGCGCACCCATGTGGAAGAAGAAATCTATATTTTGGGACCTGCCCTATTGGAAAGACCTAGAGGTCCGCTCCGCAATCGACGTGATGCACGTGACGAAGAATCTTTGTGTGACCCTGCTTGGCTTCTTGGGCGTGTATGGGAAGACAAAAGATACACCTGAGGCATGGGAGGACCAGCAACGTATGCACGGAAAAGATGGCATACATCAGGGTCATGCAAGCTACGCTCTTACCAAAGAAGAGAAGGAAATCTTCTTTGAATGCCTGCTCAGTATTAAGGTACCGTCTGGCTTCTCGTCGAATATAAAGGGAATAATAAACATGGCAGAGAAAAAGTTCCAGAACCTAAAGTCTCATGACTGCCACGTGATTATGACGCAAGTGCTTCCGGTTGCATTGAGGGGGCTTCTACCGGAAAACGTTCGATTAGCCATTGTGAAGCTATGTGCATTTCTCAATGCAATCTCTCAGAAGGTAATCGATCCAGAAATCATACCAAGGTTACAGAATGATTTGGTGCAATGTCTTGTCAGTTTCGAGTTGGTGTTCCCACCATCCTTCTTCAACATCATAACGCACGTCCTAGTTCACCTATGCGAAGAGATTAACATTTTGGGTCCTGTATTTCTACACAATATGTTCCCCTTTGAGAGGTTCATGGGAGTCTTAAAGAAATATGTTCATAACCGTGCTAGGCCAGAAGGAAGCATCTCCAAGGGCCGTCAAAATGAGGAGGTCATTGAGTTTTGTATTGACTTTATTCCTGACCTTAAGCCGATTGGTGTTCCTGAATCGCGGCATAAGGGCAGACTGGATGGAAAAGGCACGCTAGGAGGGGAACAAATAATATGTATGGACGGACATTCTCTCACTGAAGCACGCTACACAGTTCTACAGAATTCCACCTTGGTGGCTCCGTATATGGATGAACACAAGAATTTTCTACGCTCCAAACACCCGGAGCGGTCTAATGACTGGATTACACATGAACAAACCAGGAGTTTCGCCAGCTCGTTGCAAGCACGTACCATGCATGACACCTCTATTGAAGATGACCTGTACTTGCTGTCCCAGTTACCATCTTCGAATATAATGACTTTCAAAGGGTACGAGATAAATGGTAATACATTTTACACGATCTCCCAAGATAAGAAGAGCACCAACCAAAACAGTGGTGTCCGCTTTGATGCAGAAACCAAGAAGGGAAAGGAAACATATTATGGTTATATACAGGACATATGGGAACTTGACTATCGACGTGGTTTGAAGGTCCCTTTGTTTCGGTGCAAATGGGTCAATATGACACGAGGCGGGGTAACGGAAGACCCGCAGTACGGAATGACAACAGTGGATCTCAACAATCTTGCGTATGCAGACGGACCATTCGTCCTAGCCAATGATGTGACACAGGTTTTCTATGTGAAGGACATGTCTACCAAGCCAAGAAAAAGAAAAGATAAGGAAGCGAATGCATCGTACGATGAGCCAAAGCGGCACATAGTTCTTTCTGGGAAGAGAAACATTGTGGGAGTGGATGACAAGACAGACAAGTCAGAAGATTATGAAAAGTTTAATGAAATTGCTCCATTCACAGTGAATATTGACCCGAGCATCCTGTTAAATGATGAAGATTTTCCATGGCTACGACGCAAAAGGACACACGCGAAGAAAAAGTTTCACACCCAGAGATCTGGGATGTGATCGACTTAACTATCATCACTTTCTTCTGTGTTTCACACCCAGGAGGGAATCTCTGTAATAGTTAGGGTAGCTAGTTATGTGTTTTGGCATTTGAAACGCGAAGAAATTTTATGTGCAAGCAAATTCTTTCATGCATTTACTGATTTTTTCAGCTAAATGACCCTGGAATTGAAAAGCATTTCAAATGAACTCAGAAAAGGATGAAAGTTGGCATGGTATCATAATTTCACCCACATAGCATGTGCAAAAAAGTAGAGAGGGTTACCGCAAAAACTGGATGCACTTCGTGTACAAAATGGACAATCTGTTTCGAAGTATCAGGGTTTCGGACGAAAACTCATCCGTTACAAAGGCATTTCATTTTTTAAATAACCTAAGCATTACCAAATTGAATATAATGATAAAACACACTAATATTAAACATAAGAAAAAAGAATCACTGAAAAATCTATTTTCAAAGTTAAGTTATTCACAAAAATAAATAAAGCAAAAAAATAAGAAAAAACCCACCTACTGGGCCACAGCGGCCTGCATACGACTAGAAACCCAAATTCAAGTTGGGCCAGGATGCAGGCCCGCTAGCCCAGTAGGCCCAACAGGGCATCGCAGAAGAGGTAGGCCCAGAAGGCCTGCTTAAGAGAGGAGCTCGAGACAGCAGCGACGGCGGGGCTTATAAGCAGGTGCGAGTGCCCCTCGGCTAGCGAGGTGGGACTAAACTTTTGTGCCCCTCGCCTGGCAGCGCACACCCTTTAGTACCGGGTCGTGGCACCAACCGGTACTAAAGGGGGGGCCTTTAGTACCGGTTGGTTCCACGAGCCGGTACTAAAGGGGGGTGCTTCCCGCTGCTTGGCCTGGCCAAAACAGGCCTTTAGTACCGGTTGGTGGCTCCAACCGGTACTAAAGGTGCCTTCTATATATACATCACTTCGAAAAATTTCATTCTCCCTCTGTTTCTTCCCGATCGATCGACGCCGTCGCCGCCCCCGTCCTACGCCGCCCCCGTCGCGCGCCGTTGCCGTCGCCGCCCCCATCCTTGTCGCCGCCCTCATCCCCGTCGCCGCCCCTGTCCCCATCGCCGCCCCCGTCGCCGTCGCCGCCCTCGTCTCCGTCGCCGCCCCGTGCCCGTCCCCGTCGCGCCGTCCCCGCGTCGCCGCCCCGGCCCGTCGCCGCCCCGGGCCGTCGCCGTCGCCCCGCTGTGAGCTCTCCCCCTCTAACCCCTCTCCCTCGCCCCCGGTGGCCACCATGGGCGCCGCCCCTCCCCGAGCCCATACACACACACAAGCATGATAAACACACACACACGCACATTTCCTTAAGTTAATTAGTATATACGTATTTTGTATGTTTAATTAGTTTAGATTTTTCAGATTATTATTTTTCACTAGTATATATGTATGAATGCATGTTAGATGGATATAATTAGTGTTTAATTAGTATGAAATTTTTTATATAATGTTGTTTTTCTGTTTTTAATGGATGTATAGAAGTTGCTTCTATTTTTTCTGTATTAATGTTACAGAAATCTTAGTTATATATAGAAATGTTAGAAATGTTAGTTATATAGAAATGTTAGTTTTTTCTGTATTAATGTTATAGAAATGCTAGTTTTTTCTGTTTTTTATAGAAATATTAGAAATGTTATAGAAATGTTAGTTATATAGCATTGTTAGATATGTTATAGGAATGTTAGTTATATAGAAATGTTAGAAATTTTAGTTATCAAAATCCAATCATTAAAAAATGTTACTTTTTGCGGGCATATAGCTAGTATTTGTTCTCGACGATGCCCGGCCCGCATCCTCGCCATCGACCCGTCCGCGACGATGTCCGGCTGACCCATGTCCGGGACTAGGCTCCGCCGGGCTGGCACTG
This sequence comes from Triticum urartu, assembly GCF_003073215.2. Taxonomy (NCBI): domain Eukaryota; kingdom Viridiplantae; phylum Streptophyta; class Magnoliopsida; order Poales; family Poaceae; genus Triticum; species Triticum urartu. Next base: position 215,469,084 of record NC_053022.1, on the reverse strand, counting down.
GGAGGTGCTACCTGGAGGGGCGCGCCGCTTGATGAGGAACCCGGCCCCGGGTCCCGTCGTCGACCCTGATCTCGTTTGGTGGCATTCACGTGGGCCAGTTTCAGTGCGGAGGGAGCCGGCCCCGCCGGAGGAGGTACGTCGCCATGTCAGGGAGGAGGACAAGCACGTCCATCGCTACATGGTTGCGTTAGAGGGCGGCAGGTTCTCCAATACCTGGCAGTTTCTTCGGGGATCTCACTTCAGCTATGATCCTGTGAGGGTTCCTTCTCTTTGGGTGTCCACCGCCCGCGCCGCAGGAACCGCGAGTGTCCTAGATTCTACTGTAGTATTCGATCTTTATTAGCTACCTAGCCAGTGATGTACTCGATATATAATATTCAAGACGATGTATTCGAGATTATATATTATTCGAGACGATGTATTCGAGATTATATCTATTATTCGAGATGATGTATTCGAGATTATATCTATTATTCGAGACGATGTATTCGAGATTATATCTATTATTCGAGACGATGTATTCGAGATTATATCTATTATTAGAGACAATGTAATTTGAATACTAAATTGTTTTATATTTCTTTTGGCATAGTTAAATAAAAGCTATGGCGGACAATACCAACAGAGAGGGAGAACAGACCATGTTTGATATAATACGCGGGCCAGATGATGATCAGAATGAAGAAGATTATGACGGCTCCGAATTTCTAAACAACACCGGAGAGGGTGATATGATATTCGATCGCGACGACCGAGAAGATGAAGTCATGAACTACGACGAAGAACATGTTGATCCTGAAACAACAAACACCGGCGAGGTATATATATTTATATAAGCAGGAATCTGGTGATCATCGCATGTTTTAAATGAGTTGAAGATATATTAACGAATCGATCTTTCTTCTTTCAGCCATCCGGATCGAGCAAATCTTTAGGCAAAAGGACAAAACGAGGCCCGAACAAAAAGTTGAAGGAGGGCGTAAAGTACAATATCGAGGCATTCAAACCTAATGGCGAACCATTAGCGCCTAAGAAGATTGTGGACAAGTTCGTTCGTAAGTGCGGAGTTCTTGTGAAGGACCAACTCCCGATCTCCCTTCAAGAATGGAGAAAGCCAGCAAAGCCACGTCCAAATGTTACTTTTGTCGACGAGAATCAAAAAAACTGCTTTGGGATACTCTCATGGAACATTTCACCCTACCAGATAATTTCACAGAAGCAGATGTGCGGAAAGTCAAGGACGCTACTTTTAGGAAGATGGCGGTTGCATTCAAGAACCACAAGAGAACGACGTGGGAGAAGTACGTCAAGGGAGGAAGGAAGACTCCAGTATTCGAGGGGATACTAGAGAATCAAAGTGCTCATTGGGACGATTTCGTGAAATTCAAGGATTCAGATTAGCTAAGGAACGGTCGAGAATAAACAAGAAGAATGCCGAAAAAAAGGATAAGTTCCATAAGCTGCGGCTAGGTGGCTACGCGGTGGCAATGCCTAAGTGGGATAAGTCTGAGAAAGAGATGGAGGATGCAAGTGTCACTCCGGTTACTAAGAGCTGGCCTCCCAGGTGCAGGACTTGGTTCTATGCGCATGGGGGGGAGTTGGACCCGAAGACAGGCAATGTTTCGACGAAGGCATGTCTGAACGGAGCCGACGATGCGCTACTTGTTGCAATAGAAGAGGCTCGATCGGGGGTGTTCCAGCCCAACAGAGAGAACGACGAGCTTACGCGTGCCCTAGGAAATCCTGAACACCCGGGAAGAACACGAGGCAAGGGCGCTATTCCGTGGTATGAGGGGTTTTCGGACGGGAACACCGACTACAAAACCCGTGCGAGAAAGAAGATTGCGGAGGAGAAGAAGAGGAAGATGGAGGAGGAGCAGAGGAAGCGGGACTATGAACACCTTCAAGGCCTAGAAGCAAGTCAAGCGGAATTGGCCGCTAAATTCTAGCAGCAGCAGGAGAAGATCGACTCACTTAGCCAGCAAAGGGGGTCTCAGCAGCTGCAGCAGCTAGCGGATGATCCAGCATTGGATACCACCGCCCCATCCATGCCGAGAAGCAGCGTGGGTTCCGCCCCGGGCGACGCAGTAGTGCTGGATAGATACCCTGTGGATGACATCACGGAGAACACTAACTGCGAGCTACACTTCAAAATGAAGAACATATCCATGAAGGTGGCGGACGCCGTTGCTTTTTCAAATTCCCCCGAGGCAACCTTCCATTGCAACCCGATTCTAGCGGGCTATGCTCGTGTCTTGGTTGATGAGGTGGTGGACCCATATTCGGAGCTACAGCTTGACATTCCTGGAGGTGACGACGAGCACACATTGGGAGAGGCCATACATCGTGTCATCCTATGGAGAAAGGATTGCATCATCTTTCAAAGTCCGCCACCGTGTCAGCAGACTCCCGCTCCTCCAAGTCCACCAACGCATGAGGACACTCCTCCTCCTCCAAGTTCGGCAAAGTGTCAGGCCACTCCTCCTCCAAGTCCGACACAGCGTCAGACGTCCACTCCTCCTCCAAGTCCGGCACAACCTCAGACCACTGCAAGTCCGGCACAGCTTCAGGGCACTCCTCCTCGTCCAACTCAGCCCCGTCAGCCGTCTCCGCCACCTCAGCAATCGCAGAAGAGACACCCCGCAGCTACGGTGCGTAGCGGTACGAGTCGAGGTCATAGTACAGGAAGTACAGGTGGAGGCAAGCGATATAAATATGGTCCAAACCTCACTACTCCTCTTCCTGTGAGGGCTTACGACAGGACCGAGGAGCAAACCAATGCCATAGTGCAGGCAGAACTCGACGCCCATTTTGGACCGAAACCACCACCGCCGCCAAGGGAGAAAGTGCATGTGGAAGTAGTTTACCACTTCATTCGTATGGCTCAACCACCAGCTCCTAAGCCTGTTGACACAGACTATGAGCGCCACATCAGGAAGTTACATCGACGACGTCTACAGAAGGAGGCGAGCTCGAGCTCGAGCAAACAACAAGCAGCTGTCAAAAAATGCGGGAAAACCGTTGCCCAGCTGGGAAAACAGGCGGCGCAATCGACCCCCCCCCCCCCGCTTGTTGTGCCGCCAACAACACGTGACAGTACGCGCGCCCAATAATATTGTGGCCAAATAGTTTACGTTCCCGAGGTGGGCGATGTGTTAATAACCCAGGAGCATATAATGCAGGCTGAAGAACTCAAGATCACTGTTGGACAACTCCTCGAGATCGAGGACATGCCTGGGATTACAGAGGAGGAAATAAAACGGAAATATGTCCAGGGCGAACCTTTGGTCGAGCCAGAAGATGTCAACAAGCTCCCAACGAGAATGTATGAATTGCATCAATGGTACATGGACATTACCAAGAGATCCAATCGAGAGTCCCTCATGGTGTATGTCAAGAAGGATGATTACTACCATGAGAAAGCTGTGGCCGTTGAGTATCCTGAACTGTTTCAGTTATACAATCAAGACGCACTCGACAAATCTATCGTCAGTTGCTATTGTCTGTAAGTGATTTCTTTCTGTAATTTAAGTCTCAAGCTAGCTGTAGTGATCCTTTTGATCAATCATTACCTGTAATTATCCTCACTATATTCTTTTTTGTGGTATTATGCAGGATGAAGATGTATGAAATGAGAAAAGGTGGACGCTATGGCATTGGGTTCATTGACCCAAACACCGTTAATGAATACACATGGAAAATAAACAAGCATCAAGAAAAAGAGGTATAGGACAGCATGCTAGAGTTCTTGAAGCACCTCAAATACAATGAAGATATACTACTTCCTTACAACTTCCAGTGAGTCACACTTTCTTGTACTACAAATTCTCTGTTTTTGCCTACTAGCTAGCTAGCTACATGTTTTTGCTTACATATGCCCGCTTAATTAAGACATGCAAACGTGTGTGCATGCAGATTTCACTGGATCTTGTGTATCATTAAAGTTGACGCCGGAACAGTTGAAATACTGGACTCGCTACTTAAAAAACAAAGTGACTATAACATCTTGTTTGGGATAGTCAACAGGTAATTTCAATCATTATTAACTATATATCTCGGCCTATTTAGTAATTCATCATTTCATGATATGAACTATTTAATAACCCCTTTATTCATTTTCTTTGTCGGCGGGCAGGGCTTGGGCAAGGTTCATCAGCGTCACGGAAGGCGAATGGAAAACAAAGCTGAAATGGTTTCGATCCAAGGTAAGTAATTAAGTAGTACTAGCTAGCTAGCTAGCTGCCATCTCTTTAATTATCATGCTTGATTAATTATTATCAGATCAAATTAAATTCCATTCTCGTAATAAAGGCCCTGAAGCAGGCGCAGGGAACTGATATGTGTGCATTCTGCGTTTGCGAGAACATTCGCATGATGGCGTCCGAAAGGAGCAGATCTCAAAGACAGGAATGGTACGCTAGTCAGAACACTATTCACAATTTTTACACCATTATCGATATCTAGTCACACAACTAATACACATGCATATTGATCTCCTTCTTAATAGTTCAAAGAGGTGCGGGACAAGCTCCTAGAAACAGAGCGCGTAGAAGCACTTCAAGAGGAAATAGCGGGATTTTTGCTCGACCAGGTCATAAATCCGAAGGGAGAATACTATTACCCGCTACCGCCCCCATGAACCATTCCAATTGTCATCGTGCTCCGAAGGCACCAATTAGGCTAATGCCACTGGCTCCGAAGGCAACATGCATATGTAGGAGAAATTGTATATAGCTATACATGTGTGTATGTGTGAATTAATATGGTTTGTGAGACATTGATGATATATATATGATTGGTTCTACTAGAAATTCTATTTATATATATATATATGCATAACGTGTACAATGTGTAGTACCGTAAAATACAAGCAAACGAAAAAGAATTAAAATGGAAAACACAAAATTAAATGAAAAAGAAATCATAAAACCAAAAACCCCCCAAACATTTTAGTACCGGTTGGTGTTACCAACCAGTACTAAAGGGCTCCCGGCCCCCAGAGCTGGCTCGTGCCACGTGGTTGCCCATTAGCACCGGTTCATGCTGAACCGGTACGAAAGGGCGGGGGGGCTTTAGTGCCGAAACGTTAGTGCCGGTTCCTAAACCAGCACTAAAGGGCCTTACGAACCGGTGCTATTGCCCGGTTCTGCACTAGTGTAGTGAGATAATGTGATGCAACACTAGAGGTGCCACATGGAGCGTTTAACTGGCCAACTAGTCATGTCATGAGCAAATATAGAGTTGTACGGTGAGCCCGTGACTGCATAATAACCACTAAACGTAAATGGTGACCGTAATGAGTGGATTCTGAAGTCCAATGTACGTATCGTGCTTTCGCTTCAAATACAATGATCGTCATTGCATATATCGCGAGAGAAAGATGAAACATGCGTGAATTTTCTAGGGGCTTACTTTTAGAGGACCTGGAGATAGTTTTGTGTGCATACATGAAAGGGGCGTACAGGTGGGGGGGGGGTATGCGATGGAGAGAGAGATGCTCTTCGTTTCTCTTTATTATGACTAACTTTGTATATAGTATAAAAATATACAAATTCACAGTGTGGAATAAATATCATTGTGGGCACCATGCAATGCAAATTAGCGTTCGTACTCCTCCATATAACTTTGTAATGTTGTATATATGTAGAAACTCTAAAATATTTTTTTGGCCACACTTTATTCAAAAGGAATGTTGTATGCGAAATAATCGTGAAGAGAGGGCTTTTTAGATCAATGGGGTACGTGATGTAACATGTGTGAATGTGTAGTTGAGAAATGAGAATGTGTGTATTGCGTATTACGTATGTTTGTGTATTACGTATTCGAGAGAGGCATGGATAGAGGGGCCGACGGGGGGGTGTGTGGGAGAGATAGCACGAGAAATGAGAATGGCCTGGAGAGAGAGATGAATATGACGTCACGACAAGATATTCCATTCCCTTGAGTGTGTATATGCAAGGGGGGAGGGAATAGAGGCACCAGGAGAAATTTTCTGTGTGTGTGGTGTTTGTGTTGGTATGTGTGGGTGTGAGAAGATAATGAGACGTGGGGGCAGAGGGTGTGTCACCGCGTGAGGTTCGGTGGGTCGAGGTGAGGCCCTTCATTCTGTTCCGTCCTGCACCACATTGGTCGGCCCGTGACGCATTTAGGCAGACCCATGGATGACTAGTCGTACAAGACAAAGATAGCAGAATTGTGAAGGACTCTGTGTCCACTGACAAAGCCGGCTAGGATTTGTAACCCTAGGTTCTCGGACTAAGGTAACCCCTTTATCTCTGATATTACTATTCATCCAACCTAACTTTAAGGGGCATCCTACAGAATGCTCTGCTAGAATCATACTCGTTGATTAGGAAGAGAGGTGTGAGACAATGTGTGAGAGACAGGCGTAAAGATAATGTGCGTACATGAGACACGTAGGTAGGTCCATGTATATAGAAAGGGTCGATGAGGATTGTGTGTGTGTATGTTTGCGAGAGGAAGAGTGCTTGTGATAGAGGTTAGTGAAAACAGTTGTAAATGGTTACGAGAGGGAGGGAGGGTTATATCTAGAGCATGTATGCGAGAAAGACACCTCAGGAGAGAGTGTGTGAGCATGTGTGAGAGACCACCGATGGAGAGTGAAACTACATGTAAAAGACTGCTCTACACATTGATTAAAGATATAAATTGTATCCAAATATTAGGATGGGATCATGATATTTTCAATTCGCGTAAGGAGCGGTCATTGATCCATCAGACATCTAGATTCTATCGAATTTTTCTATGTTATTATTCGACACAATTGATCCACATAGTTAGTATTTTGAACTCCAGACAATGCACCGCTTTAGCAATCGAATATAAACATGAGTATAGTTCATGTTGTGTGTGTAAAGCACATTATACATACAAAAGTTACACAATGGACATTATAAATAGCTACTACCTATGAACTAGCATACATTTGAATTCAACTTAAGGTGGTTTAAAAAAAATCAAATTCAACATGAAGTCCATTCAATTATTTGAATTTGATATCATGGCATTTGTATACCATACCTAAATTATGGGGGCACCAATCTTTGCTCTGATTTTGTACATAATAGCATATGTAGTCGTGTACAAAATAGATTCAAATTTAGGTCCTCCATTCCAAAATAATCGTAATTATAGGATTTTCAAGTGTCAAATTTTCAAAAAGAAGCGGATAATTTAATGAGGTTTTCAAACATACAAGGTCAAATATAACGTTGTATATTTAGGTCAATCCTCATAGTTCAAGAGTACTCTAAACGTGAATGCTTGTGTTTCAAAATTTCGAACGAAGCGCCAAAAGAGCCTCTACTCGCCCGAAACGCGTGAGACCAATGTTTGGTAGTACAAGGAAATTAATTTTCTAATAACTCCGACCCGTGAAACCTACCGGCCCAACGTCCAAAGGTCTAAACCGGGGTAGGTTTGTAGCTTCATCTAGACGCCATGCAACCGCATCCGAAAAACATTCATACACAATGGCCGCCTAAGCACACATGCGTGCAGCCGAAATCGCTCCGGCCCACTATTTGGGACACCTGGAATTAGCATCCTACCCTCGACCCGCAGTAGGTCCGAAATTTAAGAGGGGGGCAAAGTTTGTACTTTGCCCAAATTTCAAACAAGCGCGTCCCATCTTCTGTTCAAAAAAGCCAAAAACAAGCGCGTCCCAGACCGAAACATGGTTCCCCCACCCGTCTGATTCCCCATTCGTACTCCATGGGCACCAAAACTACCTCTCCACCAGCCGCGAAACCCCAGCGTCCTCTGTCCGCCACCCCATCCCACCCATCAACCGCCGCCCTCCTCCATCACGCCGGAGCCGATACCCCGACGTCGTCGTCCACCGCAACCTCAACCGCAACGCCCTCCATGGCTAGTAGTTGAAGCCGAGGCCGAGCCGTCCGTACCTGAGCCAGTTCAACCACACCGTCCTGCACCTCACCGCTGCCGCTCCAACTTCGCCACCCTCCACCGCACCAGAGTTGTTCCTGCTACGCCATCCTTGGCCGCCTCGGATCTGCTTCCCCTCCACCGACATACGGCCACGGCAACACAATCAACAATTTGGCCATGGGTTCGTCCAAGCCTGCACCCTCCAGAACATCGGTTTCCCCGGTAAAAAGAAGAAAATCGGCACGACTTGTGGAGTTGACCACACTGGCAACCAAAAAAGGTACTCCTCTTCCCTTATTCATGCAAATCTTACGTCTCTGCTTGCACGGTATTCATCCCACAGAAGACACTAGTTGACCGCTTCTTCTTGATACTAGATGTTCCTAGTAACTCGCGATGCACAAGGTTTCTCCACATATACTATTTCACATTAGCTAGAGGTCCGTCGCCCCCCTGAATTTCAATTTCTGGCCACTTGATTCCCAATTAACGGAAGCATTCCCCGGCGTAACAGGTGCTAGTACGCCTATTACGCCGGGGAAGCAGCGCCTTGGTGTTTATCTTAGGGGCGTGTGCGGCCTAGAGCTACTGGCGCCCAATCTGGAGGTCGGCCAGGATTAAAGGGATGGCCTAGGGGCACTGCCAAGCACGGCGGTGGTGTGAGGTCGATGGGAGGGCGGGGCGGTGGAGGTAGGGGTCTGGGCCGGTGGTCGCTGGCGGTTCGAGAAAGATCATCAACAGTGACTGGCGGGAGGTAGACGAAGGCCATCTGCCCGTTCCTTATAGATCGGACGGTTCATTAAAAAAATCGACTAGCCTATTTATTTTCAGTCAACTGTTATCTTAGATATGACCACATGTGGTGGTGTGCTGGAGGAGTACCTGCATTTCCTGTGCTCATATATTACAAAATCATACAGAGTAGAATCTAATTTTGTTTGCCATGCAATGTTGTAGAGCTATCATATGTCTCCTGTCATTTATTTTTCAGCCACCTGCTATCTTCTACTTTTACAGTGCACTAGTTCTGCACACACTTCACCCTTACTCTCACTATTTTGTTTTTATGCAAGGGTATTTCAGACTCTGCTGCCATGAGAGAAGCCAAAAAGAAAAGAGAGAAGTCGCTCCAGTTTGGTGTGCGGCTAGGCAAGACATGTTTCAATGCTTTAAAGGGTGTAGTGTCAGCAGATGGAGACGGGGAACATAGCTCTAGAGTTGATGACCTCGCTCGCAATGAACCACCATCCCAGGTGCTTGCTTTAACTTCACGGTGTCATATGTGATTGCATGTTCCATATGGTGTCTAGCCTATATTCGAAAGGCCGAAGTCGGTAAGATAAGGAAAGATATTTTTTTACATGAACCACCATCCCGTGAGCACCAGAAGAAAAATAGCTAGTCAGGGCACTGGCCGAGCCAGAGACAAACCCAGCAAAGATAGGCATCACCTGGAAGCCAACTAAAAATCTACGATGGTGGCGAAGCAGCCCGCCTCCCACCAGGCTCTCAGGTCCTAGATGATCATGCTCGCCACTCCAGCCGGATGTGTAGCTTGTATTGCTTCCAATTTGGTTAAATTGCATCTGCTTAGCTTACACATTATACCATTGAATATGACGTGTGTTTCTGTTTTTGGTACATACTAGTACATCTGTGTATTAACCATATTCTTACATCAAACTAATGTTCTTGTGTATCCCTCATCAATCACTTATGACGAGGCAGGAAGGCAAGGGGACTACTCCTCATTTAAAGAATGCAGCATCAGCCTCCCGACATGATTCTCAAGAAACAGAAATGCTAGATGAAGATAGTGAACATAGCTCTGTAGTTGATTACAACATTTCCCCTACACTAGCATCGCAGGTGCTTGCTCTAACTTGGCAGCATGATATGTGGTTGCATGTTGTATATGGTGTATAGATAGTAATTCTTCCAATCTGGTTAAACTGCATGTGCTAGTCTGCTTAGCTTATACATTATACCTATTAATGTGACATGCCTTCCTGTATTTAGTACATAGTACATCTGTCTATTAAGCATGTCCTTACATAAAACTATTGTTTTTTTGTATCCTGCATCAATCAACATGACGAGACACCTTTAGTATATGCAGTGCGATATTAGTTGCATCTTTCATATGATTTATAGCATGCGCTGCTTCTAATTTGTTGAAATTCCATTTATGATGGGATGCTTTTAACTTGGTAGAGTCATATTGGTTGCATCTTTCATGTGGTGTCTAGCTTGCATTGCTTCTTATTTGCTGGAATGGTTTCTGCTTAGTTTACACAAACAGTTGTGAACATGCCATGCCGTCCTGTTTTTCATACATATTCCATCCTGGTATCATGTGTTTGCCTTACATCAAAGTAGTGATTGTCAGTATCATGCATGAATGAGTTATGAAGAGAGAATTTTATTGCTTTTTCTTGTCGGTTTTACTTGACAATTCAAAATCAATAAAGCAGAAGGAAGTTAGCAAGGCAGCGGATAAAGGTGCTCCTTCCGAACGGAGGGCCTCTACAGTTTCTACTCCTCCACACCCCCAAGATGATTTCCAAGACAACACATGCATAGACACTCAACAAAGCTGTGTTTACTCCTAGTGCAGCATCACCGGTGCTCCCTCTAACATGGCACTGTTATATGTGGTTGCATGTTATGTGTGATGTCTAGCTTGTATTGCTTCTAATTTTGTTGAATTCCATCTGCTTACTTTGCACATTATACTTGAATAAGACATGTGTTCTTGTTTCTAGAACATACAATATCTGTCTATCACACCATGTTCTTTCATCAAATTATTACTGTTGTGTAACCTGCAACAATCACTTACCATAAGACACGTTTGACTTCGGAGTGTGATATAGGTTACATCTCACATTCTTTTCTAGCTTGTATTACTAATTTGTTGAAATGGCACTTATGACGAGACAATTTTAACTTGGTAGAGTGATATTCGTTGCATCTTTCATATGGTGTCCATCTTTCATTGCTTCTAATTTGTTGAAATGCCTTCTCCTTAGTTTACACATCATAAGCTGTGAATATGCAATGCTGTGAATATGCAATGGCACTAATGACGAGAGACCTCTAACATGGTAGTGTGATGTTGTTTGCATCTTGCATATGATTTATTTCTTGTACTGCTTCACATTTGTTTAAACGCCATTTATGATGAGACACTGTTAACTTGGCAGAGCGATATTTGTAGCATCTTTCATATGGTGTCTACCTTCCATTGCATTGCTTCTAATTTGGTGAAATGTCTTCTTCTTAGTTTACACATCATAGTTCTAGTTATCTCTTCCGTCCTATTTTTCATACATATTACATCCTCCTATCATGTGGTTGTCTAACATCAAAGTTCAGTTCGTCTGCATCACGCATCAATTTGTTCTGAAGAACTAAATTGTTATTCGTTTTTCTTGTCGGTTTGACTTAACATGGCACAGAGAAAGAGGAAGAAACACCGAATGGCAGGGAATGAGAAGTGGATGAATCCTGCAGATTCTGCTGGTACTGATGGTGCAATAGAAGGTCAGAGTCCAGCAGAAAATTCTACAAACACGGCATCCCATGTTACACGAGTTGCAAAAAAAGACAAACAGAAACAAATAGCTGCCACCAAACAAGCAGAGACAGCCCTAGTTCTTGCAACACCTACCACAGTACTACTAGCTGCACGACGTACTCATGCGTCAACTGAGCTAGCAGCACGTTCCCAAGCTCCCTTGCCACCTGACACTACTTCCCAAGCACTCTTGACACAAGACGAGTTGGCAATATCATATGAACCTTGTGAGCTTCAACAACAAGAAGGTAGTTGCTGGAGTCAAGTTACAGTTGCATGCTTCTTTATATGTAGTCTCACAGTTTGATGTACACTAACACTTCCTATGTTTGTTGTTGGACTAGCACCTAGGCGCAAGAGGAAACAAACACCAGGGATAATGCTCAATAGGTTAATTAAATCTAGAGGAGGAAGAATGGAGATCCGTTTTGAGGCAGGTTTAAAAAGGCCACGTGATGCTACAGAGTCGGCCAAGTTAGTATCAGAGGCAGCGGTTGCTGTTAGGTGTCATGTACGTATCCTCCCAACATGGATTCAGTACAGGAATGACAAAGTCGAAACCCAGTTCAACATCTTCCTCGACCATTTATCTGTAAGTATGGTTATGTATGGAAACTATTAATATCGTCTTGCTCTGTCCAATACTTTCTAGGTTGCTGACAATGAGACTCCCATAATTTTCAACAGATGAGGTTCAAGTTGGATAGACAAGATGATGCAACTAGACAAGCTTGCACCCATGTTTTCAAGTCTGCTCTACGACAGTATCAATATAACTTGAGGAAAACTCACTTTGAAGGCAAGGCTAACAGTGAACTTGCCCAAACATCTCAAGTGGAAAATATATCTGATGAAGACTGGAGAGGCCTCATTAAACACTGGTCCGATCTGAAGTATCAGGTACATTATATATATGTCATCAAATCACATGTTGAAGTCCTGTTTACGCATGTGCCACACAAATCTATCTTCCTGAAGGTGAACTGTTCAAAGAACATGGCCAACCGTACGAAAGTGAAATTCCAACAGACAATAGGATCTCGTAGCTATATTGCACAATGCGAGGCTCTTGTAATTAGCTACTGTTTCACTCTTTTCGTTGTACCATATTATCAGATCTATATTAACTTGTTCCAAATGCAGAGGAAAGCCCGCCAGGACCAAAAAGTACCTGAACCAAATGTAGTGGAAATCTTCAAGGACTGTCACACCAGCAAGAAGAAGGGCATGACTACACTAGTCAAAGCCGCTGTTGTAAGTCCTTAATCCTCATGCCTTTTAACTACTACTTACTCTGACTTGTGCCTTGAACTGCATGGTTTGCAGCCAATGTCTATTGCTCTTTTCAATTTTGTACACAATTGTCTTAGCGTATCATTGCACCTTACAAGGTTTAAAAGGGAGGAGTGATGTTCCTTTGATCTTGACCCGTAATCTAGTTCCGTGCTGGACTTGCCCACACAACGTTACAATTGCCCGTTTGTCTATTCTCAGTTGTTTTGTGATATGAATGACGTCATAGTATGCTTACCATATTATAAACTTCGTCTCTTTATCCTTAGCCCTCAATACAATGTGAAGAAATAGACAATACGTTAGCGATGGTACATGGTCATATGTTTGGAACCTAGTTTTATTATGTACTTTGCAATAAAATACAACTAATATTTTACATGGGTTCACCAGAATAAGTTCTGTATATAGAACAAAGCTATTTTGTTTGGTTTTGCTGCTTCCTTAGTATCTTCTGTTCTGGTACTACTAATGTAAAACCTCAACTTTTCAGTGAGCTATGGAAAAATGGTGGAACCGCCACCTTCTGAAGGTGGCGAGGCAACTATAACTGCAATGTCAGCTCTTGCTGCAGTGGGTCAGTACCTGTCCACTAATAGTGCCAAAAGCACATTCCTGCGTAATAATGGGTTGGTTGTTAAGGCAATATCATCCAAACTGCCTCATGATCAAGACATGCAAGCTCAAAGCAATGTTGTATCTGCGCTCCGGACCCAAGTCCATTCCCTAATAGAGACCCTTTGTGAAACAAGGAGAAACATTGCTCAATGTCGTGAAGATATGCATGGTTTTGAAACCAGACTATCAGACATTTGCTATGTTGTTCAGGAGCCTAAGGGAAATGAAGGCGAGGGTTATGGTGCTCCATCAGACAATACAGCATGAAAACGTAACAATCAGGTCAAATGAACTGAGCTTCTGAACTTCTGGTGGTGCATTTATCTGCTAGACTGTTAAGTTTTATGCCAACCTTCCTTTTGTTATATAGTTGTAATTTGTTTTGGTGCGATACAAAATTTATTTTTAACGTGCAGCCACCGCTTGAAGAAAACAGCAAGCCATTTTTGTATAGTGTAGGGTGTTCCCTATATTTGCACTGGTGGCGATCTTTGATGCCGAGTGGATGTAATCTGTGCAATCGTCTTAATAACCTAGCGTTACTTTCGGCCTTATTTATTTCCTAGTCTTCTTTTTCCCTGGTTTGCTAGTGGCCGCAACTACCATGGGCCATATACGGGCTGTAGGATCCATGGGTCTCCTACGGGCCATCGATAAATGGGCTTGTAATCGGTGGGCCTCGGGCCATCGGATAAATGGGTCTACATGGGCCATAATCGGGCGTAATTGGTATCGGCCCAGCACGGTAACAGGCCGTTAATAGGCCGTAGGATAGCAAAGGCTTAATTCTGTCACAGGCATAACGAGTCGTTATTGGGCCAGAATATAGGACGTGATGGAAACGGCACAACGGGTTAACAGGCTAGAAACGGGCCGACTCTTGCCATGGGCCGAATTTGGCCCATTAGGGTAACAGGCCAGTAACAGGCCGACTCTTGCCATGGGCCGAATTTGGCCCATTAGTGGAACAGGCCAGTAATGGGCCGACTCTTGCCATGGGCCGAATTTGGCCCATTAGGGGAATAGGCCAGTAACGGGCCTGAACTAATTGAGGGCCGAAAAGAAGCCCAAGAACGTATGGGCCGTCAATAGGCCGAAAGCTAACACGGGCTAGAAACGGCCCATGTAAATCACGGGCCGTTAATGGGTATAAAGAAAATTACTATTCATTATGGGCTAGAGTCACCGTGGGCCTGTAATGGGCCGAAAGATACGAAGGCCTCATATGGGCCGAAAGACGTCATGGGCCATACATGGGCTGGTATTATATTCGATGGCCCACATGTCGTTGTTGGGCCGATTTCCTTTAGGGCCTAACGGGTCGTGAGTTAACGGGCTATAAAATGGGCTATTTGCGAAGAGACCATTAACATGCTTTTCATGGGCTAGCCCGTTAACTTTTGACCAAGTCAAACGGGCCGACTTTGTAAGCTAAATGGGCCACTATTGGGCCGTGCCACGTGTCGACATATCATAGGCGCCTATCTGACCCACTGACGAGCTGACACGTGTTTCGTCCGGCCAATAAGAATTTTACACGTGGAAATTTCCCACTGGTCGGGGCTGTTAACGGGTTATCGGATCCAAAACCCGACCCGATAGATTAACGATGTTCCGTTATGGTGGATGCCACGTGTCGGTCACCCTTGATGAAAGCACTTCTGTGACGCGCGATTTATTATCATGGAAGTGGACACTTCCGTGATGATAATTTTGGTAATGTCATGGAACACTTCTACGACAGCACATGTATGACTCTTGATTCTGTCATAAATTTGTCATGGATGTACATGCATGACAAAAAACGCGACCTACTGTGACAAACACGTATCATCACGCAAGCATGGTGGAAATTTCAGCTTTCGATATCTTTCATGTACTTAGCATAAGGGTTCATTTTAAGCATATCAGTCAAATGCATACGCAAAAAGATAGGTCTAATCATTTCAGCAAAGCGCTCAAAATCCTCATCATCCTTTTTCTTGGATGGTTTAGGAGGAAAAGGCATGGGTTTCTGAACCCATGGTTCTCTCTCCTTACTGTGCTTCCTAGCAACAAAGTCTCTCTTATAATAACGTTGATTCTTTGATTGTGGGTTATCAAGATCAACAATAGGTTCAACATCTACATCATTGTCATTGCTAGGTTGAGCATCAACATGAACATCATCATCAGCATTATCACTAGGTTCATGTTCATTACCAGATTGTGTTTCAGCATCAGAAATAGAAATATCATTGGGATTCTCAGGTGTGTCAACAACAGGTTCAATAGAAGCATGCAAAGTCTTATCATTTTTCTTTTTCTTCTTCTTAGAAGAACTAGGTGCATCAACATTAGTTCTCTAAGAATCTTTCTCTCTTAGGATGGCCCTCAGGATACAAATGTTCCTAAGTCATTTTGCCCCCTCTAGTCATAACTCTAACATCATTATCATTCTTCTTATTATCCAATTCATTGAGCAAATCATTCTGAGCCTTAAGTATTTGTTCTACTTGAGTGGTAACCATAGAAGCATGTTTACTAATAAGTTTAAGTTCACCTTTAACTCTAGAGATATAATCACTCAAGTGTTCAAGCATATCAGCATTGTATTTCAATTGTCTACCAACATAAGCATTGAAGTTTTCTTGTTTAACCATAAAGTCATCAAACTCATCCAAGCATTGGCTAGCGAACTTAGTAAATGGAATTTCACATTTATCAAATCTATAGAGAGAATTTACCTTTACTACCTGTGTCGGGTTATCAAGACCATGTATTTCTTCAATAGGTGGTAAATTCTTAACATCTTCAGCTTTAATACGTTTTTCTTTCATAGACTTCTTTGCCTCTTGCATATCTTCAGGACTGAGAAATAGAATACCCCTTTTCTTCGGAGATGGCTTAAGAGTTGGTTCAGGAAGTGTCCAATCATTTTCATTACTCAACATATTATTCAATAGCAATTTAGCTTGATCAATAGTTCTTTCCCTGAAAACACAACCATCACAACTATCTAGGTGGTCTCTTGAAGCATCGATTAGTCCATTATAATAGATATCAAGTATTTCATTTTTCTTGAGAGGATGATCAGGCAAAGCATTAAGTAATTGGAGAAGCCTCCCCCAAGCTTGTGGGAGACTCTCTTCACTAGAAAAAAATACACTTCCGTGATGACACGTGTTTGTCACAGTAGGCCGCGTTTTCTATCATGCATGTACATCCATGACAATTGTATGACATAATTAAGATAGTCATACCTGTGCTGTCATAGAAGTGTTCCATGACATTACCAAAATTATCATCATAGAAGTGTGCTACCTCTTGAGCACTGCATTGGTTTTCCCTTGAAGAGGAAAGGGTGATGCAGTATAGTAGCGTAAGTATTTCCCTCGGTTTTTGAGAACCAAGGTATCAATCCAGTAGGAGATCACGCTCGAGTCCCACACACCTACACAAACAAATAAGAACCTCGCAACCAACGCGATAAAGGGGTTGTCAATCCCTTCACAGCCACTTACGAGAGTGAGATCTGATAGATATGATAAGATAATATTTTTGGTATTTTTATGATAAAGAGAAATAAAGATGCGAAGTAAAATAAACGACAATAGAAATAGCTAAGTGTTGGAAGATTAATATGATGGAAGATAGACCCGGGGGCCATAGGTTTCACTAGTGGTTTCTCTCAAGAGCATAAGTATTACGGTGGGTAAACGAATTACTGTTGAGCAGTTGATAGAATTGAGCATAGTTATGAGAATATCTAGGCATGATCATGTATATAGGCATCACGTCCGTGACAAGTAGACCGAAACGATTCTGCATCTACAACTATTACTCCACACATCGACCGCTATCCAGCATGCATCTAGAGTATTAAGTTCATAAGAACAGAGTAATGCTTTAAGTAAGATGACATGATGTAGAGGGATAAACTCATGCAATATGATATAAACCCCATCTTTTTATCCTCGATGGCAACAATACAATATGCGTCGTTTCCCTTTCTGTCACTGGGATCGAGCACCACAAGATTGAACCCAAAGCTAAGCACTCCTCCCATTGCAAGAAAGATCAATATAGTAGGCGAAACCAAACTGATAATTCGAAGAGACTTGCAAAGATAAACCAATCATACATAAAAGAATTCAGAGAAGAATCAAATATTGTTCATAGATAATCTGGATCATAAACCCACAATTCATCGGATCTCGACAAACACGCCGCAAAAGAAGATTACATCGAATAGATCTCCAAGAAGATCGAGAACTTTGTATTGTGATCCAAAGAGAGAGAAGAAGCCATCTAGCTAATAACTATGGACCCAAAGCTCTGAAGTAAACTACTCACACATCACTAGATAGGCCATCGAGTTGATCTAGAGGCCCTCCGTGATCAATGCCCCCTCCGGCGGAGCTCCGGAAAAGGCCCCAAGATGGGATATCTTGGGTACAGAAGGTTGTGGCGGTGGAATTAGGTTTTCGTGGTGCTCCTGGATGTTTGCGGGGTACGTGGACTTATATAGGAGGAAGTAGTAGGTCGGTAGAGCAACGAGGGGCCCACGAGGGTGGAGGGTGCGCCTAGGGGGGTAGGCGCGCCCCCTGCCTTCTGCCCTCCTCGATTATTTCTTGACGCCCACTCCAAATCTCCCGGATCATGTTTGTTGAGAAAATCACGTTCCCGAAGGTTTCATTCCGTTTGGACTTTGTTTGATATTCCTTTTCTGCGGAACACTGAAATAGGCAAAAAAACAACAATTTGGGCTAGGCCTCCGGTTAATAGGTTTGTCCCAAAAATGATATAGAAGTGTAAAATAAAGCCCATTAACATCCAAAACAGATTATATAATAGCCTGGAGCAATCAAAAATTATAGATACGTTGGAGATGTATCAAAGTGTCCACTTCCATGATGATAAATCAGTGTCACAGAAGTGCTTTCGTTAAGGGTGACCGACACGTGACATCCACCGTAATGGAACACCATTAAGCTATCGTGTTCGGTTTTGGATCCGATGACCCATTAACATCCCCGACCAATGGGGATTTTCCATGTGTAAAATCATCATTGGCTAGAGGAAACACGTGTCGGCTCACCGTTGGGACAGATGTCATCCACTCATTGGACCCAAAGCGCCTATGATACGTCGACACGTGGCACGGCCCAACAGAGGCCCATTCCTGTGAAAAGGCCAGCCCGTTTGACTTGGTCAAAAGGTGGCGGGACGGCCCACGGCAAGCCTGTTAACGGCCTGTTCGCATATAGCCCATTTACAGCCTGCTAATCCAGGGCCCGTTTATAGCCTATCCGAATTAGGCCCAGTACCTTCATCTAGGCCGTCCAATATAATTCCATCCCATTTTAACTTCCGGCCCATGTATGGCCCATGAAGTCTTTCGGCCCATATGAGGCCCTTAGTAACTCTCGGCCCATTAACGGCCCGTGGTAAGCCTGGCCCGTAATGAACAGTGTATCACTTTATACCCATTAACGACACGTGGTGAAACTGGCCCGTAATGAACAATGTATCACTTTATACCCATTAACGGCCCATTATTCTATTGGGCCGTTTCCAGCCCATGTTATCTTTCGGCCTTCTCAGTGCCCATTTATTCTTGGGCTCATTTCTAGCATTCGTTTAATTACGGCCCGTTATTGTCATTTTCTGCTTGTGGGCCAAATTCAGCCCGTGGTTACAGTCGGCCCGTTTGTGGCCCGTTAATACATTGGGCTGTTTTCATAGCATCATCAAATACGGCCGATTAACGACGGCACATTATGGTCGGCCCATGAACGGACGATTTCAACTCTAGCCCATTTACGACCATAATGTGGTATGTTATTGGCCCATGTTTGGCCAACCGATCATACGGCCCGGAGAAGGCCCATTGATGATACGGCCCATAGAAGGCCCATTGTGTCTACGGCCCGTATAAGGCCCATTGTTTCTACGCCCCGTAGAAGGCCCATTGTTTCTACGGCCCATAGGAGGCCCATGTTAACTACAGTAAATATGTAGCCCATGGTTATTGTGGCCTAGTTTCAAAAATAGGTTATTGCGGCCACAAGCAAACCGCGGAAAAAGAACTGCCTGACTACAAGAAAACAAATAAATAAGACAATAAGGAAATAAATTAGCAAGCAACTTACGCTAGGCTATCACGGCTATTACACATATTACATCCACTGGGCATCAAAGTTCGCCACCAGTGCAAATATAGGGAACAAAGCAGCATATAAACGTCGCAGCAAAACAAGTCCAGAACTGAAACCACTTCACAAGAGCTTAAGAAACAATATCCTGGGTACCCATAATGCTGGCAAGATTCTTAGCAAGCTTATTAACTTTCTCTTGTTTGGCGCTTAAATCCTCCAGCACTTGCTATTGCACCAGAAAGTATGCATCTGAATTCTGCTGGGACTTCCTCAGTCCTTCGGCTTCCTGTCGCATAACATCTGATCGATGTCTTTCAACTTGAAGTTGAGACTCAAGAAGCCGAACTGATTCAGGCAGCAAGTTCGAAGAGCTGGTGCCAGCAGTAGTAGCCAGTAACTCGAACACTACATCAAGATAGGACTTTGGGGTTGTCTTAGTGTCTTCAATATAGTTTTTATCAGCTTTCTTGGAGAACAACAGGGATGTCTCACTATCTTGAACCTTATCTGGATTACTTCCTTTACCATTGCATAACGGGGTACTCTTCTCCAATATTTTATCCGCGTTCTAAAAGAGAAACAAACAAACACATCACAGGTTTACAATGTAGTATATGAAACTCATTTTGGTAAACCAGTTCAGTAGTAAGGTGGACAGGATAACATCATGAAACAAATATATATATATGTAGTATGGTCACTGTATGGTCTATATCATTCTAGTTTATGTTTCCAAATCAAGATAGATACAGTTCGAATCATATCTATTTAAGACAAAGCAGCATAGACAGAACAGAAGTGTGGGAAACTACACAACAATAACAACACTTGTAATGTCCATGGCATGAGAACATAACTGTTTATTCAATTGAAACTAAAATCAACATAGAGCAAGTTACAACAGCAAACACGTTAAAGAAACAGGTTTAAAACATACCTGTTGTGCCATTGGAGTTTCAATTGCATCGTTCAAATTTGAAATTAGTTGGTATGAGTAAATACAGTGATGCAAGAGAAAATTAGTATGAACCATAGCTACATAACCTGACCTGAGAACAATTCTTCTTCTGCTTTAAGCGTTGACTTGGGGTTCGGAGTGGTGGTCCTCGTGCTTTGGGCACTGCAGTTGCCTTACTAACTGCTCGTGTTTGGGTGCTCTGTGGTGGAGACGGTGCTCTGTCAATGGGAACTGGGTTACTATCTGCTGGGGTTGGGGTTAGAAGGGGTGTAGCTGGTTCTCTGTCCACCTGGGTAGGGGTACAATTTGCGTCAGTCTGGGTTATGTGTGGTGGGGCTGGTTCTTGGGAAAGTACCACCATGGTTCTATCTCCATCGACAGGTAGCACGATCTTTTCTGAAGATTGTGTTTTTACTCCCACAGATACTGCCATCACCCCCTCCAATTGAAATGGCTGATAAACAAGAAAAGTAATTGAATGTAGAGACATTGTAAGATAGACAGGTGCAATGGATAGTATGGAAGAAAATAGGGCATGAAATAATTCACATTTATGTGGTCTAACCAAACAGAATAGCAGGACATAATTTCACATATATGATGGCTAATTAAACAGGATAGCATGACACAATTTCACATGTATGATGGCTAACTAAACATGATAGAATGACATATTTCAAAATCTGATGACTATGTAAACATGATGACATGATATAACTATACGATGTGTCTATTAATGTGGTTGGCATGCCACAAATCACAAACATTCCATCGATGGAAACATGATGGCATGATATAATTCGTGGATATAATGACATAATTCAAAATATGATGACTATGTAAACAGGATGAGATGATATAACTATATTATGTCTTTAGAAAATGGGTTGGCATGCCATAATTCGGATACATGCTCTCTATGTAAACATCATGGCATGATATAATTCAAATATATGATTTATATACTAAGGAAGTGAGCAGAGGGCAATCGCATATATGATGTGTCAACTAAGGAGATGGCATTCAATATCATGTATATGATGTAAAAACTAAGCATTGCAATACAACATATGCATGATATGAGTAATATAACCCTGCCAAGTTTGAGCATACACCTCAGGGGGATAATAGGACTGGCCATCTTCCTCTGAATCCTCCTTTGAAGAGCTATCTATAACTAGCAAGATATATTCTTCAGCAGGTAGCATTGCCTGCTCTGAAGACCTTGTTTTCACTCCAGATTTCTCCATCACCAATTCAAATGGCTGATGCACATGAAGAGCAGTTCAATATACAAACATTGCCGACAAAAGCAATGAGAGATACAAAAAAAGGACGACATGATATAATTCACATATATGACGCTTGGCTAAACAACATGGCATTGCATAATTCACATATATAATGCATTGCAACAAGATAGCATTGCGTAATTCACATATATAATGTCTTGCAACAAGATGGCATTGCAAAATTCGCATATATGGTAATTAGACACTAAACAGGTGGCATTCACACAAAGCATGTCTAAACTAAGCAAATTACATAGTAGTGAAAGATACCATACGCATGATATGAGCAACATAACCCTGCCAAGTTAGAGCATGCACCTCGGGGGGGATAGGACTGGTCATCTGTCTCTGAATCTTCCTCTGAGGAGCTACCTGTAACCAGCAAGACATGTGCTTCATCAGATAGCATTGTCTGCTCTGAAGACCTTGTTTCCACTCCATATTTTTCCATGACCATGCTGAATGGCTGATGCACAGGAAGAGTAATTGAATGTACTAAAAATTTTGACAAATTTAACACGTAATAAAAAAATGATGTCATGATATAATTCACATATAAGATGACTGGCTAACCAAGGTGGCATTGCAAAATTCACATATATGATGCCTAGCTAAACAAGATGGCATTGCATGATTCACATATATGATGAAGAAACTAAACAGATGGCATTGATACAAAGCATGTCTAAAATAAGCAGATGACATCTTTGATGTATACAGTAAGCAATGCAAGGCACCATATGCATGATATTACCAACATCAGCATGCCAAGTTAGAGCGAAGACCTCATGGGTTAAATAGGAGTGGTCTTTTGCTTCTGAATCCCCCTCAGAACAGTTATCTTCCTCTTGATTACGATCCGAAATGGGTAGACACTACTAGGGAAAAGCCTATACACAGAATCTTACCAGTAGCGCGCTTTAAAATAAGGCGCTGCTGCTAACTAGCAGTAGCGCTCGCGCACAAACCTCGCTGCTGAAATGAATGTATCAGTAGCGCGCCCACTCTAAGACGCGCTACTGCTATAATTGCCACGACGCCGCCGCGAGGCTAGTTCTAGCAGCAACGCACTTGTATGAAGAGCACTACTGCTACGGACCATAGTAGTAGCGCATTTACACAATAACTGCTAGTGCTAAGTTTACTAAAAAAATTAGTGCCACCTCAGTTCGTGAAGAGAGTTTGTACCACCTTAAATATGTTACTTCTCAAACTTTCACAACCACTTGGTCTTCATTGAACTCTATGTGGAAAATTTGTGGTCGCAATATGAGTCTTTAGCAGTTCCTAAACTGGTGAGGACTCATATTGACAAATCAGATTGTACACAAAAATATCATTGATGATCAATGTATTTTTGATGTCTATTTTTACATGCTGACACATAGCAGTAGCGCGCTCTTTGTGAAAGGCGCTACTGCTAGGTCGTTTAGCAGTAGCGCCTTTTGCTATAGCGTGCTACTGCTAAGCCATTCCATCTCCCCCACTCTCCGACCTATCCAATGCACTCACACTCACTCGATCTCCCCCTCAACCCCCCGCGCCAGTCCTCCCCCGTCGCCCCTCCTCCGATCTGCACCGCCGCCACCTCCTCCTCGCTGGACTCGGTACCAGCCTCCTGCTCCGTCCTCCCTCTAGTCACCGCTGGCCGGCCCCTCCTCGCTCTGCCTTCCTTCTCCGTCCTCCCTCCACTCGCTGCCGGCTGGCCCCTCCTCGCTCCGTCTTCCTCCTCCGTCCTACTCTCTTCTCCCTCCTCGAGTCGCCCCTCCTTCTCCCTCCTCCCTCCTCCATCCACAACCCCTCCTCCCTGCTACATTTTGATTTAGTAGGCTAGTTGATTTAGTTGATTTAGAACATCTTAATTTAGTTGATTTATTATGTAGTTGATTTACTTGATTTAGAACATCTTGATTTAGTTGATTTAGTAGGCTAGTTGATTTAGTTGATTTAGTAGGCTAGTTGATTTAGTTGATTTAGAACATTTTGATTTAGTTGATTTAGTATGATAGTGGATTTAGTAGGCTAGTTGATTTAGTTGATTTAGTATGCACCATTTTATTGTTATTTTTCTGTACATGGATAGATAGATGCTTTTGTTTTTTTGTAATAAGTTATTTTTTGGCAAAATGTAGGTGCCAATTTAGTTAAATTTGCCACTTGTTTTTTAATCAGTTATCTTAGGCAATAGGGGCCAGATGAGATGAAATGTCTTGGTACCACCGAAATGCTTTGTGAAATGTCTTGGTACCCAAGATGGCTGTCATTTATCTCAACCTGGTGGAAGATGACGAATATGATGAAGATGACGAAGATGATGAAGATAATGAGGACCCACTCGATGAAGATGATGAGAACCCACTTCATGAAGCCATCATAGCTCAAAGAATGAGGCTGAGCGAGGAGGAGGTGTGCAACCTATGGGACATAATTCCGCCACGTGATGACTTTGTCGGGGTGCCATTTGTGACCCGCCTGACAAGTACCATGGTCAATCGGCATGAAATGGTATGTTATACGTACTGCCTGTAGTAATTTGATGATATATATATATGCTTTATTGTTATACTTACAAATGCAAATTATTCGATGATATTCTTAGTGAATCCGATGATATGCTTAGTGTAGAGTCCAATGATATGCTTTATGGAATCTAGTCAATGATATGCTTTAGTGTAGAGTCTGATCACATGCTCTTATTAGTGTAGAATCCAATGAACTATTAATAGTGTAGATAATCCATATATACTTATTAGTAGAATTCGTGATTAGTTAGTACAAATGCGTAGTACTGTGTCTTTTGATAGTGTAGAAATCTAGACTTAATAGAAATATATTTGCAAGAGTATGTGCGCGGCTATTTATTAATTGATATGTTTTTCTTATTCAAAAATTGCCAAAGAACCTATCTATGAGTTGTAGTATCGAGCCTGATGAAGAAGGCTCAGCTGGAGTACGACTTACCGCAAGGGGCTCCATCGCCACCTGTACTTACTGCATGGACACAGACGGTCGCACACACTTAAACTCGGTTGGGTGGAAGAGATTCCTCGTTGGCAAGAATCTTCGCGTTGGACAGGCCATCCTAATTACTATCAGGAACACCCACCGCCCAGGCTTGAGGATGATGATCATCGTTGATATCATCTAGAACTACATGTGTGTGTGTGTGGCGATATCATCTAGAACTACATATGATGATCATCGTCGATATCATGTAGAACTACATATGATGATCGTCGTCGATATTATCTAGAACTACATATGATGATCGTCGTCGATATCACCTTGTACTGCTTGAGGATGCATGTTGAGTATATATGAACTTATTATCTAGTACTCCCTCGGTTCCAAATTACTCGTCGTGGTTTTAGTTCAAATTTGAACTAAAACCACGATGAGTAATTTGGAACCGAGGGAGTACTACCTAGTACCTATAATGCTTTATGAAATTGATATCTAGTAGTACCTAGTATCTGGAAATTGCTGTTTATTGAAGCTGAAACGGGGTACGAAGCCGGGGGGAAATGATGAAATATATAGAAGTAGCGCGGGGCAAGGAAATCACTACGGCTAATTAATAGTAGCGCGTTCCGAAAACGCGCTGCTGATACAGTCCAGAGTAGTAGCGCGTGTACAGACCGCACTACTACTAACAGTTAGTTGTAGCGCCTTATTGGTAGCACGGCTGTCCGTGCTGCTAATAGCCCCAAAACCCGCGCTACTATTAGGGTTTTCCCTAGTAGTGGGAGGAGGGTTGCCTTTGCGCCCACCATGGAGCGACGTCTGCATGAAATTTTATTGCCATGCAAGGCTCGTCTCTTTTGCTCTACATGTACAATTCCATTGTGTACAATAACTGACATGCATAGGAATAAAACATAGTGAGATTATGTAAGGAGTGCATGCACAAATCCAGAGTGATGGTAGCAAACTGTGGATAGACCCAAAACCAATGATAGTAGGCAGATAATAGCTTTAGTTAAAAAATACAGATAATGGCTCGTTTAATGTTTGTTTGCACCCAACATGAAACTCATAGTAGACAACCAAGATTAACCAGATAGTAGACAAATAGTACTAATCGCTGCTTATGTACCCCACAACCATTTAAAAACTCAAGTTTCAGCATAAGTTTGGACCTGACTCGGAGTCTAATAGGTGAACACGACGATAAAGTAGCCCTCAAGGTCATCTGCGACCTCTCTTGCGGCCCCGTGTAGTCCTCAAGGTCATCTGCTCAGTTGATGATGGTAATGCAGTTGTCGTGGCTACAGGCGGCGGGGAAGAAGATCCGAGGCGGCGAAAGACAGTCTAGAGAGAGGATCCCTGCTGTGGTGAACCCTTCCGTTGTTGGAGCAGCTGAGCTGGGGTGGAACACAGCACCATAGGAGCAGGACAAACCACACAAGGTTTTCTTTGGCACATATCTGTAATAGAAGTAATTATGTAAGGGCTTGTTTGAATTTGAGGATTCTAACAATGCAGTGATAGGAAATAGACATGAATAGGATAGGAATGCACGTGCAAAACATAGAATTTAAAAACACAGGATTTCTGCCAATCTGGGTGTTTGGTTCACAAGAATTGGAAGATCACAGGATGCAAAGAAGCATGGTGATATTAAGTCAAACCACAAGAAAATGTACAGTTATAATGCTATTATGGTACTATCTCTTTGTCTTGTGCTTCATGAATAGGAATTTGAAAAGGAGGACAAGTGGAAAATAAAATTCCTACATTTTTTCTTTCAAGGAGACACTAAAGGAACAAATCCTACAGTTTTCCTTTGCTCCATTCCTTTGCACCAAATTCATGAAAAGTAGTACCACACGAAACTTTCCAATTAATATGTTTTTCATTCACTTTTCCTTTCAAGCACTGGCAATTCTAGTAGGCAGGCTTGAGCAAGGAAAATCCTACACTAAAAAATGTTTTTGTGCTACTTCTATTACTTTTGGACCCAGGCCACTTCCCTACTAGCTCAGCTCCCAGGGCCATCGACAAATGCACAACTCAAACGCGCAGAGATAAATAATGATGGCATTCAAGAGAGTCCATCACGGATAGCTAAGTTGCCAGGTACCTCACTGCTTGTCATATTGTAGGATAAAATAATCGTATTTCCCGTTACTCCGTGTGCTCAGTGGACAATATATATAACATGTAGAGTAAAAAAGAGATGCAACAAGTGTACAACCTCTTTGGCGAAGCCATGTCAATCTCAGCGTGATTGTGTTGGCTGGTGAGGATGCTCCGGCTGACTTGGCTGTCAGAGGAGGGGAAGAACATCTTAGGCGTCTGGAGATGGAGCCCGAGGTACTGCTCCACTATGATGGAGGGTTTCGTCGTTGGAGCAGCTCCGGTGAGTTGTACGACGCCGAGGCTGAAGCAGGACAAGAGAGACAACGTTAACCTGAGTGGAATTCTAATAGCATCTCCAATAGATGATGTAAAATACGTAACCACAAAGTGCTAGATGTAAAATACATCAGCCTCTCATCTCTGAACTTAACTTTCGAAACTGAATTTAACTGTCGAAACTGAACTTCACTGTCGAAACTGAATTTTGTTGTTGAAATTGAATTTTACTGTCAAAACTGAATACACTAGAGGTGAGGCTACATGTCAGTCGACTGAATTTTTCATCTCTGGTCAGTCAATTTTGTAGCTGTTGGATACGAAATCAAGGGCTTGCAGTTCATCTTCAACCTCCACCCCCTGAGCCGCCAGCCACCACTGCCCAAATAGCCGCCCTCGCCGCCCGCGGCCGCCGGTGCGCAGCCCCGCCCGCCCTGAAAACACTCCCCACCGCTAGTCCGCCGCCGCCCCGGCCATCCCTCTAGGCCCCCTCATGCCGAGCTTTTTCTCCGGCGATCCCCACACCACCGCCCCACCACCACCGGCGACCACCGCCCCCACCCGGAACCCTAAGATAGATATTGGGGTACCTCTCCGATGAGCCCCCCTCCCCGCTGCGGCTGGTTCTTCCTTAACTCCGGCGAGCCCCCACCCCCTGAAAATCGACTGGCCCAAAAGTTGATTCAGTCGACTGAAGTGTAGCTACATCGGAGCAACATCGCAAGCAAGAGCAAGAGCGAGAGCAGCAGCGCAAGCAAGAGCAAGCGCAGACAAGGCAGGGGACCGAGAGCAAGAGCAGAGAAGCAGCGTGAGCGAGAGGTAAAGTAGCAGCAGCTCCTACTGATGTGGACGTCACTGCCGAGGGAGCGACGCCGTGGAGGAAGTGGCCGGCGACGCCGCCGTGGATGGAGCCGCGCCGTGTCGGCTCGGGACCGAGCGCCGGCAGCACCGTGAGATCAAATTAGGAAGAAAATGTGGCGATTAGTGTACAACCTCTTTGATGGCGCCGATTAGGCCGCAGCTTCATCTGGGGAAACGGTGATGATGATGCTCTTCCGGTGGTGCAGGTGAAGACGGTGGTGTGGGAATGGAGGTGGCGCGAAAGACGAGGGGAACGTCAGGGCAGCTCCTTGGAGGTGGAGGACGGGGTGGCTGAACTGGCGGGACGACCAGAACGATGACGGATCCTCATCGGGTATGCGTGATTTAAGGTTCAGTTACTACCACACATTGGGCCCTGAAATATGACCCCGCTCGACTTACTGACCCCTCTCGCCCTCTGTCCAGGAGTTGCAACTAGTTTCTGGTGTTTGTAGGTTATGTGTTGGCGGCCGTGCATAGCGCTGACCCTAGGGGTGGGCTATGATGCGGTAGATACACTGTGGCCGGGTATGCCGGGCGCCCGTTTGGCGTCTCGGGACCCTGTACACATCGTTTGGGGCTGTTGAGGACACCCCGGCCGGATTTCCTTGCGGATGGAACCTGAATAGGCGATAAACCTGGACTAGAGACTTGTGAGGTTAGTCAGGTCGTGGTCTACACCCACGTCGGTTTTTGCTTGAAGTCTGCCGAGCACATGTCATGTGCAGACGCTAAGTGGTGGAAACATGTGTGACGAAGTACACCCCTGCAAGGTATAAAACTATTCAAATAGCCACGTCCGCGGTAAAGGACTATTTGGTTGCCTATACAGTTCATCAACAAGTTAATGGTTACTACTAAAAGACTCAAGATAAGTGTGAGTACCGAGGATGGCCCTCTCGTAGGATGAAGAGGGAGGATCCCCGGTGGAGTATTGTGTTAGTGAGTAGTGGACTCGTGTGTGAAAACTATTTTACTAGTGGGGTTCCGTAGGATAGCTTAGCCAAGAGTCAAAGCTGGCTTGCTGCAATAACCCCACCACCTTCTTGAGAATGAGCATGTATAGTAGGTTCTGTTGTAAGACTTGCTGAGTACCTTTGTACTCATGTTTGCTTAATTACTGTTTTCAGACGACAACATTGCCCCCTCCGATGGGTTCTACGTAGACCTTGATGTCGACGAGTGACTAGCCACCCAGGTGGTGATCCTGGCCATGGAGGGCCCTATGTACATAGACAGGCTTCGGAAGCCTTCTTACTTTCTAGTGTCTGTACTCAAATTATTTACTTCCGCTTGTGCTTGTATGCTTGTATGACTTGAGTGTCGGGTCATGTGACCCCTTCCTGTATGAACATGTTATGTATGGCTCTCTGGAGCCTTTAAATAAAGTACTTGAGTTGTAGAGTTTTGTTGTGATGCCATGTTGTATGTACTCATATCGGGCATATTGTGTGTATGATTGAAATGCTTGGTATGAGTGGGATCCGACAATCTAGTTGTTTATCCTTGGCAGCCTTTCTTATGGGGAAATGTAGTCTAGTGTTCCTCGAGCCATAGTAGTCCGCTACAGCCCGGTTCACCGGAGTCCTGCTAGCCCAGCACTACTGTTCAGGACACTTGACTGGCGGGCATGTGATTCACTTCGTTCCTATGTCTGTCCCTTCGGGGAAATGTCATGCAGTGACATCCGGAGTCCTGCCTAGCCTCCTACAGCCCGGGTTCCCCGGAGTCCTGTTAGCCCAGTGCTACAGCCCGAATTCACTCGCTGATGACCGACATGCTCGATGTGATTCATGTATGCTTGTCTCCATGGGTCTGTGCCGCTTTGGGTTCACGACTACCCATGTCGGCCCGGGTTCTCTGTCATATGGATGCTAGCGACACTATCATATACGTGTGCCAAAAGGCGCAAACGGTCCCGGGCCATGGTAAGGCGACACCTGTCGGTTACCGTGCGTGAGTCCGCAATGTGATATGAGGTGTTACCGGCTAGATCGATGTGACTTGGAATCGGAAGCCTGACAGCGTTGGCATCAGAGCCGGACTGCCTATAGGTTCGTTGAGCCAAACTGGTCGATGTCGAGTCTAGAAATGCTTTAGTTATATGTAGGGGAATTTATTTTGGGAGGGAACGTAAGGATCTTTTACTCCTTTACCTTATGCCCTCTGATATGAGTCATTCTCTTCTTATTCAACGTGGGTTAAGGACTAGGCTCTCTCCTTCTATCAGGTTCACGTGTTACTAATCCGTAGTAGCTTATAGGATTGTTGTTACAAGCCTCAGTACAGTTTCTACTACTTTTAGTATGTTGCCAATTGAATCAGAACCTTGATATGATGTTGTCGAGTGGTATTGCAAACTGTTGTGGATGTCTCAAATCTCTTTCTAAGCATTTACAGCTGTTATGATGTCCAATTTTCCCTAGAAATTCTATTGTCTTTGCATTGTGGTTGTGCTTTCAGATGTCCACTCGTGCTCAAAACCAAGTGGTTCGCCTGACCCGGTGCCTTGAGGTGCCCGGTCATACTGCTATGTTAGTCCGGGTAATGATCGAGACGGGTTACCGTTGGTATCCCGAATACACTGTCGAGGAGTAGTTCCGAGACTTTAATCAAAGCCAATATTTCTGCACCGTCAGGATATTTCCTTGTTATCCTGGATCTACCGAGCCCCTCCACTGTTCCTATGGACTCGGGGTTACTGTTGAGATGGCTGTGCAGGATGCTGCCTATTCCATGATGACCATCATGCGAGTCTGGACTGGCCTGCTTCGGAACACCGACTTCCGTTACATGCCAGCTTCACTTCCGGGAGCGCAAGGGTATCTTCAGGCTATCTATGCTGACTCTACTCAGGAGGACTCATTAACTCGTACCACTACCGAGATGCTCGAAGATAAGGACCGAGAGAATCGGGCCTTGAGGCTGGAGCTTTTCAACACCCGTGCTGATCATTGGGCCACATTGACTCGGTTTGCACCTGTGGTGAAAGCTGGATGTATGGATACCAGGGATCTGTATCCTCTGAGATCTGCTCTGCCAGACATGGTGGATTGGCATGATGTGGGAGGCATCACCCCTCCCCGTGGTCCCCGCAGGCCACCGTTTGTTGGTCCAAGACCTCATCCTAGTCCCTTTGGTCCACAAGCTCCTCAGGACCGTCTGTTCCCGGATGATCACGTTGAACTTCCAGGCTATGGAGGTGACTTCTATGAGGACTACTACGGAGCTGTCTGAGTTAGTAGTAGTATCACTAGTATTGTAATAGTTGTATCTCCACTGTCCTGCGTGACTTGTGGAATATGACTTTGTGTGTAATCAATTCCGGAGGTGTAGACAAATAATGTATAGGAGCTTGGAATGCCTCCGATGAGATGTAACGTCTTTCATCATAGTTGTACTGTAACCTGGGCTTGTACTAAACTATGTATGGTGTGTATGACCATTGGTATATATATGGCAGTTTTATATTACCATGACATACGGATGGACATCTCTGCATTCCGTGTTATCCATTACATTCTGCACTTCCTTGCTAAGTTTGAGCCATCCTTACCTAAACCATTGTCTTGTTTTCTCCTAGGATGGTCAACACCCGCAGCAACCCTACTGCCCCGGAGCAGGGAGGAGTTCTGCAATTTCACCCAAGGAAGACTGACTTTGGATGCATATAGCCGTGAATTTGGGAATCTGGCACGTTATGCTCCTGAAGAGGTATCTACCGATGCTAAGAAGCAGGCAGGGGTCCGCAAGGGACTTAGCCCTGAGCTTCGCCGCGATCTTCATTTGCACGAGTGCACCTCCTTTCAGAAGTTGGTCAATAAAGCCATCAGTGCGGAGTCAGGCCAGTCTGACTATGACGCTTCACGCAAACACTCACGTGATTTTGGCTCTTCATCTGGCTCTGGAGCTCAGAAGCGCCGGGTGTGGATCCCAAGCACGACACTACCACCCAGGTTCATTCCGAGGCCATCCTTTGAGACGCCTCGTCCCAACCAGTAGTTTGCATCACCCAAGTCCTATGGTGGCCCCGCTGCTAATGCTGCTCCACGCCCCAATGTGGTGACATGCTTTAAGTGTGGAGAGCCGGGTCACTATAGTCGAGAGTGTCCCCAGAACAACCCCAATCAGACTGGAAAGTCCGTTGGCCGTGGTAAGCCAGCGGGAAAGACATTCTACGCCAAGCCAGTCACTACTACACGTGGCCATGTCAATTATGTTTCAGCCGAGGAGGCTCATGAGGATCCTAACGTCGTCCTTGGTATGCTCCTTGTTAATTGCCATTCGGCATCTGTTCTTTTCAATACTGGAGCATCTCATTCATTCATATCCGAGAACTATGCTCGATCGCATAATACGACATTCTGTGACATGCCCTCTACCATGGAAATTCAAACCCCTGGCTCTAGATGGCAAACTTCTAGAGTAAGCCATGGGAACGAAATTCTTGTCGATAGACTTGTCTTCCTTGCATCCTTAATAGCTCTCAAGTCCTCAGACATAAACATCATTTTGGGTATGGACTGGATGTCAGCTCATTATGCTAAGATTGATTGTGCCACTAGAACCGTTCAATTTACTCGCCCATCGGGCAAGACAGTCAATGTCTTAACCCGAGCGGCCAAGCGCCAGCTTTACTCCCTAAATGCCAACCCCCTTCCAGACCTTGAAGATGTTTCGGTAGTCCGAGACTTTCCGGATGTCTTTCCAGAAGAACTGCCAGGTGTTCCACCTGATAGGGATGTCGAGTTTGTGATAGACCTTGTTCCAGGAACCGTTCCAATTTCTAGGAGACCCTATAAGATGGCACCCTTAGCACTAGCCGAGATTAAGAACCAACTCGATGAGTCCTTGAAAAAGGGTTTCATCCATCCTAGTTCCTCTCCTTGGGCTTGCCCCGTCCTCTTCGTCAAGAAGAAGGATGGAACGGATTGAATGGTTGTAGATTACCGACCTGTCAACTTGGTCACTATCAAGAACAAGTATCCGCTTCCCAGGATCAGCGATCTGTATGATCATCTCGCTGGATCCTTATTCTTTTTCAAGATGGATTTGAGGTTGGGCTACCATCAAATCAAAATTAGAAACGGGGACATTCCCAAAACGGCCTTTGTTACCCGTTATGGCCAATACGAGTACACTGTTATGTCCTTCGGTTTAACCAATGCCCCAGCCACCTTCTCCCGGTTAATGAACTCGGTCTTCATGGAGTATCTGGATAAATTCGTCCTAGTTTATCTTGATGACATACTCATCTACTCCAAGAATGAACAGGAACATGCCGAACATCTAAGGCTGGTATTGATGAAACTTCGAGAGCATCGCCTTTATGCCAAATTCTCCAAGTGTGAATTTTGGTTGCTAGAAGTGACCTATCTAGGCCATGTAATCTCTGGTAAGGGTATTGCTGTCAATCCCGAGCGAGTTCAAGCCGTCCTTGATTGGACTCCACCTGAGACGGTCAAGCAAGTCCGGAGCTTCCTTGGCTTAGCGAGCTATTGCCGCCGCTTCGCCGAGAATTTCTCCAAGGTTGCTAAACCTCTAACTGAACTCCTCAAGAAAGATAAAAAGTTCGAGTGAACTCCACACTGCGATTTCAGCTTTCAGGAACTGAAAAGACGCCTGACATCTGCTCCCGTACTGGTACCACCAGATTTCTCCAAGGACTTTACTATCTATTGCGACGCCTCACGACAAGGACTAGGTTGCATACTCATGCAGGATCGTCAGGTAATTGCCTATGCTTCACGGCAATTACACCCACATGAGGAAAACTATCCCACACATGATCTAGAGCTTGCAGCTGTAGTCCATGCACTCAAAACTTGGCGACATTACCTCCTTGGTAATCATTGCGAGATCTTCACCGATCACCAAAGTTTGAAATATATCTTCACCCAACCGGATTTGAATCTCAGGCAACGACGTTGGATCGAGTTGATCTCAGATTACGACTTAGAAATAACTTACACCCCGGGCAAAGCCAATGTCATGGCTGATGCACTAAGTCGTAAGTCCTATTGTAACAACCTGATGTTACAACAAAGTCAACCACTTCTCCATGAGGAATTTCGTAAGATTAATCTTCATATTGTTCCTCGAGGTTTTCTATCCACCCTGGTGGCGAAACCTTCCCTTATGGATCAAATCATAGCTGCCCATAAGCGTGATAAGGGCATATTCCGGATTAAGGAAAACATTGCTAGTGGAGTTGCTAAATGTTTTTCCATGGATGAGCGAGGTGATGTCTTCTTCGAGAACCGTTTGGTGGTTCCCAAGAAACAACATCTATGCCAGTTGATTCTCAAGGAAGCTCATGAATCCCCTCTCACCATTCATCCCGGTAGTACCAAGATGTATCAAGACCTATGCCAGAGGTTTTGGTGGACTAGGATGAAGAGAGAAATCGCTCAATACATTGCTAATTGCGACGTTTGTCGTCGTGTCAAAGCAGAGCATCAACGGCCTGCTGGCACCCTTCAACCTTTGGCTATTCCTGAATGGAAATGGGATAAAATCAATATGGATTTCATCACTGGGTTTCCCAGGACCAAGAGAGGGAATAATGCCATCTTCGTCGTGATCGACCGTCTTTCCAAAGTAGCCCACTTTCTACCTGTTCGTGAGAGTATCACCGCTAGCCAGCTAGCTGAGTTATACATCTCCCGAATAGTGTTTCTTCATGGTGTTCCATTGGAAATTAACTCAGACCGTGGGAGTCTCTTCACCTCTCGATTTTGGGAAAGTTTCCAAAATGCTATGGGAACTCATCTCTCTTTTAGCACTGCCTTCCATCCTCAATCAAGTGGTCAAGTAGAGCGAGTCAATCAAATTCTGGAAGATATGCTCCGAGCTTCTGTCATCTCGTTCGGAATGGGTTGGGAGAAATGCCTTCCATTCGCGGAGTTTGCTTATAACAATAGTTATCAAGCTAGCTTGGGCAAAGCTCCTTTTGAAGTCCTCTATGGACGAAAATGTCAAACGCCTATTAACTGGTCAGAAACCGGGGAAAGACAACTCTTTGGCCCGGATATGATTCAGGAAGCAGAAGAGAAAGTTCGCGTTATTCGGGAGAAATTGAAAATAGCCCAATCTCGTCAAAAGAGCCAATATGATCGTAAACATAAGCTCATGACATTTGAAGTCGGCGAGAAGGCTTACCTTCGGGTTAATCCGTTAAAGGGAACCCATCGTTTCGGTATCAAAGGCAAATTGGCTCCTCGCTACATCGGACCCTTTCGCATTCTTGCCAAACGAGGAGAAGTTGCCTACCAATTGGAACTACCTTCGCATCTTTCCAGAGTTCACGATGTCTTCCACGTTTCTCAACTCAGGCGTTGCTTCGCGGATCCTATCTGTGGAGTGGACCACGAAACGCTTGATCTACAAGATAACCTCTCTTATCGGGAATATCCCGTTCGTATCCTTGATCAAGCCGAGCATACCACTCGACGTCATAATATCAAGTTTCTCAAGGTTCAATGGTCACACCATTCCGAGAAAGAAGCCACTTGGGAAAGGGAGGATCGTCTTCGACTCGAGTACCCCACCTTCTTCCCAGAGGATCCTAAATCTCGGGACGAGATTCTTTTGAGTGGGGGTGAGTTGTCACACCCTAGCTAGTTCAAGCATTAGAGTGTGCATCATGTTTAATTTTCTCTTAAATTTGAAATGGGGATGACAGAACCCCCAGCACCCCCCTGGAATAACTAGGGTTTACTAAAAAAACTTTTTCAATGAACCTGAAATGCCCTTCTAAAAAGCCCACCCTTTTTGTTTTGGGTTAAAACCCCTGACAAAAATGGTGCACATTTTTCTAGGACATCTAAGGTCATTGGATTAATCCTTATAGTATTTGCATTTGGGCATTTAAATGCTATAAAATATTTTAAATGCTCAAATAATCATAAACTAAAATGTTTGCTATTGGATATATTCTAAGCAGTAGCCATGATTAATTTTATGATTTACGGAAATGCCCTGGCATTTTTAATAAAGCCCTGAAGCTACAGAAATAATAGAATAAATAAGAAAAACAGAAAAAAAAAGAGAGGGAGAGAAACTTACCTGGCGCAGCCTAGCTAACTCACCAGCCGGCCCACCTGGCGGCCCAGCACTATGCTGGCCCGCGCTAGCCAGCTGCTTCTTCTCCACCAGGCAGGCAGGGAGGTGACGCCGGCGTGCCCGAGCTCGCCACGGCGTCACTTGCTTGCCGCCCACGCCCCTGGATGCCTCCACATCGCACCCCGAAGCCCCTGGACACGCCATTCCCCCTGTCTCTCTCCCTCACCGTTCCCCACCATGGCCGACGCTCCTGTCGCCGCACCGTCATCGTAGCCGCACCCTCCGTCGTCCTCGCACCGCGCCATCGTGTCCATGAGCTCTGCCGTCGTCGACTACATCGAGTAGGCCGAGCAACGAGCGCTCGCTCGCCCTGGAGACGCTGCACCGAGCTCGCCCTCAACTCTGGCCACCGGAGATCCCTTTCGCCGCCCCCGCCGCATCAGCTCATCCCTGACCTCTCCGACTGCCTCGACGAGACCCCCATGAGCTCAGCCACCTCCCCACCCTCTCCGTTCTCTCTCTCGAGCCCCGTAGCGACTGCATGTAGATCACCCGCATGCACCGCCGCGGAGCTCATCGCCGACAAGGCTCCGGCCACCCAATGGCCACGCCACCCTATCCACTAGTCCTACCGCACATCCAGGAGCTCAACGCACGAAACCTCGCGCCTCCCCGTGCCCCCTAGCGACTAGTTCATCCTCACCCGAGCTCCGGCCGCCGCCAAACTCGTCGCCGGCGACGTTTCCGGCCACCCCAGCTCCACCCATTGCTACCACTCGACGTGGCTTCCTCCCCGCATCACGTAGATACCTTTTGGTCGCCGAAGTGCAAATCCCGCGCTGCTCCGCCGCGTCTGGCCTCGCCGGCGGCTAGACGCCGGCGAGTTGACCCTGTTTGACCCCCGTGTGGGCCCAGGTTGACTCCCCTCCTGAGTCTATGAAAGGTGGGGCCGGCCTGCTAATTAGTTTAGCATTAGTTTTAACTAAATTTAATTAGTTCAGTCACTGACATGTGGGCCCAGGCCCCACTGATAGTTAGTTAGCACTAACATAATCCTATTAATTAGCTGAGACACTAACAGACAGGGCCCACTAGTCAGGTTTGACCTGGCCGACCCAGTTGACCCGCTGACGTCACACCTATGTCATGCTGACGCATTAATTCAATTACTGGATTTGTTCTTTAGTAGGAAATTCCAGAAAATAGCCAAAACTTCTAAAAATCATAGAAAATCAACCATAGCTCCAAATGCAAAGATTTATATATGAAAAATGATCAGAAAAATTCAATCCATCCATCTGTAATGGTTTCATGCATGACAAAACAAGTTAACCTTGCTGTTTAAGCAGAATAAGATAATTCACTAATAAGGCCA
This sequence comes from Triticum urartu, assembly GCF_003073215.2. Classification (NCBI taxonomy): domain Eukaryota; kingdom Viridiplantae; phylum Streptophyta; class Magnoliopsida; order Poales; family Poaceae; genus Triticum; species Triticum urartu. The sequence goes on along the minus strand of NC_053022.1, from coordinate 215,431,634 downwards.
TGTTAAATGAGCTGACATTTGAATCTTTGATTGAAATGAGTTCATTCCTACCTGTTTTAGCTTTCATTAGGCCAAGACTCTTTCATCTTGCCATGTCATAGCATGCATCATATTATTGCATATTGTCATGTGTTGATTATGTTCGGTGTGCTTTTCGTGGTAGGTTCTGCCTCCGAGGATAACCCCGAGTATCCGTCTCAGGGGCAGTACCCTACTACCACTACAACAGGCAAGCAACCCATTGAACATTCCGATACAAACCCATGTTCTCACTTCTGCTCTTGTTTACTGCATTAAGACAACGTGATTCAAACTGCTGTGTGCTACGGTAGTTGAACCCTTATCCTCTGCATGACCTGTCATTGCCACAGTAACTAGATGAAACCCACTAGCATGTGTAGGAGTTGATTGAGCCATGTATGTGATTCCTACCTTGCTATGCCTGCTATGCTTAGAGTTGTGTCAGTTCTGGTTCATCTGGGTGATGGGCTAGAGTGAAATGATTATGTCGGTAATGTGAGGGATGTGTTGAACATGCTTTGGTAAAGGTATCGATGAGAGGCCATGTAGGAGTACATGGTGGGTTGTTTCATTGAGGCCGTCCATAAGAACTGAGATCTGTATGCGTGATTTAAGATTCAGTTACTACCACGCATTGGGCCCTGAAATATGACCCCGCTCGACTTACTGACCCCTCTCGCCCTCTGTCCAGGAGTTGCAACTAGTTTCTGGTGTTTGTAGGTTATGTGTTGGCGGCCGTGCGTAGCACTGACCCTAGGGGTGGGCTATGATGCGGTAGATACACTGTGGCCGGGTATGCCGGGCGCCCGTTTGGCGTCTCGGGACCCTGTACACATCGTTTGGGGCTGTTGAGGACACCCCGGCCAGATTTCCTTGCGGATGGAACCAGAATAGGCGATAAACCTGGACTAGAGACTTGTGAGGTTAGTCAGGTCGTGGTCTACACCCACGTCGGTTTTCGCTTGAAGTCTGCCGAGCACATGTCGTGTGCAGACGCTAAGTGGTGGAAACATGTGTGACGAAGTACACCCCTGCAGGGTATAAAACTATTCGAATAGCCGCGTCCGCGGTAAAGGACTACTTGGTTGCCTATACAGTTCATAGACAAGTTAATGGTTACTACTAAAAGACTCAAGATAAGTGTGAGTACCGAGGATGGCCCTCTCGTAGGATGACGAGGGAGGATCCCCGGTGGAGTATTGTGTTAGTGAGTAGTGGACTCGTGTGCGAAAACTATTTTACTAGTGGGGTTCCATAGGATAGCTTAGCCAAGAGTCAAAGCTGGCTTGCTGCAATAACCCCACCACCTTCTTGAGAATGAGCATGTATAGTAGGTTCTGTTGTAAGACTTGCTGAGTACCTTTGTACTCATGTTTGCTTAATTACTGTTTTCAGACGACAACACCGCCCTCTCTGATGGGTTCTACGTAGACCTTGATGTCAACGAGTGACTAGCCACCCAGGTGGTGATCCTGGCCATGGAGGGCCCTATGTAGATAGACAGGCTTCGGAAGCCTTCTTGCTTTCTAGTGTTTGTACTCAGACTATTTACTTCCGCTTGTGCTTGTATGCTTGTATGACTTGAGTGTCGGGTCATGTGACCCCTACCTATATGAACATGTTATGTATGGCTCTCTGGAGCCTTTAAATAAAGTACTTGAGTTGTAGAGTTTTGTTGTGATGCCATGTTGTATGTACTCATATCGGGCATATTGTGTGTACGATTGAAATGCTTGGTATGAGTGGGATCCGACAATCTAGTTGTTTATCCTTGGCAGCCTTTCTTATGGGGAAATGTAGTCTAGTGTTCCTCGAGCCATAGTAGTCCGCTATAGCCCGATTCACCGGAGTCCCGATAGCCCAGCACTACTGTTCAGGACACTTGACTGGCCGGCATGTGATTCACTTCATTCCTATGTCTGTCCCTTCGGGGAAATGTCACGCGGTGACATCCGGAGTCCTGCCTAGCCTGCTACAGCCCGGGTTCCCCGGAGTCCTGTTAGCCCAGTGCTACAGCCCGGATTCACTCGCTGATGACCGACATGCTCGATGTGATTCATGTATGCTTGTCTCCATGGGTCTGTGCCGCTTTGGGTTCACGATTAGCCATGTCGGCCCGGGTTCTCTGTCATATGGATGCTAGCGACACTATCATATACGTGTGCCAAAAGGCGCAAACGGTCCCGGGCCATGGTAAGGCGACACCCGTCGGTTACCGTGCGTGAGTCCGCAATGTGATATGAGGTGTTACCGGCTAGATCGATGTGACTTGGAATCTGGGGCCTGACGCCACGAGTCTCAACATTCATCGGACCACATACATCTGTATGTATGATGTCCAACAAATCTATTGCTCTCTCCATAGTACCGGAGAATGGTGTTTTGGTCATCTTGCCCATAAGGCACGGTTCGCAAGTACCAAGTGATTCATAATCAAGTGGTTCCAAAAGTCCATAAGTATGGAGTTTCTTCATGCGCTTTACACCAATATGACCTAAACGGCAGTGCCACAAATAAGTTGCACTATCATTATCAACTCTGCATCTTTTGGCTTCAACATTATGAATATGTGTGTCACTACTATCGAGATTTAATAAGAATAGACCACTCTTCAAGGGTGCATGACCATAAAAGATACTACTCATATAAATAGAACAACCATTATTCTCTGATTTAAATGAATAACCGTCTTGCATCAAACAAGATCCAGATATAATGTTCATGCTCAACGCTAGCACCAAATAACAATTATTTAGGTCTAATACTAATCCCGAAGGTAGATGTAGAGGTAGCATGCCGACCGTGATCATATCGACTTTGGAACCATTTCCCACACGCATCGTCACCTCGTCCTTAGCCAATCTTCGCTTAATCCGTAGTCCCTGTTTCGAGTTGCAAATATTAGCAACAGAACCAGTATCAAATACCCAGGTGCTACTGCGAGCATTAGTAAGGTACACATCAATAACATGTATGTCATATATACCTTTGTTCACCTTGCCATCCTTCTTATCCGCCAAATACTTGGGGCAGTTCTGCTTCCAGTGACCAGTCTACTTGCAGTAGAAGCACACAGTTTCAGGCTTAGGTCCAGATTTGGGTTTCTTCTCCTGAGCAGCAATTTGCTTGCTGTTCTTTTTGAAGTTCCCCTTCTTCTTCCCTTTGCCCTTTTTCTTGAAACTAGTGGTCTTGTTTACCATCAACACTTGATGCTCCTTCTTGATTTCTACCTCCGCAGCTTTCAGCATTGCGAAGAGCTCGGGAATTGTCTTAACCATCCCTTGCATATTATAGTTCATCACAAAGCTCTTGTAGCTAGGTGGAAGTGATTGGAGAATTCTGTCAATGACGCAATCATCTGGAAGATTAACTCCCAATTGAATCAAGTGATTATTATACCCAGACATTTTGAGTATATGCTCACTGACAGAACTGTTCTCCTCCATCTTGCAGCTATAGAACTTATTGGAGACTTCATATCTCTCAATCCGGGCATTTGCTTGAAATATTAACTTCAACTCCTGGAACATCTCATATGCTCCATGACCTTCAAAACATCGTTGAAGTCCCGATTCTAAGCCGTAAAGCATGGCACACTGAACTATTGAGTAGTCATCAGCTTTGCTCTGCCAGACGTTCATAACATCTGGTGTTGCTCTAGCAGCAGGCCTGGCACCCAGTGGTGCTTCCAGGACGTAATTCTTCTGTGCAGCAATGAGGATAATGCTCAAGTTACGGACCCAGTCCGTGTAATTGCTATCATCATCTTTCAACTTTGCTTTCTCAAGGAACGCATTAAAGATCAACGGAACAACAGCACGGGCCATCTATCTACAATCAAACATATACAAGCAAGATACTATCAGGTACTAAGTTCATGATAAATTTAAGTTCAATTAATCATATTACTAAAGAACTCCCACTTAGATAGACATCCCTCTAATCCTCTAAGTGATCACGTGATCCAAATCAACTAAACCATGTCCGATCATCATGTGAGATGGAGTAGTTTCATTGGTGAACGTCACTATGTTGATCATATCTACTATATTATTCACGCTCGACCTTTTGGTCTCCGTGTTCCGAGGCCATATCTTTATATGCTTGGCTCGTCAAGTATAACCTGAGTATTCCGCGTGTGCAACTGTTTTGCACCCGTTGTATTTGAACGTAGAGCCTATCACACCCGATCATCAAGTGGTGTCTCAGCACGAAGAACTTTCGCAACGGTGCATACTCAAGGAGAACACTTCTTGATAATTAGTGAGAGATCATCTTAAAATGCTACCATCAATCAAAGCAAGATAAGATGCATAAAAGATAAACATTACATGCAATCAATATAAGTGATATGATATGGCCATCATCATCTTGTGCTTGCGATCTCCATCTTCGAAGCACCGTCATGATCACCATCGTCACCGGCGCGACACCTTGATCTCCATCGTAGCATCGTTGTCGTCTCGCCAATCTTATGCTTCTACGACTATCGCTATCGCTTAGTGATAAAGTAAAGCATTACAGGGCGATTGCATTGCATACAATAAAGCGACAACCATATGGCTCCTGCCAGTTGCCGATAACTTGGTTACAAAACATGATCATCTCATACAATAAAATTTTAGCATCATGTCTTGACCATATCACATCACAACATGCCCTGCAAAAACAAGTTAGACGTCCTCTACTTTGTTTGTTGCATGTTTTACGTGGCTGCTACGGGCTTAAGCAAGAACCAACCTTACCTATGCATCAAAAAACCACAATGATAGTTTGTCAAGTTGATGTTGTTTTAACCTTCGCAAGGACCGGGCGTAGCCACACTCGGTTCAACTAAAGTTCGAGAAACTAACACCCGCCAGCCACCTGTGTGCAAAGCACGTCGGTAGAACCAGTCTAGCCGACCCATGACACGAGCACACGCAAGAGCTCTCAAAACTGAGGTGACATCACTCCTCTCACGTTTCCACTTCGATGCACATGAGACATGGCTACTACCTCATATGGACACATTGTGCATACTCATGTACCATGGAGAAGCTAAGGAACAAGGAGAAGAAGAAGAGGAAGATGGACGTGAAGACGGAGAAGAACAAGTGATGAAGAAGAAGCTCTAGGCTCCGGACGACCGGCCAGGACCGGACGTCCGATGACCTCCAGGCTACGGACGTCCGACACTTCCACACCACAGCCAAAACTACGGACTTTCGACGCTCCACGGACGATCGACGCTCCTCAGACGACCGACCCCGACCGGACTTCCGACCGAAGACTACCCGAGCCGAATCTACGGATGTCCGACAAGCACCAGATGTCTGGACCCTCGCGAGCCTCCGGACGACCGGTGACCCCCGGACGTCCGTCGCCTGTGCACTGCCATGTGTTGGGCCGCAGCCTGTGTACCCCCTTTCGCCCATTTTTACACTAAGACTATATATAGACCTCTCCCTCCTCCTTTCTAGGGTTAGCATTGGTTTAGCTCATTTGAGAGATAGAGCATTGCTCATACACATCGGATCTACTCCTCGTGAGAGACCGCAGCCTCTTCGGAGAAGATCCTTTTGGATTCAAGACCTCCTCGCAGAGAAGAACATCAAGTCCTCCTCGAGAAGAACATCAAGACCTCCTCACGGAAAAGACCGGCTAACCTTGTATCGTCCGTAGTTGATCGTGTACTGTGTGAACTCTTATGTATCCGAGGATCTAGCACATGTGTGACTTTCTTGTGTTGGTTTAGTGATTCTCTTGTGTTTCCATTGTGTTTCCCTCTTTTTCCCCCCGTGTTCTTCGTGTTCGTCGGGGGATCCGCTGATTCATGAGAGATTGGCCGATTAGGGTTCTACCCTACATCATTTCATCTACTTGGAAGTATTGACGCAACTTCCTCGAGGCCATAAGGAGGCCGAAGAGCAATTTCTGCACACCAGAGTACCTTGACCTAGCCCCCTGCAGGAGGGAGCTGACAAAGTAAACCGGGTGCTGCATCATCTTCTTCTTCTGCACTGCCTCACTTGAATGCATGGGGTCTGTCCTGATGGTGTCAGACTCCGCCGGGGGCCTTGCCTTGCTGGCATCGGGCCCTGCCGGGGGAATCTCTGGCTTGCCATCCACCAGTCCCACCGTCGCCACTGCCTCTTCATCGACCTCCCTCTTCACCAGTAGTGCGGCACTGACCACTTGATTCATCGCCGCCAGATACAGCAGCAACGACTCTTGTGGTTTAGGCGCAACCACTATTGGCGTGGAGGAAAGGTATTTCTTTAGATCCTGTAGCGTTGCCTCGGCCTTTGGGGTCCACTCCATTGGGCGAGTGTAACATCCCAAATTTTCAATTTGGAATGTTATACAATAGATCATCATTGCATATCATATTTTATTGCATTTGGTTGATCCTAGAAATTTCACGCAACTCAAGGACCCTCAGAGAGAGTTGGAGATTTCGTTATTTTATTATTTGAGCTTTCTCAAATTTTGAAAATAGGATCATTTGATTTTATTTATTTTATCTTCAATGATTTCTACTATAAAAATTATGAGAGTGGGAATAAAATGACTTTCCCAAAATATAGAAATATTGGGGATTTAATAAAAAAATCAAATAAGATTTTATTTTGGTTTTATTTGCTATTTTATTTGAATTTAGGAAAAATTGCACATTTTCAAAAATTGCATTTAGGGCCAAGAAAATGTTCATCCTATTCTAAATATTTTATTTGGACGACGAAAATTTGTTTTGGCATTTATAGAATTTTATTTATTTTTCTAGAAGTTTTTTAGTCGCAGTGAAATTGTTAAAAAAAAAGAGACCCCGCGCCCGACTGGGCCAAGGGCCCAGCCGAGCAGGCCGGCCCAGCCAGCCGACCGCCGCCGTCGCCCGAGTCCGGGGAGGACCCGCCTCCCGAGGCCGACCCCTCCCCCAAGTTGCCGCCCTCCCCCCCCTTTATAACCCCCCCGCCGGCCCCCCCTGCAGCCCCACACCCGCCGCCGCCTCCCCACGCCTCCAGCGCCGCCGCCGCATGCCGCCCGCGTCGGAGCAGCCGCCCCGCACCACCCGCCGCCCGCCGGAGCCTCGCCAGAGCCCCGAGCCGAGGTGGCCGCCGCCCCGGTTTTTTTTGAGAAAAGCTGTTTCGGTTTTTTTGAAAACCCTAGTTTTCATTTTTTTTAAATAGATCGGTTTTCTCCGGTTTATTTATTTAGTGAGTGTTCGCTCGTCCGTTTGTTTTAACGAACGTGTTCATCGTTTAGTTCCTGTTAACGAACATTCGTTCGTTAACCTGTTCGTCGTTTTTCTTTTTCTCGGATTAAATGCACGATTTTCCGATCGTGATTTTTGATCCGATGTTCGTTTTAGTTTAACTTTTCGCTCGTTTGTCGGAATCAGGCGATTCAAGCGCCTGGAGTTTCGTCTCGAAACCCTATTTCCGTCTAACCAACTCAAACAAGTTTTAACGGCAGTAAAATTTTTCCTAGATCCAGAATAGTAAACGAAGCCTATTTCTTTTGCTGTTTGTCTTTCGTTGCTTCGTTCGATTTGATTCTTTTTGCAGACGGGAGTTCTTAAATTGAACTATCTGGTTAGATCTCTTATTCGAGTTTTACCTGTGCATTAGATGAGCACTTATTGTATGCTTGTTTGTTTGCGATAGAGTACCCGGAGTGCGCCGCTTGCTACTTCGAATCGCTAGGTTTTGCGGATCATCAGCAAGGCAAGTAACACTTTGATCATACTTTCCTACTACCCAGTTTTATTGCATTAGATCAATCCTCACACATTGCATTGACTATGATCTAATTAATTTGTTGGTTTGGGAAGTAGATGAGGTAGTACTTATTACCTGTTATTATCAAACCTTTGGGAGTTACTTCTACGTTTGCTTATTACGCCATGCTATGGCAGTAGACGTGGTTTGGGTGAGTGAAATCCATGACAGATGTGAGTTTGTTAAATTAATGGTTTATCTAAGGTGGCAACTTAAATACACATCTGGGTGGATTGAGGCACCTGGGTACTCCAGCGATTGCCTGTTTTCTTCGAACCGCCACCCAGGCTCAAAGGGATCATGAGATTATTCATGCTAGAAACTTCCTTGTGCAGCCACAAGCTACTATGGGCTCTAGCATAGTTTACTAAGTCGTGCGAACTCTTACAGTGGTAGACTAGCAGATGTAGGGGATGTAGGTGGTACGGTCTACCCATTGTAAGGTGCTAGCGCTTCTGAAAGACTATGTCTATGTCATCTGTTTCTCAAACAACCTGCATGCAAGAAAACCAACGGAGGAGATCGAGTCTTGTGGGGAAAAGTGTGCAAACCTCTGCAGAGTGTATAAACTAATCATGGTTAGCCGTGTCCCCGGTTATGGACATCTTGAGTATCTAGTACTTGGATTATCATGTGAATCTCATCATGTTACTCTAATTAATTTGTTGGTTCTCAATGATGATGCTTAATTGGCATTGAGAATTCTGTCAACCATTCTCAATGTTTAACAACTACCATGATAGTTAAACAAAATTTATTCCTTTGCAGTAGGGAAAAATTGGCTTTACGCAAAACTGTAACCATAGAGCTTCCACCAGCCAAATATGCATATAGTATAGCCTATTTTCTTTCATTGCTCTCTATGTGTTACATTGCCAGCATATTCCATGTGCTGACCCGTTTCGGGCGGCAACGTTCACGTTGCAGACTTTTCAGACGACGAGTAAGGTGGTTTTAGGTCGTGGTTCTATACCCAGTGATGTCGTTGGAGTTGATGGACTCACTTATCTTCCAAGCCTTCCATTGTTATCGTTATTAGATGGCCTTAAGCCATTATTATTGTAATAAGTTCTCTTTTGAGACTCTCGATGTCATAAGTGTGTGATTGATACTCTGTTATAAATCCTTCAAGTACTGTGTGGTGTCATCATTACTGATCCAGGGATGACACCTGAGCACAGAGATTGGACCGTTTGAGGTCTGGTCGCTACAAGATGGTATCAGAGCACACACTGACTGTATGACACGACCACTAAGCTAAAGCCCTAGATCACTACTCACTCTTCTCATTCTGACCTCTCATATTTTCTACTCTTTTAGGATGGCAGATGCAAGGAACAAGTTCACGCAACCGGATGGAGATACACCCTTTGGATGTCATTTGAAGGAAGTCACAAGATACCTGAGCATAGGAGTACCAAGCTTCACCAGAACCTACAATGCCACATTCCCTGAAGAAGAGCGCTGGATGATTCAAGTTCAAATTCCAGGGAGGATGCTCATGCCAGTCACTAAGCCCATAGAGTTTTCTTTTGATGCACCAATCTGGAGTCTAGGAAAGAGCATGGCAGCTCACATCGCCATGGGACGCATTGGATAAGTTTACCACAATGATCTCAAGGATACTATCTACCAGATTTGTGGGCGCCGAGATGAGCACTGGGAGATGATCAGCACCAAGAAGGATAGATCAATTGCAGCGTTTATCCAGGAGTTAAACCAGCACATTCGACGACAGGAGAACCAGATGTGCGCCGACATGATAGATCTGAAGAAGGCAAGCACAAGAATCAAGGAACTGGAGGAAGAACTCAAAGCTACACGTGAAGATTATGAAGAGGAAATCGAAGTACTAGTGGATAAGAATGTTGACCTAACAATGAAGATCGGAATATATATGGGAGGCCATACACCAGTAGAAGAAGACGAAGAACCCAAGGAGATTTGCCCGGAAGACTACATCATCATCGATGACACCGACTCTGATCCAGATGATAGCGATGATGACTATGTTGATGAAGCTGGAGCAGATATCATGGAGTCTGCAACCGAAGAATATTTCTAGAAGACCACCCCAACAGTAGTAGTAGTCCACCATGTAATTATAGTAGTCCAAGCAATTTTGCGATAGTTAGATCGATTGTATGCCCTTTGCTTGATTGAATGAAGTGAATTGTTTGCTTTTGCCTCATGTGCATATGGGTAGTGTTTTCTCTCTAGACCCCTCTCTACTCTTAAATCTCATCTTTTCTAAACCCTCAGATGCCTCCAAGATGTGACCCCGGATTTACCTTCCCACCGGAGCTCACCCAGTTGATCCACCAGCAGAACACATTGATGCAGTTCCTAGTCCAGAATCAGAATCAGGGGAACAACAACAACAACCCACCACCACCACCACCTGTTGATCACTTAGCCCGTTTTCTTAGGCTGAATCCGCCAGTGTTTTCCAGTAGCACCGAGCCGATAGTAGAAGATGATTGGGTCTGCAAGACAGCAAGGGAGTTGACCACAGCAGGATGCATAGATGCAGAAAAGGTGAAGTTTGTCGCACACCAGCTTGAAGGACCCGCAACATCATGGTGGGAGAATTTCACAGCCACTTCCCTGTCGACACTGTCACATGGGACCAGTTCCAGCAGGCTTTTCGTACTGCCCATGTTTCAGCAGGAGCTATGGCCCTAAAGAAGCGAGAGTTTCGCAACTTGCGCCAAGGAGGACGGACAGTTGGCCATTATGTGGAGGACTTTAGTAAGCTAGCACGTTATGCCCCAGAAGACGTTGCTACGGATGCAGCTAAGCAGGAGAAGTTTCTGGAAGGATTGAATGATGAGTTGAGCATATAGTTGATGGTAGCCACCTTCAACAACTACCAGGAGTTGGTAGATCGTGCTCTCATGATTGAAGGGAAGCAGCAGCAAATTGAGAACCGCAAGAGTAAAGTATGGACAAGGGAAGTACAATTCTGGAGCTCAGCAGAAGCCACGATTTACACCTAGGCCGGGAGGACATTTTCAGCATACCCATGGAGGAGGTAGCTCGCACAATCACAATGGCACCAAGAATGGTAATGGGAATGGGGAAGGTAATGGCCAGAATCGCACCAACCCATCAACCCCAGCCAAGAGAGACCTGAGCCAAGTCACTTGCTTTAAGTGCCAGAAGACCGGACATTATGCCAATGAATGTCCTGAAGCCCAAAATGGAAATGACAATGGAAGCTCTGGGAAGAAGCCGAACCCTTTCAATAGGGGACATGTGAACCACGTAAATGTGGAGGAAGTTGAAGCCCAACCCAATGAAGTAATAGGTAAGTTTTTGGTTAAGTCATTTACTGCACTCGTTCTTTTTGATACTGGTGCATCGCATTCATACATATCAAGGGGATTTGTGGATAAGTATAAACTGCCAACCCAAGCCCTTAGGTCACCCATGTTAGTAACCTCGCCTGGAGCAGAGTATATGGCTAGTCTATGGTGTGATCGGTTACCATTAAGGATTGGTAACTATGTTTTTCCCTCGGACCTAATAGTATTGGAATCTCAAGGATTGGATGTGATTTTAGGCATGGATTGGTTATCAAAGTATGGAGGGAACATTGAATGTGCCAGTAAGTCAATTTTGCTTACCACCCCAGAAGGAAGAAGGATAAAGTATGTATTCCAGCATGTGCCGAAAATGACTCAAGTAAATTGCCTAACAGGAGTTGTGCAAGAGGAAGTACCAGTAGTGAAGGATTTCCCTGATGTTTTTCCAGAAGAGTTACCAGGCATGCCACTGGATAGAGATATTGAGTTTTTGATTGAGCTTTTGCCAGGCACAGGGCCAATATCTAAGAGACCATATAGGATGCCCGCAAAAGATTTGGTGGAGATTAAGAAGAAGATTAAGGAGTTGCTGGATAAAGGTTATATTCACCCAAGTTCTTCACCTTGGGGATCGCCAGTACTTCCAGTGGATAAGAAGGATGGATCGTTAAGGATGGTCGTTGATTATCGAGGATTGAATGAAGTAACCATCAAGAAGAAGTACCCACTACCGATGATCAATGATCTATTTGATCGGTTGCAAGGAGCTAAGGTATTTTCCAAGATCGACCTGCGATCAGGATGCCATCAGTTGAAGATTCGAGAACAGGATATTCCTAAAATGGCTTTTACCACCAGGTATGGGCTGTACGAGTATACCGTTATGTCATTTGGTCTGATTAACGCACCTACATATTTTATGAACATGATGAACAAAGTGTTTATGGAGTTTTTGGATAAGTTCGTCGTAGTGTTCATTGATGATATCCTGGTTTACTCGAAGAATGAAGAGGAGCATAAGGAGCATTTGCGTTTGGTACTTGGTAAGCTCAGAGAACATCAGTTATATGCCAAGTTTAGCAAATGTGAGTTTTGGTTGAAGGAAGTTGGATTTCTCGGACACGTTATATCTGGAGAAGGTATAGCAGTAGATCCCACCAAGGTTGACACTGTGACAAATTGGGAAGCGCCAACAACAGTTGGAGAGATCCGGAGTTTTCTTGGACTTGCAGGATACTACCGGAGATTCATTGAAAATTTCTCGAAGATTGCGAAACCTATGACGGAGTTGCTGAAGAAGGATACCAAGTTCATATGGACTGAGGAATGTGAGGCTAGTTTCCAAGAGTTGAAGAAACGTTTGGTTACATCACCAGTGTTGATTTTTCCAGATCAGACCAAGGATTATGAGGTGTATTGCGACGCTTCATGTCGAGGACTTGGAGCAGTTCTTATGCAGGAAGGAAGAGTTGTCTCATATGCCTCACGACAGCTCAAGCCTCATGACTTGAATTATGCTATGCATGATTTGGAGTTAGCAGCCGTAGTGCATGCATTGAAGACTTGGAGACATTTTCTCATTCAAATCATTGTGAGGTGTACATGGACCACAAGAGTTTGAAGTACATTTTCACGCAGAAGGAGTTGAATCTTAGACAAAGGAGATGGTTGGAACTCATCAAGGATTATGACATGAGATTGCATTATCACCCTGGAAAGGCTAACGAAGTAGCTGACGCGTTGAGTCGTAAAAGTCATGCCAACACCTTAATGACATGAGATTTACCAAGGGAGTTAGACGAAAATCTTTGTGAACTATGTTTGGAAATAGTTCCGAGAGGCTATGTAGTAGCATTGGAGATCCAGTCTATGTTGATGGATAAGATCAGAGAAGCCTAGAAGACTGACAAGGAGATTGCCTCTATTAAGGAGAAAATGAGCAAAGGAAAAGCTAAAGGATTTCGTGAGGATGAGCACGATACCTTATGGTTTGAAGACCGTGTTTATGTGCCTAATGATTCGGAGATCAGGAATTTAATTCTGCAAGAGGCCCATGATTTACCATATTCGACTCACACAGGAAATACCAAGATGTATTTGGATTTGAAGGATATTTTCTGGTGGACCGGAATGAAGAAGGATATTGTGGAGTATGTAGCAGTTTGTGATGTATGTCAGAGAGTGAAGGCGGAACATCAGAAGCCAGCAGGATTGCTACAGCCATTGCCGATACCCGAATGGAATTGGGATAAGTTAGGCATGGATTTTATCACCGGATTGCCCAGAACTTGTTCAGGCTATGACTCGATATGGGTTGCAGTCGACCGTTTGACAAAGGTAGCTCATTTCATCCCAGTGAAGACTACCTATACCAGTGCAAAGTTGGCAAAGATATACATGACCAGAATCGTATGTCTGCATGGAGTTCCAAGGAGCATTGTATCAGGTAGAGGAACCAAGTTTACCTCAAAGTTCTGGAATTAGTTGCATGAAACTTTGGGTACCAGGATAGAGTTCAGTACAGCTTTCCATCCACAGACAGATGGACAGACCGAGAGAGTCAATCAGATTTTGGAGGATATGCTGAGAGCTTGTGCGCTAAATTACGGATCTAGTTGGGACGAGAATTTTCCATACGCGGAGTTCTCTGACAACAACAGTTATCAATCCAGTTTGAAGATGGCCCCTTTCGATGCCTTGTACAGAAGGAGGTGCAGGACCCCGTTATCATGGGATGAAGTTGGAGACCGTCAGTTGTTTGGACCAGATCTGATTAAGGAGTCTAAACAGAAAGTAAAATTTATTCGCGATAGGCTCAAGGTAGCCCAGTCCAGATAGAAGAGCTACGCAGATTCAAAATGCAAGGAGACAGTTTGCGAAGTCGGAGACCGAGTTTAGCTTCGAGTATCTCCACTTCGAGGAGTTAAGCGCTTTGGAGTTAAGGGAAAGTTAGCGCCACGTTTTGTAGGACCATACAAAGTTGTGGAGCGTATGGGAGAAGGAGCCTACAAGTTGGAATTGCCCGAAGGATTGTCAGGAGTTCACGACGTGTTCCACTTTTCCCAGTTGAAGAAGTGCCCCGCAGAGATGGCTGACATACCGCTGAGAGACACAGTGCCGCTGGAAGCGATTCAGTTGGACAGTGATTTGACCTATGAAGAGAAACCTGTCAAGATTCTTGAGAATGCCAGCCGAGTCACCCGCAGCAAAGTTATCAAGTTTTGCAAAGTTCAGTGTATCCACCACACGGAAGATGAAGCCACTTGGGAACGAGAGGAAGATCTGTTGAAGGACCACCCTCACCTATTTTCTAGCCAACCCGAATCTCGAGGGCGAGATTCATCTTAAGGGGGGTAGGTTTGTAACATCCCAAATTTTCAACTTGGAATGTTATACAATAGATCATCATTGCACATCAAATTCTATTGTATTTGGTTGATCCTAGAAATTTCATGCAACTCAAGGACCCTCAGAGAGAGTTGGGGATTTCGTTATTTTCATATTTGAGCTTTCTCAAATTTTGAAAATAGGATCATTTGATTTTATTTATTTTATCTTCAATGATTTCTACTATAAAAATTATGAGAGTGGGAATAAAATGACTTTCCCAAAATATAGAAATATTGGGGATTTAATAAAAAATCAAATAAGATTTTATTTTGGTTTTATTTGCTATTTTATTTGAATTTAGGAAAAATTGCACGTTTTCAAAAATTGCATTTAGGGCCAAGAAAATGTTCATCTTGTTCTAAATATTTTATTTAGACAGCAAAAATTTGTTTTGGCATTTTTAGAATTTTATTTATTTTTCTAGAATTTTTTTTATCCCAGCGAAATTGTTTAAAAAAAAGAGACCCCGCGCCCGACTGGGCCAAGGGACCAGCCGAAAAGGCCGGCCCAGCCAGCCGACTGCCGCTGTCGCCCGAGTCCGGGGAGGACCCGCCTCCCGAGGCCGACCCCTCCCCCAAGTCGCCGCCCCCTTTATAACCCCGCCGCCCCCTGCAGCCCCACACCCACCGCCGCCTCCCCACGCCTCCAGCGCTGCCGCCGCACGCCGCCCGCGCCGTAGCCGCCGCCACCGCGCCGACCCCCGTGCCGCCCTGCCGTCGTGTAGGAGCCGCCGCCCCGCACCACCCGCCGCCCGCCGGAGCCTCACCGGAGCCCCGAGTCGAGGTAGCCGCCGCCCCGGGTTTTTTGGAGAAAAGCCGTTTCGGTTTTTTTTGAAAACCCTAGTTTTCGTTTTTTTAATAGATCGGTTTTCTCTGGTTTATTTATTTAGCGAGTGTTCGCTCGTCCGTTTGTTTTAACGAACACGTTCATCGTTTAGTTCCTGTTAACGAACATTCGTTCGTTAACTTGTTTGTCGTTTTTCTTTTTCTCGGATTAAATCCACGATTTTCCGATCGCGATTTCTGATCCGATGTTTGTTTTAGTTTAACTTTTCGCTCGTTTGTCGGAATCAGGCGATTTAAGCGCCTGGAGTTTCGTCTCGAAACCCTCTTTCTGTCTAACCAACTCAAACAAGTTTTTGCCTCAGTAAAATTTGACCTAGATCCAGAATAATAAACGAAGCCTGTTTGTTTTGCCGTTTGTCTTTCGTTGCTTCGTTCGATTTGACTCTTTTTTCCGACCGGAGATCTTAAATTGAACTATCTGGTTAGATCTCTTATTCTAGTTTTACCTGTGCATTAGTTGAGTACTTATTGTATGCTTGTTTGTTTGCGATAGAGTACCCTGAGTGCGCCACTTGCTACTTCGAATCGCTAGGTTTTGCGGATCATCAGCAAGGCAACTAACACTTTGATCATACCTTCCAACTACCCAGTTTTATTGCATTAGATCAATCCTCACACATTGCATTGACTAGGATCTAATTAAATTGTGGGTTTGGGAAGTAGATGAGGTAGTACCTATTACCTGTTATTATCAAACCTTTGGGAGTTACTTCTACATTTGCTTATTACGCCATGCTATGCCAGTAGACGTGGTTTGGGTGAGTGAAATCCATGTCAGATGTGAGTTTGTTAAATTAATGGTTTATCTAAGGTGGCAACTTAAATACACATCTGGGTGGATTGAGGTTCCTGGGTACTCCAGCAATTGCCTATTTTCTTCGGACCACCACCCAGGCTCAAAGGGATCATGAGATTATTCATGCTAGAAACTTCCGTGTGCAGCCACAAGCTACTATGGGCTCTAGCATAGTTGACTAAGTCATGCGAACTCTTACAGTGGTAGACTAGCAGATGTAGGGGATGTAGCTGGTACGGTCTACCCATCATAAGGTGCTAGCGCTTCTGAAAGACTATGTCTCGGTCACCCGTTTCTCAAACACCATGCGGTGCGAGAAAACCAACGGAGGAGATCGAGTCTTGTGGGGAAAAGTGCGCAAACCTCTGCAGAGTGTATAAACTAATCATGGTTAGTCGTGTCCCCGGTTATGGACATCTTGAGTATCTAGTACTTGGATTATCATGTGAATCTCATCATGTTACTCTAATTAATTTGTTGGTTCTTAATGATGATGCTTAATTGGGATTGAGAATGCTGTCAACCATTCACAATGTCTAACAACTACCATGATAGTTAAACAAAATGTATTCCTTTGCAGTAGGGAAAAATTGGTTTTACGCAAAACTATAACCATAGAGCTTTCCACCAGCCAAATATGCATATAGTATAGCCTATTTTCTTTCATTGCTCTCTATGTGTTACATTGCCAGCATATTCCATGTGCTGACCCATTTCAGGCTGCAACGTTCATGTTGCAGACTTTTCAAACGACGAGTAAGGTGCTTTTAGGTCGTGGTTCTATACTCAGTGATGCCATTGGAGTTGATGGACTCACTAATCTTCCAAGCCTTCCGCTGTTATCGTTATTAGATGGCCTTAAGCCATTATTATTGTAATAAGTTCTCTTTTGAGACTCTCGATGTAATAAGTGTGTGATTGCTACTCTATTATAAATCCTTTAAGTACTGTGTGGTGTCAGCATTATTGATCCAGGGATGACACCTGAGCACAGAGATTGGACCGTCTGAGGTCTGGTCGCTACAGCGAGCCTTCTTCAAGATCTTGAAAAAGGGAAGGGCATGCTCAGCGGACTTGGAGATGAATCTGCTCATGGCAGCAACGCAGCCAGTGAGCCGACGCACGTCCTTGATCTGCTTGGGTGCCTCAATCTACTGAATAGCCTTGATCTTGTCTGGGTTTGCCTCGATCCCATGCTACGACACAAAGAACCCGAGAAGTTTGCCGGACGGAAAACCGAACACACACTTCTCAGGGTTCAGATTGAGGTTGATCTTACGTAAGTTGGCAAATGTCTCTTCTAAGTCTTGTACAAGGGTTGCCTTGTCCTTGGTTTTGACCACTATGTCTTCCATATAAGCTTCCATATTTCTATGTAGCTGGGGCTCAAAACCAATTTGGGCCGCCCTTGCGAATGTCGAGCCAGCACTCTTCAACCCGAAAGGCATCCGTAATAAGCAATCCGTACCAGATGGGGTGATGAATGATGTCTTATCTTCGTCTTCCTTTGCCATCAAGGTCTGGTGGTAGCCCGAGTAGGCGTCGAGGAATGATAACAGATCGCACCCGGCCGTGGATTCAACAATCTGGTCAATGCGCGACAACGGGAAGGGGTCATTAGGACAAGCCTTATTGATATCCGTGTAATCAATACACAGCCTCCACTTCCCGTTCACCTTGCGCACCACCACCGGATTGGCCAACCACATCGGATGGAGCACTCCTCTCACCAAACCCGCCGCTTCCAATTTCCTGATCTCCTCTATGATGAATTCCTGCAGTTCCAAATCTTGCTTCCTGACCTTCTACCTGATGGGTCATGCAGGGGATAGACATCAAGATGGTGCTCAATCACTTCCCTGCGAAAGCCGGGGATGTCGTATGCTTGCCATGCAAACACATCGACATTTGCCTGCAGGAAAGTGAAGATCGCATATTCCTATTTGCTATCAAGGGTGGAGCTTATGGTGAAAGACCCTCCCATGACATCCCCCTTTACGGACACTCTCTTGGCCTCTGGTGGTGCAGCTCTGGATTCTTGCTCTTGCCGGTAGAGCTCTCTGGAACGTCCTCGACGGTAGCACAACACTCCGAAGAGGTGCGCTTGCCGGAGTGGGTGCCAGAGGTCTTGTCGGTCTTCTTCTTCCCTCCCGAGGCTTTAGCGGCAGGAGCAAGTGCCTTGGCGGCAGCTGCTTCTACTGCTTCTCAGTAGAGTTGGTCAGCACAGATCAGCGCGTCCTTCTTGTCGGAGGGGATGGTGATGATGGTCATCAGCCTAGGCATCTTAAGCATGTTGTAGGCGTAGTGCGACACTTCCATGAACTTGGTTAGTGCCGGGCGTCCGAGGATCCCGTTGTAGGGCAAGGGGATCTCGGCTACATCAAAGAATCTTCTCCGTCCTGTAGTTCAACTCGCCTCCAAACATCACATGAAATGTGACCTTCCCCTTTGGCTGGCTCCTTCCTGGGTTGACCCCTTGAAACGTACCTGTTTCCTCGAGGTCTCCATCAGGAATTTGCAGCCTTTTGATCACAACGGGCGAGATCAAGTTCAAACCAGCCCCGCCGTCAACCAGCATCTTGTTCACCTTGAGGTTGCGTATCGTTGGTGCGACCAACAACGGCAAACACCCGACCGCAGTTGTGCGGTCAGGGTGGTCCTCGCCGACAAAGATGAGGGGCGTGCTGGACCACTTCAGGCTTCTCAGCGTCGAACGAGGGCTCCGCTGTTGTGATCTCACGCGCTCACTGTTTGAGCTGGCGGTGAGAAGTATACAGCAAGGCACCACCATCGGTGCACATGGCCTCCGTAGCCTTCTGGAACTCATGCTCACCGAACTCGTCGTGCTCATCATGATCGTCATCTTCCTGCTTCTTGTCGCGGCCCTGAGCGGGCCTCTCTTGCTGGTTATCCTTGTTACGGCAACCTCCTTGGCTGCCACGCTTCTTGCCGGATCCTTCAGCACCACCTTGGCCCTTCTCCTTGTCCCGCCTCTCATACTCGTCCTTTTGCTTTTAAGCAAGCAGCTCGACTTGTCGGCAGTTCTGGAGGTCATGGCCTTTAGTGCGGTGGATCTTGCAATACTGCTTGTCGGAGCCCCCTGGCTTGTCGGCAGCCACCAAGGCCCAGCAGGCGGCGCACCCGACAATCTCCTTGCCGGGGTCGTCTTCCTTAGCCTTCTTGGTGTCGTCGGACCCCTCGACGGCAAGCACGATATTGCCTTTGCGCTTCCTGTTGCGACACCGACCCTTCTTTGTCGGGGCGGCGGTGTCTTCGTCGGTAGAGTCGGTTTCCGCGCCGGCGTCTTCGCCGGGGTAGTTCCTCCCCTCTTCTGCCCGAGCGCATCTATTGGCCAAAACGTAAAGTTCGGCCACACCCTTGACCTTCTTCATTGCCATCTCTTCACGCATCTTGCGGTTGCGCACATTCTGATGGAATGCGCTGATCATGGCGGCAGGGTGAACATTTGGGATGTTGTATTGCACTCGGCTGAACCTCTGTATGTACTTGCGTAGGTTTTCACCTTCCTTCTGGGGAATGATATGCAAATCACTCACCTGGCCATGAGCTTGGTGGCCTCCAGTGAAGGCACCAACGAACTCATGGCACAGATCTGACCAAGAAGAAATGGAATCTGTCAGCAAGTGCATCAACCAAGACATGACATTGGGTTTCAGGGCCAACGGGAAGTAATTGGCAAGCACCTTGTCATCACGAGCTCCAGCGGCTTGCATCGCGATGGTGTAGATGCCGAGGAACTCCGACGCGTGGGTCTTTCCGTTGTACTTCTCGCCGACGTCGGGCTTGAATGTGCGGTGGGATGGCCACTGTAACAACCGCAGCTCACGGGTAAAGGCTGAGCAACCCACCTCGTAAGGTAGGCCACCAGAGCCTCCCGGTGCTGGGTGGTCCATAGCGGGCCGCGCCCGCCTGTCTGACTGGTGGCCCGTATCACACCGGCGCTCGATAGTGGTTTGAGCATCTTCATGGGCTCACTCCCGAAGAACCTGGCGTTGGTCGCGGTGGGTCTGTGGGTCGGACGATGCTATGGAAATGTCATCACAAGCGTCATCACGACAAACTGACATCCGCGGTGGCTGGCGTGGAGCAAGAGAGTGCACCATGGCCGCGGCGCCTCCGGCCCCTCCACCGCCGGCATGCAGTGGCTCGATGGAGCGCCAGCCTGAGGGCCCCGCCGGTCGTGGCTCGTCTTTGTTGGCGACGCTGACGAGGCTCCGGATAGTGGCTCTCCACTCGTCGAGCTTTTCCGTAGTTGGAGGGAAGTCGAGGAGCAGCTGCGTGCACGCTAAGGCTTCTACTGGCGTGGGGTGGTGGAGAAAGTTGCGTGGACCTTGGCGCGCTTCGACTTCTAACCACGTTAGAAGGAGCTCTGTCACGGCCCACCGGCTGTGCACCATCTTTGCCAGCAGTTCGGTGGGCATGCTGGCCTCCTTCATCCCACGGATGACGCACAGGACTCTTCCCATGGTGGTGTCCAGGGTCACCGGCGTGGTGACGCTACTCGTCGCGCAGAACCTAGGAAGAGCGCGATGTGGGCGCCGGGGCAGGCGTCCTGGAGGTCGTCGTGCCGCCCGTGGGCGGCACGGCGACACCCCCGGAGGGTCCCCCGCCGCCTGCGGGGGGTCCAGCTCCGTCTCTGGATCTTGCGGCGTGTGGCCCATCACCTTGCGCACGAACGACGCTGCTCGCCAGGCTCTGACTTCTAGAGCGATGTTGGTGCTCGCGGGCCGCGCCTCAGGTCATGTCCGTGACTGGCCCGCTGTTCGCCCGCACCGGTATGGGCCGTCCGGCCCCTGACGAACCGACCGCCGTGGCTGCCTTCTTCTTGGGAGCCATGACGATGAAGAACCGCTAGGGTGACTGCTAGACCGGATTTTCACTGCTGCGCGTGCCCGGGAGATGTCGGGGGGAATGATACCTATGGGGTCACTGGGATCCCTTCTACGATAGGCGGGCGCGGGGTTCTGAGAAGAGCGGGTCTGACAGGAAGCACACGGATCATTTACCCAGGTTCGGGCCGTGATGATGCGTAATACCCTAGTCCTGCTTTGGTGGATGTATTTGAGTGTGTTCTTGTGTTCTTGAGCTAACTACGGGGTGCAACTTGCCCAAAAGAGCTGAACCTCCCTCCTGGTCGCCTCGGGCCTCCTTTTATTGACAAATAAGGGGTCGCCATAGTGGCACACAGGAGGTCGAAAGGTCTACAGTCAATGAGCCTATCCCTTGGGACCATCGGGCAAACTCATTTAATGCACTGCCGATGTGCCCCCTTGCTTTATCAGGGACGCCAGGGAAGCACGTCCCAGCTATCGCCGCCTCACCTGGACTTGACACGCGTCCGAGCTGACGGGGAGTCGTGGCGCCACGTTGGCTGGCTGCTGGGCTGGCGTGGTGGTGGAGCCTTCAGGAAGACTTGCACGCCACCACGTAGGAGCTTGCTGGGTTGTTTAGAGGCCGCACGTCGCCACGCAGGCGCCTGCTCAACTGGTTGAGCTGGCAGCTGCATGGGGACGGCAGTGGAGTCTTGGGTGGTGCAGGCCTGGCAGTGGCCCTAATGATGCCCCCGGCAAGGGTCTTACTGGGACGTTGCTGTCATCCCCGGCAAGAGTCTTGCGGGGGTCTTGCGGATTTCCTCGGCTAGGATCCTGCTGAGGGTCGCCGTCTTCTGGTCCTCATCTGAACTCATATGTTTATGATCTTGACGAAGATTTGCATGCCACCACAGAGGCGCCTCCCGAGCCTTGGCTCCAATGTAGTTGATTGGGTTGGAGCCTGTGGGCTCAAGGGTGGCTCGCTCTGCTGGTGTTGGGCAAGTTGCCCCGGCAAGGCCCTTGCCGGGGCTGCGGAGGCTGCCTCAGCAAGGATCTTGCCGAGGGAGTCCACCTCGCCCTCTTGCCCTCCCGCGCTTCTGGTCCTAGTGACGCCTTGGTTGTCTTGTGCTTCGGCTTCTCTCTGGCTTCCCTCCTCTGCCCTGCTAAGTGTGGCCGTGGTGACTGGCTCTGACTGCCCATGAACCAGTAAAGGGGTCAAAAGGAGAGCCCCTTCTTTTGTACACCGACAGCCATGAATTCATTGGCGCCTTCACTAGCGGCCACAAAGAGCCTGGCTGACCCAACGACTTGCAGTTTCTCCAGCAGAAGGAAGGAGAAACCCTCCATATGTATTTACAGAGATTCAACAAAGTTCATAGAAACATCCCAAATATCCATCCAGTAGCTGTGATGGCTGCCTTCCAGTCCAATGTGCGCAACCGCTGGTTTCGTTCCAAGATGAACATGCGGTTTCCCAAGACTTTGAAGGAGCTCTACACCTACTGGATAAGTGTGCTCGGATGGAGGAGGGGAGGAAGTTTCCCGGAGAGGAAGATTGTGCCAGTTGATTCAGAGGATGATGATGAATTAACCAATCAGAAGAAGAGCAACCCAGTAAGAAGCGGAGGGATAAGGCAGTAATGACTGTTGAAGGATCGAGTATGCCTAGTACTGGCAAGAAGGCCAAAGCTGAGGCCCCCGGCAAGGAGGCTGCCATGTGCACTGACTGCCGGGAAGCCGCTGCAGCCGAGAAAGCCAGGAAAGGTGATGGGTTGTACTACAAGATTCATCGGACCAGGGGCCACGACCTTCAAGAGTGTTATCAGGTTGAGCAGCTTGTCAAGAGAAAGAAAGCAGAGTATGAGAAGCCTGACAAGGAAAAAGGTCAGAGTGTTGCTGGCGGCAAGGGCTTAGGTGGTGATGTAAATCGCCCCGGCAAACCCTTTCGGAATCAAGGAAAACCCGCCAGAGGCCGAGAGAAGGAAGCTTGAGTGATGGAGGGGATGAATAGGAAACGAGTGAGCAAGAGTTTTAGAAGGCCACTTACGCCATGTGCATTGAAGGGGGTGCATCTCTGCACACCTTTCACCGCCAACTCAATCGGTGGTCACGAGAAGTCAATGATGTGGAACCAGCGCTAGACGCCCGGAAGCCGCTCAATTGGTCCCGTACGTCCATCATCTTTGACAAGGAGGATCACCCTAGCCGTACCATAGTGGTAGGGTGTTTTCCATTGTTAGTCTCCCCAATGATTCAAAGCTTCAAGGTCACAAAGATGCTAGTGGACGGCGGGGACGGGTTGAATCTGATTTCCCCAACAGTTATTCCAGCAGGAGCAGGAGCCATCCTAAGGGAAAGATCACGTTGGTGGTAACGTTTGGGGAAGAACTAAACTATAGGACTAAGAGGGTTGTGTTTGATGTGGTCGATCTCCCCTGCCATACAATGGGATTCTTAGGTGCCCAGCCCTGGCTAAGATCATGGTGGCATCCCACTATGCGTATAACACGTTGAAGATGCCTGGGCCACTGGGAGTCTTCACCATCCCATAAGATGAGAAGGATGTTATCATTTGTGTGGACAAGATGTACCGGGATGCGGTCGCATCAAAGGCAGCGGCCACAATGGTTCCCGCTCAGGAAAGCAAAGGACAAGAGAGAGATTGTAGGAACTCTGACAAAGATTCCAGGAAACGTGCCCCCTCCGAGTGCACGACACCCATTGATGACATGCCAGAGTGTTCCAACAGCAAGGGATCCAAGGTCGCTGCACCCCAAGTGAAGAAGGTCCTGGCAGGGCTCGCTGGCAATGATGGTACTTTCACTATCAGCGCCACCCTCGATGACAAATAGGAAAGTGCACTCGTTGCCTTCCTATGGGTGAATATCGATGTGTTTTCTTGGCATCCATCTGGTATCTTCGGTGTTCCCAGGGAGGTAATCAAGCACCAACTTGCTGCCTACCCACACGCCCGACCTGTCAAGCGGAAAGTTTGGAAGCAGGCCTTGGAGAGGCAGTTGTTCATTATGGAAGAGATCAAGAAACTTGAGGTAGCTGGTTTGGTCACAGGAGTGCTACATCCCACATGGTTGGCAAATCCAGTGGTAGTCCGGAGGACCCGTTTCCCTTGCCGCGTATCGATCAGATTGTGGATTCCACTTCAGGTTATGATTTGCTCTCCTTTCTGGATGCATATTCTAGGTATCACCAAATCTTCTTGTCCATGGAAGATGAAGAGAAGACGTCGTTCATTACTCCATGTGGTACGTACTGTTTTGTCCGCATGTTGTTCGGATTAAAGAGAATCGGGTCCACTTTTGCAAGGGCAGTCCAGATTGGTTTTGAGCCATAGTTGCACATAAACATAGAAGCTTATAAGGATGACATTGTGGTCAAGACCAAGGATAGATCCAACCTTATTCAGGATTTGGAGGAGACATTTGCTAATCTGCGCAAGATCAATTTGAAGCTCAACCCGGAAAAGTGTGTATTTGGTGTTCCCCTAGCAAGTTTCTCAGGTTCTTCGTGTCCCACCACGGGATCGAAGCCAATCCCGAGAAGATCAAAGTTATTGAGCAGATCCAAGTGCCAAGGACTGTTAAGGATGTGAGGCGTCAGACAGGGTGCGTTTCTGCACTAAGCAGATTCATCTCCAAGTCTGCCGAGCGTGCCTTGCCGTTCTTAAATTTTTTGAAGAAGGCAGGGCCTATGAAGTGGACCCTAGAAGGAGATGCAGCTTTGCAAGAGTTGAAGGCCTACTTGTCCTCTGTGCCTACCTTGGTTGGTCCCAAACCCTAGGAACTATTGCTGCTGTACTTAGCGGCAACCAACCAGGTGGTCAGTAAAACCTTGGTAGCGCAGCGAGAAGTGGATGAGGCAGAGAGTGAGCAGGGACATGCAGAGTCAGAGAAGGATCAGGATAGTAATAAGCACGATAACGAGAGCAACCCCAAGGACGCAGCAAGGAACATGGTGGTGCAGCGCCCAGTGTACTTCGTCAACTCCTTGTTACATGGGGCTATATCGAGGTACTCTGGCATGCAAAAGTTGATCTTTGGTCTCATCATGGCCTCAAGGAAAATTGCACCACTACTTCCAAGACCATGAGATCACGGTTGTCACTCGTTTCCCGTTGCAAAGGATACTCCGAAACCCTGATGCTACTGACAGAATAATGGAGTGGGCTTTGGAGTTATCCAGTTTTGGTTTGAAGTTTGAGAGCACACCAACTATTCAGAGAAGGGCATTGGCAGAGTTTATTGTAGAATGGACACCAACCCCTGATGAGGAAGTGACAGAGAGAGTTATCTCTGGTAAGAAATTGCCCCAAGAAAGGATTCTGTATTTGATGGTGCATTTTCTCTACAAGGTGCAGGAGCTGGCGTGCTACTTGTTGCCCCCTCCGGGGATCACTTGAAGTACGTCGTCCAAATGCATTTTTTCCGGGAAGAAGCTACCAACAATACAGTTGAGTATGAAGGGCTCCTTGCTAGGCTCAGGATTGCAGCTGAATTGGGAATTAAGAACCTGATCATTCGAGGAGATTCACATCTTGTGGTGAGACAAGTCAACAAGGATTACCAAAGCCCATTGATGGAGGCATACGCCGAGGAAGTGAGAAGATTGGAGGAGCGCTTTGACGGATTGCACACAGAGCATGTACCCCTTGCAGAAAACAGCATAGTGTAAGTGCATCTAGTGCCCCTTAGTGATTTTGGTGTATTGAAGACTTATAGGTTAAGGGACTAATGTGTTTTTAAGTGTACACATGTCTATTAGTTTATGAGGAGTTTGATATTTATAGAGATAGTCAACCCCTAAAAATGAAGTTCTTCAACTGAAGACTTTGGATTTCTGAAGACTTTGAAAGTGAAGAAATTGGTGCAATCCTCAAGACTTGGTATTCATTTGAGGAACATGAAGCGTGAAGACTTTTGTTTTTGTAGTTTCATTTTCTCCTTCTTGAGTCTTAGGAAACACCTTACTATTAAAGGGGGTCGAGGAAATACTAAGGAAAAATTTCCATGTGATTCTCAACTCAAATCCTACACCTACCAATCCCTTTGAGTGAAGCCAATGGAAATGTCATACAGTTCAGTCATATTCTTCAGTGACAGAGATGAAGTTCTTCTGGTCTCTGAGGAATTTGTTCTGATTGAGGAGTTGGTAATTCGCCAGTGCGGATTACCTACACAGTGAGGAACATGATAGCCCTGAGGAATTTGATACTCAAATTTCCGACCATTGCTGTGCTATGCGCCAGCTGTCCCAAAATATCTACCCACCTAACGGTCATATCATTGAAGGGCATTTATGTCTTATCATGTCGGGCTGCTCCCTAGGCTATAAATAGCCGCCACTACAACCACTAGCTGGTTGGCTGCTCTGAGAGAAACTGACACTTGTCATTTGA
This sequence comes from Triticum urartu, assembly GCF_003073215.2. Taxonomy (NCBI): domain Eukaryota; kingdom Viridiplantae; phylum Streptophyta; class Magnoliopsida; order Poales; family Poaceae; genus Triticum; species Triticum urartu. Next base: position 215,405,269 of record NC_053022.1, on the reverse strand, counting down.
GAGCATCCCATCCTCCGAGGACTTTGAGTGAAAATCATCAAGTGAGGAAAACCCAAACCTAAACACCTACAAACCCCAAGTGATTGAGCATCACTGAAGAGATTGATCCTGCGTGGATCCAACGCTTGTTACCTTTGAAGACTGTGCTTCTTCTAGATGGTTAGGCGTCAAGGTCTAGAGCATCCCAGAGAAATTGTGGATCGCCGAGTGACCAAGTTTGTGAAGGTTCGGAAGTCACCTGAAGACTTACCACGAGTGATTGGGGGAGGTCTGTGTGACCTTAGCTCAAGGAGAATACGGTGAGGACTGTGTGTCCAGGACTTTGTGTCCTCAGGTTTAAATACCTAGCTGCTCCAACCAGATATACAACCGAGACAACAGTTGGAACTGGTCTACCAAATCATTGTCTTCACCAAGCTCACTGGTTCTATTTCCTCAACTCTTTCATTTCCTCATAACTGTGTTGAGTGCTTGTTCAAATCTGTGTTTGAAGACTTTGACTGAAGACTTTCTCAAATTCCTCAGTTCATTTTCTTCAGTCTGTTTGTCTTCATCCTGTGTTATCCTGTGCTTACGCTTACTGTTCTCTGTGCTTGTCTTCATTTCATCATGATGACTATGCTTGTGCTCTATTATGTTTACTTTTGAGTACTTATTCTGCTGCTAGTAGTTCTTTGCTAAGGAATTTCCTCACCTGCAAATTCCTCAGTGAAGAATTCATAAAAATCGCCTATTCACCCCGCCCCTAGTCGATATAATGCACTTTCACATAGCTGTTCATCTGTCGAAGTGTGTTGTGTAGAAGCTTCCTGGGGAACCAGGGACTTTTGTTCCCCATCTCACTCAGCCTCCGTATCCCCAGCAACAATGGCCCAAAAAAGGAGAAAGTTGGACTCCGGTAAACCTCTCTCGGTAGATCCATCTGCTCCTGGCAGAGACCCTGCCGAAAACAACTCCGCACAGCCTGCCGGACCACACCCTCCAGCCGGGCCCATGGACCCCGTGAACAAGGCATGTGCTCCTGCAGCAGAGGAGGTGCCGCTATTCCTCGTTGCTGAGCCCCAGTCTCTAACTTGGTCAAGGAACATTGTCCACTTCCTCCAAATCGGAGAGCTTCCCGGCGACCAAGATAAGCTAAAAAAGTAGCCCGGAGGGCCAGTATGTATTAGTTTGTCGATGACACTATGTACGGAAGGAGGCCCAATGGTATGAAATTCAAGTGTGTCTACCAGGAAGAAGGAAAGGAACTGCTAGCTAAGGTACACAAAGGCATGTGCGGCTCCCACATTGGATCAAGGGCATTAGTTGGGAAAGCATCCCGGCAAGGATTCTATTGTCCCACAGCCCTCCAAGATGGGGTCGAGCTAGTCACCAAATGTGAAGTCCGCCAGTTCCATTCCAAGAAAACCCACCTGCCTACCCAAGCTCTTCAACCAATCCCTCTATCATGGCCATTTTCGGTTTGGGCACTCGATATCCTCGGCCCTTCCCCCGAGAAATCGGGGGCTTTGAATTCTTGTTCGTCCATATCAACATGTTTACAAAGTGGCCGGAAGTGACTGCCGTGAGAAAGGTGACTGCTCAGTCAGCTATCAAGTTCTTGAAAGAACTGGTGTGTCATTTTGGAGTTCTGGCAAGGATCATTACCTACAACGGCACCCAGTTCACGAGCCGCGCCTTCATGCAATATGTTTGTGCCCTTGGATGCAAGATCTCATTTGCCTCTATGGCACACCCCCGGAGCAATGGACAAGATGAGAGGGCAAATGTTGAAGTGCTGCGCGGACTCAAGACGAGAAACTTTGATACACTGCAGAAGCATGGCATGCGGTGGATCGAGGAGCTGCGGGTAGTCCTCTGGTCCCTCAAAACGACACCAAACCGAGCTACCGGGCAGACTCCCTTCTCCCTGGTCTAAGGGGCAGAAGCAGTTATCCCCATGGAACTCATTTATGGGTCGCCTCGAGTGCTTGCCTAAGATGAAGTAGCACAAGATCAGCACCGGCATGATGATGTTGTGGAACTCAAGGAGAACCGTCTCCGGGCTTCTACACCTGTTGCACGCTATCAGCAAGCCCTGCGTCACTATCATAGCCGCAGGGTTCATGCCTGGTGTTTTGAGGAAGGTAACCTTGTCCTTAGGCACGTTCAGTCCGCCAAGGGTACAAACAAGTTGTCATCGAAGTGGGAAGGCCCTTACCGGGTAGTACGAGTCACCAGACCTCGCGTAGTCTGTCTGGAGACCGGAGATGGCATTCAGTTGCAAAACTCATGGAATATTGAGCATCTCCGCAACTTCTACCTGTTAGGCGCGGCTGTCGGACCCTGCCCGGCAGCCACCCTTTTCTACAGGCCTTGCCTCAACTACATGTAACCCCTTGTACAAAGCTAGGGCGATGACCCTGTGCTAGGGATAATAAAGAAGCACTATGGGGGCCCCCTGACCAAGATTTCATGCATGCATGAGCATTCCAAGATCACTGCATAAGCATTTCATGAGCATTTGCATATGCATATAGATAGGATCGCATCTTGCATTCATTCTCATTTGCATGAAGCTGCATGTTCCTGTTGTGAACTTGGCTTTGACAAGGAGTTGAGAAGATTGCCCAGCACTGCGACCCCCGGCAAGCCAAACAGATAAGTTCTACCTTCGGTCTGTTAGTGTTCTATAAGCTATAACTTGTGCATAAGAAAACCTCACCACTCTTTGAGGCTTAGGTGCTCCCATCCCTGACTCGAACGCTGCTTCGCTCAGGTGGTCGCAGTGGCCTTTGGTAAAAAGAAGTCGGCGGGGGGCTGGTCCATTTGTCTGTCACCCGGTAGATGTAGCTCTTCGGCAGATAAAAAGGGTTCCGACAGGATAGCTTGCTGGGGAAAACTCATTTATTCTCATTAAAGAGGCATCTCACCTCTACATGCACATACATGCATGGTTTCCCGGCAAGGTTCAGCTTTTTCATTAATATGCAAAATACGAGTACATGCATTACAGAATACAAACAGGGACATGAGAGATTACATTATTTATATTAAAATTTGGCAAGTGTCAATAGATTTAAGATCATAAAAAGATAAGTGCCCCTAATGCCTTTGCCCCTGTCCATCTACTATAGGAAGAGGTCGAAGAGGCCGACGGTGGACCTAGCTGGTATTCAACGTCTCCCCAGGATCAGGGTAGCGCCAATCCCCAGTAGGGAGGAAGAAACCGGAGGGCAGACATGGATGGTGGCACTGCCGAAGGACCAGATGGGGGACGCGGAGTCACGGGCAAACACGTCTCATCAGAATGGTCGTCTCCGTTCTTGACGCATCGTGGGTTGCCGCTACTGTCCACATCACTACCACCCGAATACCTTGGCGCGGCCATCACGTTGGACGCCACACTCTCTTGGTCTTCCCACAGAGAGCATGGTCGTCCCCAGGATCCCTGACGTTAGAAGTCACTGCATGTCCGGAGACGTGTATCGGAGCAAAGATCCCTCCTGTACGGCGAAAGAACGATGCCCAGGAGGAGTTGGGGTCACCTTCCCCAACGGATAATTCCTTCCATGACCCCTCCCCAGCGCCGCGAAGGGAAGAATAATGGGGGGCGATCGGCTACCATGCGCCATGCCAGCCTCGAGCTTCAACATGGTGTTGTTCGCGTGCCCTCCCACTGAAGTCAAGGCCACAAGTGGCCCGACGGTGAGCATGCTGGGGTCGCCACTCCCGGAGTTGTCACCGTGCCGCCCGAGTCCCCCTTTCAGATCCAGGGAATGCTTCAAGATGAAACCTAGGGCACAACCCCAAGCTCTTTTTATTAGCAAAACCAGAAGAAGACAGAAGAGAAAGAATGCGAGGATTAGTGACTCCGCTCTCCTTCGCCCCTCCCTTGTATAGGCGAGCCAAGGAGGGGAGCCGCTCCCTCAACGGGTGGCCACCACCCTCCTCCTCCAATTCAAGATGACCGGGCCCTCATTTTGATTCTCTCCCAAGCCACGCGCCCCCATTACCTACCCCGCGCGATGCATGCAACATACGTGGCTAAGGATAAGGGCGTGGTGGGAAGAGTGAATTAGCAGTTTCTACCCTGTGCGTTAAAGTCATTCAAGGGCCACTATCGGAGCAGCCCCAGCTCTATTGGACGACGCGCGGAGAAACCGGAAACTGGCCCGAAATCAAGGCTAATGAAGAAGCAACGAATACCTCAAGAGATCAGCCTCTTCAGCAACCCTGCTTGTGCACTTATTACGCCCTACCCCGACGACACTCGGCAGCGCGTTTGGGGCAGGACCGGGGGCTTATGTCAGTGCAACAAACCCTGGGTCTGTTGCTCAGACTGTGCACATGCACGGGAGCAAGATTGAAGCACCAGCCCAAGTCAGAGTCCAAGGGACTAAGAGATTTTAAGAACCAACATGCAGATCCAGAGGACCAGAATTAATCCAGTGAAGCAAGACTCCATCGGGAGAAGGCCTCCTTTGCCGAGCAGGCGAGCCTGGCAAAGGGCGAGGCCATGCGCAGAAGGAGACAACCAAGGCGTCCCGGCAGGGCCTTCCGGGACTCATGGAGACGAGACCACCTCCCCAACCAGTCCACAACAACCCACGTTGTCGATCAGTGTGGTGTCAAGCCGCAGAGTGACTAAGTGGCAGCCAGTCGCCACATGGCAGTCCTCTCCCTACAGGAAAAACCCACATATGACACCCGTCATGCGACGTGTCAAGCGAGCAGGCATGTCAAGACCCCGATTCCAAGTCACATCGATCTAGCCGGTAACACCTCATATCACATTGCGACCTCACGCACGGTATCCCCACAGGTGTCGCCTTACCATGGCCCGGGACGGTTTGCGCCTTTTGGCTCACGTATATGATAGTGTCGCTAGCATCCATATGACAGAGAACCCGGGCCGACATGGCTAGTCGTGAACCCAAAGCGGCACAGACCTATGGGGACAGGCATACATGAATCACATCAAGCATGTCGGTCAACAGCTTGTGAATCCCGGCTGTAGCACTAGGCTAACAGGACTCCGGGGAACCCGGGCTATAGCAGGCTAGGCAGGACTCCGGATGTCACCGCGTGACATTTCCCCGAAGGGATAGACATAGGAACAAAGTGAAACACATGCCGGCCAGTCAAGTGTCCTGAGCAGTAGTGTTGGGCTAGCAGGTCTCCGGTGAACCGGACTATAGCAGACTACTATGGCTCGAGGAGCACTAGACTACATTCCCCCATAAGAGAGGCTGCCAAGGATAAACAACTAGATTGTCGGATCCCACACATACCAAGCATTTCAATCATACACACAATATGCTCGATATGTGCAAATACAACATGGCATCACAACAAAACTCTACAACTCAAGTACTTTATTTAAAGGCTCCAGAGAGCCATACATAACATGTTCATACAGGTAGGGGTCACATGAATCGACACTCAAGTCATACAAGCATACAAGCACATGCGGAAGCAAATAGCCTGAGTACAGACACTAGAAAGAAAGAAGGCTTGTCGAAGCCTGTCTATCTAGATAGGGCCCTCCATGGCCAGGATCACCACCTGGGTGGCAAGTTACTCATCGACGTCGAGATCTACATAAAACCCATCAGAGGGAGCAGTGTTGTTGTCTGAAAACAGTAATTAAAGCAACATGAGTACAAAGGTACTCAGCAAGTCTTACAACAGAACCTACTATACATGCTCATTCTCAAGAAGGTGGTGGAGTTATTGCAGCAAGCTAGCTTTGACTCTTGGCTAAGCTATCCTATGAGACACCACTAGTAAAATAGTTTTCGCACACGAGTCCACTAATCACCAACACAATACTCCATCGGGGATCCTCCCTCGTCATCTTACGAGAGGGCCATCCTCGGTACTCATACTTATCTTGAGTCTTTTAGTAGTAACCATTAACTTGTCTATGAACTGTATAGGCAACCAAGTAGTCCTTTACCATGGACGCGGCTATTCGAATAGTTTTATACCCTGCAGGGGTGTACTTCGTCACACATGTTTCCACCACTTAGCGTCTGCACACGACATGTGCTCGGCAGACTTCAAGCGAAAGCCGACATGGGTGTAGACCATGACCTGACTAACCGCACAAATCTCTAGTCCAGGTTTATCGCCTATTCGGGTTCCATACGCAAGGAAATCTGACCGGGGTGTCCTCAACGGCCCCAAACGATGTGTGCAAGGTTCCTGAGACACCAAACGGGCGACTCGGTACACCGTGCCATGATGTATCTACCGCATCACAGCCCAACCCTAGGGTCAGCGCTACCCACAGCCGCCAACACATAACCTACAAACACCAGAAACTAGTTGCAACTCCTAGACAGAGGATGAGAGGGGTCAGTAAGTCGAGCGGGGTCATATTTCAGGGCCCAATGTGTGGTAGTAGTTGAATCTTAAATCACGCATACAAAACTCAGTTCTTATGGACGGCATCAATGAAACAACCCACCATGTACTCCTACATGGCCTCTCATCGATACCTTTAACAAAACATGTTCAACACATCCCTCACATTACCGACATCATCATTTCACTCTAGCCCATCACCCGGATGAACCCGACCTGACAGAACTCTAAGCATAGCAGGCATAACAAGGTAGGAAACACATACATGGCTCAATCAACTCCTACACATGCTAGTGAGTTTCATCTAGTTACTGTGGCACTGACAGGTCATGCAGAGGATAAGGGTTCAACTACCGCAGCACACAGCAGTTTGAAACGTTGTTGTCTTAATGCAGTAAGTGAGAGCAAAAGCGAGAACATGGGATTGTATCGATATGATCAATGGGGCTGCTTGCCTGATGGAGTAGTTGTAGGGTACTGCCCTTCAGTTGGATACTCGGAGATATCCTCGGAGGTAGAACCTACCATGAAAGACACCACAGAATATAATCATCACATGGCAATATGCAACAATATGATGCATGCTATGACATGGCAAAATGAGGTGTCCTGCCTAATGCAATGTGAAATAAGTTGAAATGGGTCCATTTGAATCAAAGATTCAAATGAAAGCTTAAGTTCTTATGCATTATAAGTGTATTAGCTTGTTTCACCTAAACAGCAGGGTTAAAGAGTTTTGTCATGCATGAAACCATTACAGATGGAAATATTGAATTTTTGTGATCATTTTTCATATATAATTTGTTTGATTTGGAGCTATGGTTGATTTTCTATGATTTTTAGAACTTTTGGCTATTTTCTGGAATTTCCTATATAAGAATAAATCAAGAAAATAAATAACTGCGTCAGCACTGCGTCACTGTGACGTCAGCGGTCAAAGGCGCCAGCCCAGGTCAAACCTGACTGGTGGGCCCCATCTGTTAGTGTCTCAGCTAACTAACAGAGTTAGTTAGTGTTTAGTTAGCACTAAACTAGGTTAGTTAGGCCCTGGGCCCACATGTTAGTGAGATAGAGTTAGTTAACGAGGTCATTAACCTCTAATAGGGTGATTAGCACTAAATAAAAACTAAACTAATTTAGTTAGGAGTCGGCCCGACATGTCATTGACTCAGGCGGGGTCAAACTGGGGTCAACCCCGGACAAACTCGCCGGAGTTGACCCGGGGCTTGTCGCCGGCAAGGCCAGGGATGGCGGAGGGGTGCTGTTTTCCTCCTATGGCGACCATTTGGCCGGCGGAGGGCATCTACGTGACGCGGGCACTCGTCCGCATTGAGTGGTGTGGGTGGTTGCGCCTGGGGTGGCCGGAGTCGTCGCCGACATCGACCTTGGCGGTCAGGGGGGCTCGGGTGAGGTCGGGGTCGTCGTTGTGACTGCCGTGGTAGCTCATGCGGGGCATGTACGTGCTCTACACGATGCGAGGAGGAAGCTGGGCATGACCGCCGAACCAATTGATGGCCGGAGACTCGTCGGCGGTGAGCACAGGCGGCGGCGCGTACGGGTGAGCAAGGTGCGGTCGCTATGGCGCACAAGGGGGAAAACGGAGAGGGGGAGAAGGTTCAGTGGCTCATGGCAGTTGCGACGAGCTACTCCGCGGGCTCGGGGAAGACCTGACTGTGATGAATCGACGGTGGCGGTCCTCGGCGGCCGAGGAGAAAGAAGATGAGGCAGCCGGCGATGCAGGCCGTCCCAGTGCTCGGGGCCAGGGTGGGGCGGAGCGTCGGACGATGGCGGAGGCCGTGGACAGCGCGGGGAGGCGAGGGGAGCACGGTGGCCGTGGCAAACGGCGTCGGCAGCGACGAGCTTCGCTCGGGCTGCGCGGGAGAGAGAGTAGAGGAGGAGGAAAGGTCGGGAGAGAGTGAGAGAGATCCACGGTGGTGCGTGGCGTCTCCCAGAGGCATCCAGGCGGCGAGGGGGAGTGGCAAGCAGGAGGTGGCCGGGGCACGTGGCCAGCGCGCGACGGCACGCGCTCTCCTGCCCACTGGCAGGAGGTTAGGGACGACTGGCATCTGGGCCTGCTGGGCTGGGCCGGCCAGTGGGCTGCCAGGTTAGTTCCTATCCCTCTCTCCTTTCTGTTTTTATTTATTTTCTATTATTTCTATATCTTTAGGGCTTTATTAAAAATGCTAGGGCATTTCCAAAAATCATAAAATTAATCATGGCTACTACTTAGAATATATCCAACAGTAAACATTTTAGTGTATGATTATTTGAGCATTTAAAATCTTGTATAGCATTTAAATGCCCAAATGCAAATACTATATGAATTAATCCAATGACCTTAAGATGTCCTAGAATAATGTGCCCCATTTTTGTCAAAGGTTTTAAACCAAAACAAAAAGGGTGGGCTTTTTAGAAGGGCATTTCAGGTTCATTGAAAAAGTTTTTAGTAACCCTAGTTGTTCCAGGGGGGGCTGGGGGTTCTGTCATCCCTATTTCATCTTTCTGGGAAAAATTAAACATGATGCAAACTCTAATGCATGAACTAGCTAGGGTGTGACAACTCACCCCCACTCAAAAGAATCTCGTCCCGAGATTTAGGACCCGTTGGGAAGAAGGTGGGGTACTCGAGTCGAAGACGATCCTCCCTTTCCCAAGTGGCTTCCTTTTTGGAATGGTGTGACCATTGTACCTTGAGAATCTTGATGTTATGGCGTCGAGTGGTACGCTCGGCTTGATCAAGGATACGAACGGGATATTCCCGATATGAAAGATCAAGCGTTTCATGGTCCACTCCACGGATAGGATCCGCGAAGCAACGCCTGAGTTGAGATGACATCATGAACTCTGGAAAGATGCGGAGGTAGTTCCAATTGGTAGGCAACTTCTCCTCGTTTGGCAAGAATGCGAAAGGGTCCAATGTAACGAGGAGCCAATTTGCCTTTGATACCGAAACGATGGGTTCCCTTTAACGGAGTAACCCGAAGGTAAGCCTTCTCGCCGACTTCATAAGTCATGAGCTTATGTTTACGATCATATTGGCTCTTTTGATGAGATTGGGCTGTTTTCAAATTCTCACGAATAGCGCGAACCTGCTCTTCTGCTTCCTGAATCATATCCGGGCCAAAGAGTTGTGTTTCCCCGGTTTCTGACCAGTGAAGAGGCGTTCGACATTTTTGTCCATAGAGAACTTCGAAAGGAGCTTTGCCCAAGCTAGCTTGATAACTGTTGTTATAAGCGAACTCCGCGAATGGAAGGCATTTCTCCCAATCCATTCCGAATGAGATGACAGAAGCTCGGAGCATATCCTCTCGAATTTGATTTACTCGCTCTACTTGACCACTTGATTGGGGGTGGAAGGCGGTGCTAAAAGAGAGACGAGTTCCCATAGCATTTTGGAAACTTTCCCAAAATCGAGAGGTGAAGAGACTCCCACATTCTGAGTTAATTTCCAATGGGACACCATGAAGAGACACTATTCGGAAGATGTATAAGTCATCTAGCTGGCTAGCGGTGATACTCTCACGAACAGGTAGAAAGTGGGCCACCTTGGAAAGACGGTCGATCACGACGAATATGGCATTATTCCCTCTCTTGGTCTTGGGAAACCCAGTAATGAAATCCATACTGATTTTATCCCATTTCCACTCAGGAATAGCCAAAGGTTGAAGGGTGCCAGCAGGCCGTTGATGCTCTTCTTTAACACGACGACAGACGTCGCAACTAGCAATATATTGAGCAATTTCTCTCTTCATCCTAGTCCACCAAAACCTCTGGCGTAGGTCTTGATACATTTTAGTACTACCGGGATGAATGGTGAGAGGGGAATCATGAGCTTCCTTAAGAATCAACTAGCGTAGATGTTGTTTCTTGGGAACCACCAAGCGGTTCTCAAAGAAAACAACACCTCGCTCATCCATGGAAAAACATATAGCAACTCCGCTAGAAATGTTTTCCTTAATCCGGGATATGCCCTTATCACGCTTCTGGGCAGCTATGATTTGATCTGTAAGGTTAGGCTTCGCCACCAGGGTGGATAGGAATCCTCGAGGAATAATGTGAAGATTAAGCTTACGAAATTCCTCATGGAGAAGTGGTTAACTTTGTTGTAACATCAGGTTGTTACAATAGGATTTACGACATAGCGCATCAGCCATGACATTGGCTTTGCCCGGGGTGTAAGTTATTCCTAAGTCGTAATCCGAGATCAACTCGACCCAACGTCTTTTCCTGAGATTCAAATCCGGTTGGGTGAAGATATATTTTAAACTTTGGTGATCGGTCAAGATCTCGCAACGATTACCGAGAAGGTAATGTCACCAAGTTTTAAGTGCATGGACTACAGCTGCAAGCTCTAGATCATGTGTGGGATAGTTTTCCTCATGGGGTTGTAATTGCCGTGAGGCATAGGCAATTACCTGACGATCTTGCATGAGTATACAACCTAGTCCTTGTCACGAGGTGTCGCAATAGATAATAAAGTCCTTGGAGAAATCTAGTGGTACCAGTACAGGAGCAGATGTCAGGCGTCTTTTCAATTCCTGAAAGCTGAACTCGCACTGTGGGGTCCACTCCAACTTTTTATCTTTCTTGAGGAGTTCAGTTAGAGGTTTAGCAACCTTGGAGAAATTCTCGACGAAGCGGCGACAATAGCTCGCTAATCCAAGGAAGCTCCGAACTTGCTTGACCGTTTCAGGTGGAGTCCAATCAAAGACGGCTTGAACTCGCTCGGGATTGATAGCAATACACTTACCAGAGATTACATGGCCTAGATAGGTCACTACTGGCAACCAAAATTCACACTTGGAGAATTTGGCATAAAGGCAACGCTCTCGAAGTTTCGTCAATACCAGCCTTAGATGTTCGGCATGTTCCTCTTCATTCTTGGAGTAGATGAGTATATCATCGAGGTATACTACGATGAATTTATCCAAATACTCCATGAAGACCGAGTTCATTAATCGAGAGAAGGTGGCTGGGGCATTGGTTAAACCGAAGGACATAACGGTGTACTCGTATTGGTCATAGCGAGTAACAAAGGCCGTTTTGGGAATGTCCCCGTTTCTGATTTTGATTTGATGGTAGCCCAACCTCAAATCCATCTTGGAAAAGACTGAGGATCTAGTGAGCTGGTCATACAGATCGTTGATCCTGGGGAGCGGATACTTGTTCTTGATAGTGACCAAGTTGACATGTCGGTAATCTACAACCATCCGATCCGTTCCATCCTTCTTCTTGACGAAGAGGACGGGGCAAGCCCAAGGAGAGGAACTAGGACAGATGAAACCCTTTTTCAAGGACTCATCGAGTTGGTTCTTAAGCTCGGCTAGTTCTAAGGGTGCCATCTTATAGGGTCTTCTTGAAATTGGAACGGTTCCTGGGACAAGGTCTATCACAAACTCGACATCCCTGTCAGGTGGAACACCTGGCAGTTCTTCTGGAAAGACATCCGAAAAGTCTCGGACTACCGGAATATCTTCAAGTTGTGGAAGGGGTTGGCATTTAGGGAGTAAAGCTGGCGCTTGGCCACTCGAGTTAAGACATTGACTGTCTTGCCCGATGGGTGAGTAAGTTGAACGGTTCTAGTGGCACAATCAATTTTAGCATAATGAGCTGACATCCAGTCCATACCCAAGATGATGTTTATGTCTGAGGACTTGAGAGCTATTAAGGATGAAAGGAAGACAAGTCTATCGACAAGAATTTCATTCCCATGGCTTACTCTAGAAGTTTGCCATTTGGAACCCGGAGTTTGAATTACCATGGAAGTGGGCATGTCAACAGAATGTCGTGTTATGAAATTGAGCATAGTTCTCAGATATGAATGAATGAGATGCTCCAGTATTGAAAAGAACAGATGCCGGATGGCAATTAACAAGGAGCGTACCAAGGACGATGTTAGGATCATCATGAGTCTCCTCAGCTGAGACATAGTTGACATGGCCACGTGCAGTTTTGGCTGGCTTGGCGTAGAAGGTCTTTCCCGCTGGCTTACCACGACCAACGGACTTTCCAGACTGATTGGGGTTGTTGTTCTGAGGACACTCCCGACTGTAGTGACCTGGCTCTCCACACTTGAAACATGTCACAACATTGGGGCGTGGAGCAGCATTAGCAGTGGGGCCACCAAAGGGTTTAGGCGGTGCAAACTGCTGGTTGGGGCGAGGCGCCTCAAAGGATGGCCTCGGAGTAAACCTGGGTGGCAGCACTGTGCTTGGAATCCACACCCGGCGCTTCTGAGGTCCAGAGCCAGATGAAGAGCCAAAATCACGAGAGTTCTTGCGTGAAGCGTCATAGTCAGACTGGCCTGTCTCAGCACTAATGGCTTTATTGACCAACTTCTAGAAGGAGGTGCACTCGTGCAGACAAAGATCGCGGTGAAGCTCGGGGCTAAGTCCCTTGCAGAACCTTGCCTGCTTCTTAGCGTCGGTGGATACCTCTTCAGGTGCATATCATGCCAGATTCCCAAATTCACGACTATATGCATCCACAGTTAGTCTTCCTTGGGTGAAATTGCAGAACTCTTCCCTCTTACGATCTATGAGACCTTCCGGGATGTGATGCTCACAGAAAGCCTCACTGAATTCAGCCCAAGTAGTGATTTGGCCGACCGGGCGCATAGCCTCAAAGTTTTCCCACCAAAGGCTAGCAGGGCCTTCAAAGTGATAGGCAGCATAGGTAACCTTATCAGCTTCGGCTACGTTGGCAGAACGTAGCTTGTGTGTGATGCTGCGGAGCCAGTCATCCGCGTCGAGGGGCTCGACGAAATGATTAAACTTTGGTGGGTACAACTTGATGAAGTCATTGATTGACACCAAGTCATTTCGCTAATGGCGTGCAGTGTTCTGCTCAATCCGCTCCAGCAAGCGGTTAGTCTCACGCTTGTTTCTTTCCGCCTCCAGCATAACTTCGGCCAGAGAAGGCGGGTGAGGCAGATTTCCACCCCTAGCTGCACTGGCTTCCCCCTGCTCCGGGGCAGCAGGGTTGCTACGGGTGTTGACCATCCTAGGAAAAAACAAGACAACAGTTTAGATAAGGATGGCACAAACTTGGCAAGGAAGTGCAGAATGTAATGGATAACATGGAATGCTAAGATGTTAATTGCACGACATGGTAATATAGAAACTGCCATATATATACCATTGGTCATACACACCGCACATAGTTTAGTACAAGCCCAGGCTAGAGTACAACTACGGTGAAAGACATTACATCTCATCGGAGGCATTCCAAGCTCCTATACATTATTTTTCTACACCTCCGGAGCGTGATACACACCAAGTCGTATCCCACGGCCATGCGGGACTGTGGAAAATACAACTGTTATAGTACTAGTGAAACTACTACTAGCTCAGACGGCTCCGTAGTAATCCTCATAAAAGTCACCACCAAAGCCTGGAAGTGGAACATGATCATCTAGGAACAGACGGTCCTGCGGAGCCTGCGAACCATAGGGACTCAGATGTGGCCTTGGTCCCACAGACGGGGGCAGACGGGGACCATGAGGAGGGTTGATGACTCCTACATCATGCCACTCCATACAATCTGGCAATCTAGACCACACAGGGTACAGGTCCCTCAGGTCCATGTATCCTGCCTGTACCGCAGGTGCAAACCGAGTCAAAGTGGCCCAGTGATCAGCACGAGAGTTGAAAAGCTCCATACGCAAGGCCTGATTTTCGCGGTCCTTATCCTCGAGCATCTCGGCAGTGGTGCGGAGTAGTGATTCCTCATGTGTAGAGTCATAGTACAAAGCCTGATAGTACCCCTGTGCTCCAGGGAGTGAGGCTGGCATGTAACGGAAATCGGTGTTCTCAAGCAAGGTAGTCTTGGCTCGAATTATAGTCATCATTGAGTAAGCTGCATCCTGCACAGACATCTCAATGGTGACCCCAAGTCCATAGGAACAATGAAGGGGTTCAGTGGCTCCAGGATAAGAGGGATATATCCTGACGGTACAAAGGTACTGGCTCTGGTTGAAGTCTTGGAACTGCTCCTTGACGGTATATTCCGGATACCACCGATAGCCCGACTCGACCATCACTCGAACCAACATGTCCGTGTGACCGGGTACATCGAGGCACCGGGTCAGACGAACCACTTGGTTCTGGGAACGGGTGGCCATCTGAAAGCACAGAATAATGCAAAGGCATTAGAATTTTCTAGGGAAATCGGACAGCATAACGGCTGTAAATGCTCAGAAAAAGATTCGAGACATCCACAACAGTTTGCAATACCACTCAACAACATCATATCAAGGTTCTGATTCAACTGACAACATACTAAAAGTAGTAGAACTGTACTGAGGCTTGTAACAACAATCCTGTAAGCTACTACGGATTAGTAACACGTGAACCTAATAGAAGGAGAGAGCCTAGTCCTTGACCCACGTAGAATGAGAAGAGAATGACACAGATCAGAGGGCATAAGGTAAAGGATTAAAAGAGCCTTACGTTCCCTCCCACAATCAATTCCCCTACATATAACTAAAGGATTTCTAGACTCGACATCGACCAGTTTGGCTCAACGAACCTACAGGCAGTCCGGCTCTGATGCTAACGCTGTCAGGACCCCGATTCCAAGTCACATCGATCTAGCCGGTAACACCTCATATCACATTGCGGCCTCACGCACGGTATCCCCACGGGTTTTGCCTTACCATGGCCCGGGACCGTTTGTGCCTTCTGGCTCACGTATATGATAGTGTCGCTAGCATCCATATGACAGAGAACCCGGGACGACATGGCTAGTCATGAACCCAAAGCGGCACAGACCTATGGGGACAGGCATACATGAATCACATCGAGCATGTCGGTCAACAGTGTGTGAATCCCGGCTGTAGCACTGGGCTAACAGGACTCCGGGGAACCCGGCTGTAGCAGGCTGGGCAGGACTCTGGATGTCACCGCGTGACATTTCCCCGAAGGGACAAACATAGGAACAAAGTGAAACACATGCCGGCCAGTCAAGTGTCCTGAGCAGTAGTGCTGGGCTAGCAGGACTCTGGTGAACTGGGCCGTAGCGGACTACTATGGCTCGAGGAGCACTGGACTACATTTCCCCATAAGAGAGGTTGCCAAGGATAAACAACTAGATTGTCGGATCCCACACATACCAAGCATTTCAATCATACACACAATATGCTCGATATGTGCAAATACAACATGGCATCACAACAAAACTCTACAACTCAAGTACTTTATTTAAAGGCTCCAGAGAGCCATACATAACATGTTCATACAGGTAGGGGTCACATGACCCGACACCCTACATTTCCCCATAGAAGCAAATAGTCTGAGTACAGACACTAGAAAGAAAGAAGGCTTGTCGAAGCCTGTCTATCTACATAGGGCCCTCCATGGCCAGGATCACCACCTGGGTGGCAAGTTACTCATCGACGTCGAAATCTACATAAAACCCATTGGAGGGGGTGGTCTTGTTGTCTGAAAACAGTAATTAAAGCAACATGAGTACAAAGGTACTCAGCAAGTCTTACAATAGAACCTACTATACATGCTCATTCTCAATAAGGTGGTGGAGTTATTGCAGCAAGCCAGCTTTGACTCTTGGCTAAGCTATCCTATGAGACACCACTAGTAAAATAGTTTTCGCACACGAGTCCACTAATCACCAACACAATACTCCATCGGGGATCCTCCCTCGTTATCTTACAAGAGGGCCATCCTCGGTACTCATACTTATCTTGAGTCTTTTAGTAGTAACCATTAACTTGTCTATGAACTGTATAGGCAACCAAGTAGTCCTTTACCATGGACACGGCTATTCGAATAGTTTTATACCCTGCAGGGGTGTACTTCGTCACACATGTTTCCACCACTTAGCGTCTGCACACGACATGTGCTCGACAGACTTCAAGCGAAAGCCGACATGGGTGTAGACCATGACCTGACTAACCGCACAAATCTCTAGTCCAGGTTTATCGCCTATTCGGGTTCCATACGCAAGGAAATCTGGCCGGGGTGTCCTCAACGGCCCCAAACGATGTGTGCAAGGTTCCCGAGACACCAAACGGGCGACTCGGTACATCGTGCCACGGTGTATCTACCGCATCATAGCCCACCGCTAGGGTCAGTGCTACGCACGGCCGCCAACACATAACCTACAAACACCAGAAACTAGTTGCAACTCCTAGACAGAGCACGAGAGGGGTCAGTAAGTCGAGCGGCGTCATATTTCAGGGCCCAATGTGTGGTAGTAGCTGAATCTTAAATCACGCATACATAACTCAGTTCTTATGGACGGCCTCAATGAAACAACCCACCATGTACTCCTACACGGCCTATCATCGATACCTTTACCAAAACATGTTCAACACATCCCTCACATTGCCGACATAATCATTTCACTCTAGCCCATCACCCGGATGAACCATACCTGACACAACTCTAAGCATAGCAGGCATAGCAAGGTAGGAAACACATACATGGCTCAATCAACTCCTACACATGCTAGTGGGTTTCATCTAGTTACTGTGGCAATGACAGGTCATGCAGAGGATAAGGGTTCAACTACCGCAGCACACAGCAGTTTGAAACGTTGTTGTCTTAATGCAGTAAGTGAGAGCAGAAGCGAGAACATGGGATTGTATCGATGTGATCAATGGGGCTGCTTGCCTGATGGAGTAGTAGTAGGGTACTGCCCTTCAGTTGGATACTCGGAGATATCCTCGGAGGTAGAACCTACCACGAAAGACACCACAGAATATAATCATCACATGGAAATATGCAACAATATAATGCATGCTATGACATGGCAAAATGAGGTGTCCTGCCTAATGCAATGTGAAACAAGTTGAAATGTGTCCATTTGAATCAAAGATTCAAATGAAAGCTTAAGTTCTTATGCATTATAAGTGTATTAGCTTGTTTCACCTAAACAGCAGGGTTAAAGTGTTTTGTCATGCATGAAACCATTACAGATGGAAAGATTGAATTTTTCTGATCATTTTTCATATATAATTTGTTTGATTTGGAGCTATGGTTGATTTTCTATGATTTCTAGAAGTTTTGGCTATTTTCTCGAATTTCCTATATAAGAATAAATCCAGAAAATAAATAACTGCGTCAGCACTGCGTCACTGTGACGTCAGCGGTCAAAGGCCCCAGCCCAGGTCAAACCTGACTGGTGGGCCCCATCTGTCGGTGTCTCAGCTAACTAACAGAGTTAGTTAGTGTTTATTTAGCACTAAACTAGGTTAGTTAGGCCATGGGCCCACATGTCAGTGAGGTAGAGTTAGTTAACGAGGTCATTAACCTCTAACAGGGTGATTAGCACTAAATAAAAACTAAACTAATTTAGTTAGGAGTCGGCCCCACATGTCATTGGCTCAGGCAGGGTCAAACTGGGGTCAACCCGGGTCAAACTCTTCGGAGTTGACCCGGGGCTCGTCGCTGACAAGGCCAGGGACGGCGGAGGGGTGCGGTTTTCCTCCTCCCACGACCATTTGGCCAGCAGAGGGCATCTACGTGACGCGGGCACTCGTCCGCATCAAGTGGTGTGGGTGGTTGGGCTTGGGGTGGCCGGAGTCGTCGCCGGCGTCGACCTTGGCGGTCACCGGGGCTCGGGTGAGGTCGGGGTCGTCGTTGTGACGACCGTGGTAGCTCATGTGGGGCACGTACGTGCTCTACGCAACGCGAGGAGGAAGCTAGGCACGACGGTCGAACCGTTTGATGGTCGGAGACTCGTCGGCGGCGAGCACAGGCGGTGGCGCGTACGGGTGAGCAAGGTGCGGTCGCTATGGCGCGCAAGGGGGAAAACGGAGAGGGGGAGAAGGTTCAGTGGCTCACGGCGGTTGCGACGAGCTACTCCGCGGGCTCAGGGAAGACCTGACGGCGATGAATCGACGGTGGCGGTTCTCGACGGCCGATGAGGAAGAAGACGGGGCAGCCGGCGATGCAGGTCGTCCCAGTGCTCGGGGCCAGGGTGGGGCGGAGCGTCGGATGATCCATCGGAGGGGGCACCTTGGTGGGCACAACCCACCATGGCACGCCGCCCTCCTGGCACGCCCATGTGGGTTGTCCCCACCTGCTGGCCCCGCAGACCCTGAAACCGCCGCTATAAATCCTATTTTCCAAGAAAATCAGGGAGAAAGAATTATCGCGATCCATGAGACGGAGCCGCCGTCACCTCCTATTCTTCATCGGGAGGCCAGATCTGGAGTCTGTTTGGGGCTCCGGAGAGGGGGATCTTCGTTCTTCGTCATCACCAACCCTTCTCCATCGCCAATTCCATGATGCTCCCCACCGGGAGTGAGTAATTCCTTCGTAGGCTCACTGGTCGGTGTAGAGTTGGATGTGATTCATCATGTAATCGAGTTAGTTTTGTTAGGGCCTGATCCCTAGTGTCCATTATGTTCTAAGACTGATGTTGCTATGACTTTGCCATGCTTAATGCTTGTCACTTTGGGCCCGGGTGCCATGATTTCAGATCTGAACTGTTTATGTTATCACCATTATATCCATGTTCTAGGTCCGATCTTGCAAGTTATAGTCACCTACTACGTGTTATGATCCGGCAACCCCAGAGTGACAATAGTCGGGATCACTCCCGGTGATGACCGTAGTTTCAGGAGTTCATGTATTCACCGTGTGCTAATGCTTTGTTCCGGTTCTCTATTAAAAGGAGGCCTTAATATCCCTTAGTTTCCAATAGGACCCCGCTGCCACGGGAGGGTAGGACAAAAGATGTCATGCAAGTTCTTTCCACAAGCATGTATGACTATTTACGGAATACATGCCTACATTATATTGATGGACTGGATCTAGTGTCGTATCAGCCTAGGTTATAACTGTCTCATGATGAATATCATCCAACAAGTCACCGATCCAATGCTTACGAATTTATCATATATTGTTCTTGCTAAGTTACCATTGATATCGTTACTATTGCACTTGCTACAAAACTATTGCTATCACTTTTACTGTTACCATTGTTACTTTCATTACTATCAAACTATCATATTACTTTGCTACTGATTACGTTACCGCAGATAATTAATCTCTAGGTGTGGTTGAATAGACAACTTAGTGGCTAATACCTTCAAATATTCTTTGGCTCCCCTTCTGTCGAATCAATAAATTTGGGTTGAATACTCTACCCTCGAAAACTGTTGCGGCCCCCTACACTTGTGGGTTATCAAGACCTTTTTCTGGCGCCGTTGCCGGGGAGCATAGCTATATTTGTTGAGTCACTTGGTATTATTATCAATTTATCACTATGAAGAATCTGAAGGATGCTAAGACTAAGATTTATACCTCTAAGACGAGGGGAGGTAAGTAACTGCCATCCAGTTATGCTTTAGATTCACCTTCTGTTATAAGTAAACTTGCAACACCACCACATGCTATTAGTCTTGATATGTCGCAAGTTATTGATGATGCTACTTATACTATTAATGATACTTATGGTGATGCTAATACCTTGCTTGATGATAATGATGTGCCACTTGGTGATTTTCTTGATGAACAAATTGCTAGAGTAATTCAACATGATGTTGTTGAATCTGATGATGATCTTGAAACTAAAACTCCCGAAACACCTGCTAGAACTTCTTAGATATGAATTGCCTAAGGTACCGGAAGGTTATGTTATGAATGAGGAGACAACTAGAGATATTCTTGCTTGTAAGGATAGAGATGATCTAGGGAAATTACTCTGCAAGTATAAAGAAAAATCTTTGAATGCTAGAATGCAATATGATCCTAAGTTTGCTACTTCACCTATCTTCATTGATGATAAGGATTGTGAATTCTCTATTGACCTAGAGTTAATTAATTTGGTTGAATCTGATCCTTTCCATGGTTATGAAACTGAAACTGTTGTGGCACATCTTACTAAGTTGATTCACATAGCCACACTTTTTACTCGCGATGAGAAGAATCGTTATTACTTTATTCTCAAATTATTTCCGTTCTCGTTAAAGGGTGATGCTAAAGCTTGGTACAATACTATTGCTCCTGGTTTTGTGCATAGTCCCTGGGATAAGATTTATTACTTCTCTAAAAAATATCTCCCTGCTCATAAGAAACAAGCTGCATTACAGGAAATATTTAACTATGTGCAAATTAAAGAAGAGAGTCTCCCACAAGCTTGGAGGAGGCTTTTCTAGTTACTTAATGTTTTGCCTGATCATCCTCTTAAGAAAAATGAAATACTTGATATCTTCTATAACGGACTAATCGATCCTTCTAGGGATTTCCTAGATAGTTGTGCTAGTTGTTTTTTCAGGGAACAAACTGTTGGTAAAGCTGAAGAATTATTGAATAGCATATTGAAAAATTATGATGATTGGAATCTTCCTGAACAATCGCCTAAGCCCACTCCGAAGGAGAGGGGTATATTATATCTCAGTCCTGAAGATATGCAAGAGGCAAAGAAATCCATGAAGGGAAAAGGTATTAAAGCTGAGGATGTAAATTTTTTACCTCATACTAAAGAAATACATGGGCTTGATACACCACCACCTCCTAAGGTGGTAGAGGTAAATTCTCTTATGAAATTCAATGAAAATGACAATCCTCACAATATGCACCCTAGCCAATGCTTTATGAGTTTGAGAACTATGTTAGAAAACAAGATCATTTCAATGCAAATGTTATGAAACAATGGAAATACAATTCTGATATGATTGCTCGCTTGAGTGACTTGTTATTTAGAATCTCAACTGATGATAGAGGTGTTGGAAAGCATGCTTCTATGGTACAAACCCAGTTAGAACAAGTTGCTAAATCTCAATGAGAGTTGCTAGATGAAATGAATAATAATATAGATGACTTTGTTGTTAGAGTTGCAACTAGAGGATTTAAAATGACTCAGGAACCACTATATCCACTACAAAAAATGCACTTCCGTGATGATACATGTTTGTCACAGTAGGTCACATTTTCCGTCATGCATGTACATCCATGACGGTTTTATGACAGAATCAAGATAGTCATACCTGTGCTGTCGTACAAGTGTTCCATGACATTACCAAAATTATCATCATAAAAGTGTCCACTTCCATGACGCTAAATCACGCTTCATAGAAGTGCTTTCGTCAAGGGTGACCGACACATGGCATCCACCGTAACGGGTCACCGTTAAGCTATCGGGTCCGGTTTTGGATCCGATAACCCGTTAACAGACCGTACCAATGAGAATTTTCCACATGTAAAATTGTCATTGGCCGGAGGAAACACGTGTTGGCTCACCGTTGGGATAGATGTCATCCATTCATTGGATAGGAGGCGCCTATGATACATCTACACGTGGCATGGCCCAACAGAGGCCCATTCCGATGAAAAGGCCAGCCCGTTTGACTTGGTCAAAATGTAATGGGCCGGCCCATGGAAATCATGTTACTAGTTTGTTTGTTTATAGCCCATTTACGGCCCGCTAACTCACAGCCCGTTACGTCCTATCGGAGTTAAGCCCAGTAGCTTCATCTGGGCCGTCCAATATGATTCCATCCCGTTGTAACTTCCAGCCCATGTATGTCCCATGATGTCTTTTGGCCCATATGAGACCATTTGTAACTCTTGGCCCATTAACGACCCGTGGTGAATCTGGCCCGCAATGAACAGTGTACCGCCTGATACCCATTAACGGCCCATTATTCCATTGGGACGTTTCCAACCCGTGTTATCTT
Organism: Triticum urartu; assembly: GCF_003073215.2. NCBI lineage: Eukaryota > Viridiplantae > Streptophyta > Magnoliopsida > Poales > Poaceae > Triticum > Triticum urartu. The sequence continues at coordinate 215,383,272 of NC_053022.1, read as the reverse complement.
TCGGCCTTCTCAGGGCCCATTTATTCTTGGGCTTATTTCCAGCATTCGGTTACTTACGGCCCATTACTGGCCTTTTCTACTTGTGGGGCAAACTCATCCCGTGGTTACAGTCGGCTTGTTTGCGGCCCTTTAATCCATTGGGCTGTTTTCATAGCGTCATCAAATACGGCCAATTAACGACGCCCCGTTATGGTCGGCCCATGAACGGATGATTCCAAATCTAGCCCGTTTATGGCCCATAATGCGGTATGTTATTGGCCCATGTTTGGCCGATCGATCATACAGCCCGTAGAAGGCCCATTGATGCTACGGCCCATAGGGGGGCCATTGTTTATATGGCCCTTAGAAGGCCCATTGTTTCTACGGCCCGTAGGATGCCCATGGTAACTACAGTAAATATGTAGCCCATGGTTATTGTGGCCTAGTTCTAAAAAATAGGTTATTGCGGCCACTAGCAAACCATGGACAAAGAACTGCACTGACTACAAGCAAACAAATAAACAAGACAACAAGGAAATAAATAAGCAAGCAACTTACACTAGGCAATCACAGCTATTACACATATTACATCCACTGGGCATCAAAGTCCGCCACCAGTGCAAATATAGGGAACAAAGCTGCATATCATATTCACTGGTTGTCAAAGTTGGTGACCAGTGCAAATAAACGCCGCGACAAAACAAGTCCAGAACTGAAACCACTTCAGAAGAGCTCAAGAAACAATATCCTGGGTACCCATAATGCTGGAAAGATGCTTAAATCCTCCAGCGCTTGTTGTTGCACCAGAAAGTATGCATCTGAATTCTGCAGGGATTGTCATTTTCTCTTGTTTGGCGCTTAAATCCTCTAGCGCTTGTTGTTGCACCAGAAAGTATGCATCTGAATTCTGCAAGGACTTCGTCAGTCCTTCAGCTTCCTGTCATAGCACATCTGATCGATGTCTTTCAACTTGAAGTTGAGACTCAAGAAGACGAACTGATTCAGGCAGCGAGTTCGAAGAGCTTGTGCCAGTAGTAGTGGCTAGTAACTTGAACACTACATCAAGACAGGACTTTTGGGTTCTCTCACTGTCATCAAGATAGTTTGTATCATATTTCTTGGAGCCCAACAGGGATGTCTCACTATCTTGAACCTTATTTGCATTACTTCCTTTACCATTGTATAACAGGGTACTGTTCTCCAATATTTTGTCCGCATTATAAAAGAGAAACAAGCAGACACATCACATGTTTACCATGTTGTATATGAAACTCATTTTGGTAAATCAGTTCAGTAGTAAAGTGGACAGGACAATAGCATGAAACAAACATATATCTATGTACCATGGTCACTTTATGGTCTATATCATTCTAGTTTTTATTGCCAAATCAAGATAGAGACACAGTTCAAATAATATTTGTTCAAGACAAAGCAGAATAGACAAAATATAAGTGTGGGAAACTATAGAGCAATAACAACACCTGTAATGTGCATGACATAAAATATAACTGTTTATTCAATTGAAACTGAAATCAACATGGAGCAAGTTACAACAGCAAATTTGTTAAAGAAACAGGTTAAAAACACACCTGTTGCGCCATTGGAGTTTCAATTCCATCCTTCAAATTTGAAAATAGTTGGTATGAGTAAATACAGTCATGCAAGAGCAAAGGAGTATGAACCAGAGCTAAGGAACCTGACCTGAGAACAATTCTTCTTCTCCTTCAAGCGTTGAGTTGGGATTTGGAGTGGTGGTCCTCGTGCTTTGGGCACTGCAGTTCCCTTACTAACTGCTCGTGTTTGGGTGCTCTATGGTGGAGACGGTGCTGTGTCAACTGGAACTGGGTAACTATCTGCTGGGGTTGGGGTTAGAAGGGGTGTAGATGGTTCTCTGTCCAACTGGGTAGGGTACAATCTGCGAGAGTCTGGGTTATGTGTGGTGCTGCTGGTTCTTGGGAAAGTACAACCGTGGTTCTATCTGCATCAACTGGTAGCACTATATTTTCTGAAGACCGTGTTGTTACTCCCTTAGATACTACCGTCACCCTCTCCAATTCCAATGGCTGATAAACAAGAAAAGTAATTGAATGTACAAACATTGTATGATAGATAGGTGCAATGGATAGTGGGGAAAAAGAGGGCATGAAATAATTCACAACTATGTTGTCTAACCAAACAAGATAGCATGACACAGTTTCACATATATGCTACCTAACTAAACAGGATAGCATGACACAATTTCACATTATGATGGCTAACTAAAAAAGATGGAAAGACATAGTTCAAAATATGATGACTATGTAAACATGATGACATGATATAACTATATAATGTGTTTATTAAATAGGTTGGCATGCCATAATTCACATACATGCCGCCTATGGAAACATGATAGCATGATATAATTCACGAATAGAATGACATAATTCAAAATATGATGACTGTAAACACTAAACAGGCTGAGATGATATAACTATATGATGTCTTTATTAAATGGGTTGCCATGCCATAATTCAGATAGATGTTGTGTGTGTAAACATCATGGCATGATATAATTCAAATATATGATTTATATAGTAAGCAAGTAAGCAGATGGCAATACATATATGATGTAAAAACTAAGCAATGCAAGACAACATGCATGACATGGGTAATATAACCCTGCCAAGTTTGAGCATAGACCTTAGGGAAATAGGACAAGTCATCAGTCTCCGAATCCTCCTCTGAGGACCTCTCTGTAACCAGCAAGATGTCTGCTTTAGAAGGTAGCATTGTTTGCTCTGAATACCCTGTTTTCACTCCAGATACTTCCATCACCGTTTCAAATGGCTGATGCATAGGAAGAGTAGTTGAATATATAAACATTGTCGACAATGGAACATGTAATAAAAAATGATAGCATGATATAATTCACATACATGATGATTGGCTACACAACATGGCATTGCATAATTCACATATATAATGCCTTTGCAACAAGATAGCATTGCATAATTCACATATATAATGTCTTGCAACAAGATGGCAATGCATAATTCACATATATGGTAATTAGACACTAAACGGGTGGCATTCACACAAAGCATGTCTAAACTAATCAAATGACATAGCAATGCAAGACACCATACGCACGATATGAGCAACATAACCCTGCCAAGTTAGAGCATACACCTCGGGGGGGGGGGGCAAATACGACTGGTCATCTCTCTCTGAATCCTCCTCTAAGGAGCTATCCATAACCAGCGAGATATGCGCTTCGTCAGATAACATAGTCTACTCTAAATACCTTGTTTTCACTCCAGAATTTTCCATCACCGTGTCAAATGGCTGATGCACACGAAGAGTAGTTGAATGTACTAACATTGTTGACAAATGTAATACGTAACAGAAAAAAGGATGTCCTGATATAATTCACATATAAGATGATTGGTTAAGCAGGATGGCATTGCAAAATTCACATATATGATGCCTGGCTAAACAAGATGGCATTGCATAATTCACATAAACGACGAATAAACTAAACAGATGGCATTCACACAAAGCATGTCTAAACTAAGCAGATGACATATTTGATGTATAAAGTAAGCAATGCAAGGCACCATATGCATGATATAACCAACATCAGCATGCCAAGTTAGAGAGAAGACCTTAGGGAGTAAATAGGAGTGGTCTTCTCCTTCTGAATCCCCCTCGAAACAGATATCTTCCTCTCGATTACAATCCGAAATGGGTGGAGGGGGGCCTGCCTTTGTGCCTACCATGGAGCAACGTCTGCAGGAAATTTTATTGCAACGCAAGGCTCGTCTCTTTTGCTCTACATGTTCAGTTCCATTGTGTAGATAACTGACATGCGTAGGAATAAAACATAGTGAGATTATGTAAGGAGTGCATGCAGAAATCCAGAGTGATGGTAGCAACCTGTGGATAGACCCAAAACCAATGATAGCAGACAGATAATGGCTTCAGTTAAAAAATACAGATAATGGCTTCTTTACTGTTTGTTTCCCACCCAACATGAAACTCGTAGTAGACACTAGAGATTAACCAGATAGTAGATAGATACTATTGGTTGCGGCCCCGATATGTACCCCACAACCATTTAAAAACACAAGTTTGACCATTAGTTTGGAGCTGACTCAGAGTCTAATTGGTGAACAAGATGATAAAGTAGCATCTAATATTTAGCGATGCATAATGTAAGCAAACACTAAAGAGTGCGACCTCTCTTGCGGACCCGTGTAGTCCTCGAGGTCATCTGCTCGGTTGATGATGGTAATGCAGTTGTCATGGCTGCCGGCAGCGGGGAAGAAGATCTGAGGCGGCGAAAGACAGTCTAGAGGCCAGATCCCTACTGTGCTGGACCCTTCTGTCGTTGGAGCAGTTGAGCTGGGGTGGACGACGGTGTAGCAGGAGCGGGACAAACCCCACAAGGTTTTCTTTGACAACAATCTGTAAGAGAAGTAATTCTGTAAGGGCTCGTTTGAATTGGAGGATTCTAACAACTTAAGGATATGAAATACACAATAATAGGATAGGAATGCACGTGTAAAATCTGGGTGTTTGGTTCACAAGAATTGGAAGATCACACGATGCAAAGAATCATGTTGAGATTAAGTCAAACCATAAGAAAATGTACGGTTATAATGCTATTATGCTACTATCTCTTAGTCTTGTGCTTCATGAATAGGAATTTGAAAAGGAGGACAAGTGGATATTAAAATTCCTACAATTTTTCTTTCAAGGAGACACTAAAGGAACAAATCCTACAGTTTTCCTTTGCTCCATTCCTTTGAACCAAATGCATGAATAGTAGTACCATAGGAAACTTTCCAATTCCTATGTTTTTCCTTCACTTTTCCTTTCAAGCACTGGCGATTCTAGTAGGCGGGCTTGAGAAAGGAAAAGCCTACACTCAAAAAATGTTTTTGTGCTACTTCTACTACTTTGGACCCAGGCCACTGCCCTACTAGCTCAACTCCCAGGCCCAACGAAAAATGCACAGCTCAAACACACAAAGATAAATAATGACGGTGTTCAAGAGAGTCCATCACGGATAGCTAAGTTGCCTAGTACCTCACTTCTTGCCATATAGTAGGAGAATCTAATGGTATTTCACGTTACTACGTGTGCTCACTGGACAATATATATATAACATGTAGAGTAAAAAATAGATGCAACAAGTGTACAACCTCTTTGGCGAAGCAATGTTGATCGCAACGTGATTGGGTTGGTCGGTGAGGATGATCCGACTGACTTGGCTATCAGAGGAGGGGAAGAAGATCTTAGACATCTTCAGATGGAGCCTGATACGTCTCCGTCGTATCTATAATTTTTGATTGTTCCATGCCAATATTATTCAACTTTCATATACTTTTTTGCCACTTTTTATATTATTTTTGGGACTAACATATTGATCTAGTGCCCAGTGCCAGTTCCTGTCTGTTGCATGTTTTTGGTTTCGCATAATATCCATATCAAACGGAGTCCAAATGGGATAAAAACGGACGGAGCTTATTTTTGGAATATATGGAAAATCTGTTAGGAAAATCAACGCGAACCAGTGCCTGAGGTGGTCACGAGGCAGGGGGCGCGCCTGCCCCCCTGGGCGCGCCCCCTACCCTCGTGAGCCACCCGTAAGGCGGTTGATGCTCTTATTTTTCCGCAAGAAAGCTAATATTTGGAAAAAAATCACGGCGAAGGTTTCAGGCCAATCGGAGTTACGAATCTCCGTATATACACGAAACGGTGAAACAGAGCCAGGCAGAACGCTGAACCAGAGAGAAACAGAGAGATAGATCCAATCTCGGAGGGGCTCTCGCCCCTCCCACGCCATGGGAGCCAAGGACCAGAGGGGAAACCCTTCTCCCATATAGGGAGGAGGTCAAGGAAGAAGAATAAGAAGAAGGGGGGCCCTCTCCCCCTCGCTTCCGGTGGCGCCGGAGTGCCACCAGGGGCCATCATCATGACCGCAATCTTCACGAACAACTTCACCACCATCATCACCAACTCTTCCCCCCTCTATGCAGCGGTGTAACCTCTCTCTTACCCGCTGTAATATCTACTTAAACATGGTGCTCAACGCTATATATTATTTCCCAATGATGTATGGCTATCCTATGATGTTTGAGTAGATCTGTTTTGTCCTAATGGCTATTTAATGATCGTGATTGGTTTGAGTTGTATGTTTTATTATTGGTGTTGTCCTATGGTGCTCTCCGTGTCGCGCAAGCGTGAGGGATTCCCGTTGTAGGGTTTGCAATATGCTTATGATTTGCTTATGGTGGGTGGCGTGAGTGTCAGAAGCACAGACCCAAGTAAGTAGGTCGTTTGCATGCGGGATAAAGGGGACTTGATACTTTAATGTTGTGTTTCGGTTTTACCTTAATGAATCTTTAGTAGTTGCGGATGCTTGCTAGAGTTCCAATCATAAGTGCATATGATCCAAGTAGAGAAAGTATGTTAGCTATGTCTCTCCCTCAAATAAAATTGCAATAATGATTACCGGTCTAGTTATCGATTGCATAGGGACAAATAACCTTCTTGTTGACAAAAGCTCTTCACTAAAACTAATTTAGTTGTGTCTTTATCTAAATAGTCTCTAGCTTTTATTTACGTGTTCTTTACTTTCTTGCAAGCCTATCCAAAAAACACCTACAAAGTACTTCTAGTTTCATACTTGTTCAAGTGTGCGTAGAGTTGTATCGGTGGTCGATAGAACTTGAGGGAATATTTGTTCTACCTTTAGCTCCTCGTTGGGTTTGACACTCTTACTTATCGAAAGAGGCTACAATTGATCCCCTATACTTGTGGGTTATCAGAGCCTGGGGTACTGCTCCGCTGTGATGGAGGGTTTCGTCGTTGGAGCAGCTCCGGTGAGTGGTACGACGCCGAGGCTGAAGCAGGACAAGAGAGACAACGTTAACCTGAGTGGAATTCTAATATCTTCTCCAATATATGACGTAAAATACGTAACCACAAAGTGCTAGATGTAAAATACATCAGCTGCTCATCTCTGAACTTAACTATCAAAACTGAATTTAACTGTCGAAACTGAACTTAACTATCGAAACTGAATTTTGCTGTCGAAACTGAATGCACTAGTAGCAGAAAAGCAGTAGCAGCAACGCGTGCGACAGCCGGGGCAGCTGGCCGTGTCGCAATTCGTCTTCAACCTCCACCCCCTGAGCCACCAGCCACCACCGGCCAAACCACCGACCCCCGCGGCCCGCCCCGAAACCACTCCCCACCGCCGGTCCGTCGCCGCCCCGGCAATACCTCACCCCCCCCCCCCCCCCCCCCCGTGCCGAGATTTTTCTCCGGCGATCCCTGACGGTGTCCTGGACTAGGGGGTACTCACCATATCGTCTCCCGACCAGTGGGTCGGGCCAAGGACCCCCATGATGATTCACTAATGGGCCACTTCGGGCACCTCGTGCGGAATACAAGGTGGGTTCCACAAGACTTGGCGCACAAGACAAGGACTCCTCTAAACCATAGGCCTATGGTGCATATATAAACCGAGGCCAGGCTAGTCAATAGACAATCTAATATTCATTACTACAATCTTGTGGTAGATACATGTACTATGTACTATCCCCATATGAATACAATCAGAAGCAGGACGTAGGGTTTTACCTCCATCAAGAGGGCCCGGACCTGGGTAAAATCCCGTGTCCATGTTACCATCGCTCCAAGACGCCTAGCTTAGGACCCCTACTACGAGTTATGCCGGATATAGAACTGACATTGGTGCTTTCATTGAGAGCCTATTGGGTGTCGCAGTGGCGTGATGGAATCTTCAACCAGTGCCGAATTAGGTCTTATATTTTCAGTTAAATTCATGGCGCATGAAGTATTATTCTTTTCAAATTGATGCTGCCGGCGTGTTGCAAATTTTGTTTTCAACGGTCTCCTTACTTGGCGGCTGCGGTGTGTGTAGATTGGGGTAGGGTCGGCATATGGCCTGACCGTGGACTCACGTGCGACTACGGCCTACAGGGGCAGCAGGCGGAGCACGGGCAGCAGACAGTTATCCAGTCAAATTCGGACAGATCTGATTGACCTTTGGTGCACTTAATGGATTTTCTCAAAGCTGCTAATACTACTGTTGCGGCCTTGCACGTGTGTTGCAGATTAAAATAACTTGAAGCTTGAAGCTATTGACGTCTTGTGTGATGGCTGCTGGATTTAATATACTACCTCTCTCTCAGTTTATAGGGCATGCGGGTACCCCTAGGTCGTCAATTTGACCAACCTAATATAAGTCATATATTATAAAAAATATATCAACATAAACTTCGGAGTTACTACTTTCAAAAGGTATAATTTTTGTGTTATATAGTTTATATTAGGGTGGTAAAATTAGCAACTAGGTATACGCGTAGGACTTGTAAACTGAAACGGAGGTAGTATGGTGCTACCACTAGTAGTACTAATTGGCAACACTTCTTCCAAGGTTTGGTTAAACAACTCAGCCATCTCAAATTGAGATCATCTAGCGGACGGTTTTGTCACTGCACACCTGTGATCCGACCAATTCCGCGTCTGTGTCCGGACAATTTTTCATCAGACTTCGCTTGGTCTCTCTTTGATTTGACCAACCACTCATATTACTGCAAGGTGCTACCTCTACAAATTATTTTTAATGCACAATATCTTTTCTCGTAGGAATTATTATTTTGGCCAGTATCGTTTTCCGTATACAGGCAGCTAATGTGTGGCAACAGTGATGTCACCTTGCGAGTTCATGTTTCGCCACTATGTTGCATTGACGACGTCCTTCCACAGACGACATATGGTTTTCGACCAGCGCGATGTTCTTGCCGCACCACACACCAAGCCGATGTCAACCATGTTGAGTCACTGCCCGGGCCATTATTTCTTTAAATAATATATTTGCAAAAAAAATTTGCAAAGATGTTTATCGCTCTCTTTTTTCGCCCGCGCCATTTACATATGGGCAGGAAATATTCTTTGTGTGCGCCATGTCGACGAGCATCGCGGTCGCGTTGTCTATTTTGTTTGCAGTCAGATCGATGGTGACGCCCGCCGTCGGGTGCTACATCGGATCCGGATTTTGCTGCGGCGACGAGCAGCACACATCAGGAAGATTCCTTCCTTGTCCTCTATTTTATAATTCGGCAGCTAGTTTTCCACTAGTTCTTTTGAAAAGGACACAGACCGAAGTACTGCACGGTCTGGTAAACCCCGGAGTAAAGATCGATGCTATCTGATTCTCGAATATTTTCTGTTGGTTTGTACTGCACTATTTTTGTAGATATATTCTACCGACGCTGGTACATTATGTCTGTGGTGATATGGCCAGCTTCTCGTCGGTCAAACTCCTTGTCCACTGCCTAGCGGATATTAAAAATCAATCGTGATTGTTTCATGTCATTACCTCGGCCAGCCGACCTATGCATCGATCGGAACCTCGTCAACCCGACCTCAGCACACAGGCCTTTTGTGTAATTATTTACTTCACTTAAATTAATTAAGTAGAAGAGTATTTTTAATTATATTATTATTATTACAATTATTAGCTTGCACTATTTTATGTGTGCAGGTCACCGACTTTGGCTACGTCACGTGGTCACCTCAGCGTGCCGACGCCATCATCATGCCTCGGCTGGACCGGGGGTTCTTCCACCACTTTATCGGTCTACTCCCGAGGCTTCAGCGTCACCTTGCTGACCTACTCTATCTCCTCGCCTGGACCGGGGCTTCGGCTAAGCCACATAAGCAGTGTTACGTTGTCACTTCATCAAGCCGAGCTCTTTGCTTGGGCCCCTCGGGACCGGCTTGAGGGCTGGGATCTCGACCTATCACAAACTCGACACACGTCATCAACACCGAGCACATTAATCAGCTAAGTTGCTTTCATGCTCAAATTTTTAAAAAATGTTTAATTTTTGTTCGGTTCGACCAAGCATTATATTTGTGTTAAATAAACAAGCCATTTGCTAAACCAAACTTAGTTTGTTTAAAACGCTTGCTTTCCCATGTTAACTGGGGGCTCTTAAATTTATGTGAGCTGTTTTATAATAAGTGTTCTTCTTAGTCGTTGCAAAGTCTTTTCTATTACTCCTTTTTTCGACGCGAGTGTGTGGTCAATAGCCGGGGAGCATAATTTCTCTCTCAAAGCCGCTAGAGTTTAGTTTGCTAAACTGGCCTAATGAGAAGTACTCCACCTTCGGGATAGGAGGTTGAAGCCGTAGGCTGACCCGCTTGAAGTCTTGAGATAGGATGTGTCATGTTAAAGAACGACAGAAGCACATTTTTTTCTAAGAACAATTTTCAGATTGGCACCGAACACTAGATCTAGTTCAGACGTCGAGTTTTTACTGATTTTTTTTGTTTTCCAAGCCTATGGAACTATTAAACTATTTGTTTGTTTCCAGCATAATTCTCGCAGTGCAACGCCGGACACCTTTATAGATTCAGCAAAAACATTCTCGGATATTGCTATATATGCATCGGTTTCGAATTGTGTCTTCGGTCAATAGTTCGGTTGCCCGGCTCTTGTGCTTGCCTCCTATGTTCCACTTTGTTCGGTTAGGTGTGCAAAGGGAGAACCACTGCGATTGTGCTTCCAGCTCGCATGGTTAAGCGCCTCAGTGGAGAAAGCCGAAAATTGACTGTCACAATAAGCGTAAACTGGTCAGCGATCCGATGACTGTGTTAAACTATAAGATCGATGGAGGTCACCCCGTGTTAAATGACGATCTGTTCATAACATTGGTCGAAGTGTTTACGGCTTGACCTTGACTGTCGCCGAACACTAACCGGGGGCTAGTTTCTGGCCTCCCAACTTAAAGCTCCTATGACTAAGTGAAAGTTATAAAGCCCGCATATCTTATTGCCTTGTTTCCAATAACACAACCGCCTTCGGGCACCGAGACATCAGCTAAGAGTTGTTTGTTATTGCGGAAACACCCTGCGTAGCATCTACAAGGGGGTGGAAGCCGACGATGCGCCACTTTCAACTGATAAACAGTCGCAACGGAGTCAAAATAAATATATCATCGGCATTTGTATTTAATATACAAGGGTCGCCTTCCATATTAATCATTATAAAGCCATACATATGCATCAATTTGACTTAAGATTTTGGCCAAGCTGGGTTGCCTAGCTCCTGTGCTTACCCCTATGTTCCCGATTGTTTGGCTAGGCGGGAAAGGGAGCACCTCTGTGATTGTTACTACCGGGTCATCCGGGTTAGTACCTCAGACTGGGTGAAGCCGAAAGCTAGCCATCTTAAAGGATATAATTGCTTGGCAACGACGGAAGTGAAAATTTGCGTTTGCTAAAGACAACATAGTTCGGGAACTTTTCCCAAACTAAATCCTCAATATTTTGCTCCCACATTGATCGGAGCTGAGGTTTCATGATCATGCTTAGCATAACAACCCAAAGAAACGAACCGATAGCGGGACTATTTTCTTTGGAAGCCATCTCTTATGTTAAACAGTAATATAACATATCTCTCTGCATACCTTTGTTTATAAAACTGTATGGCAGGATTGCCTTGTTTGTCGTAAATCTTTGCCCTCATAAAGGCTTTATAAAGTAGGACAAACACTCCTCGGCTACTGGGAGAGGTGGTGGAAGCCGATGGCCGGTCAACAAAGTTTTGTACAATGAGGATCCGAGCATTAATGATGTAAAGTACTTGGATACATAGAATCATTACACATAATTTGTGATTTTACTTCGGATATCGATCCTTAATTCAGCCACCTGTGTCCACATTAAGGCTCAAGGGCTACTGGGCTTTGTGCTTATCACTTACTAATATTAAAGGGGCACAACGATCCCTTGATCTGGTGTTGTCACCTGACCAGTGTCTCGAGGGCTACTACATTGCCTATTCAATGCAGAAAATTCAAAGGGCTCAGCGTTCGGCTTGACCGAACTATGGGCAAAGGCGTCTTTGGACAACAATCACTACAAGAAATATGTCAACTTGTGACCCCACCACTATTGGTCACTCAATGGTCACAAATTTCCATTTGTGACCTTTTTGTGACCAAAAACATAAGGTCAAAAGCTGGCCGTCATAAACTGACTATAGCGACCTTTCTTCTGGAATGGTCGAAGACATTTATGACCAAAATACGTCTACTGTGGCGTTTTGGTCACTAGCAACCTCCCCAGGCCACGTAGGCATCCAGCGTGGCAATCTGATGTGGCACAAGATTCAGCCCGGTCCAATTCAATTTTCTACATGGGCCTAGCCCAACAATTCGGCCTTTTTACTGTATTTCTTTTCTTGTTAATTTTTGCTAGCTACATGGGCTTGGGCCATTAATTCAGCCTTTTTTTCTAAGATGCAGCCTTTTACAGTCTATTGATATTTTATTTTCGTCCGTTTTTTGCCACTGGTCCCACCAATCAGATTGGTCCCACTTGTCATGCTTATCACAAAATTGATCCCACACCTCAAAAATTTCAAAATCTGTCAAACAACCATTATAACTTGTCAGGTTTCCACTTGTTACAATCATTGTTTCGAACAGACCAGAGAGCAAATGAAATTGGTCCAAAACAATACTGCATTAATCTATTACAACCGTTATAGTATATAACAACCCAGATATGCCTACTACTGCCTACAACTACAACACATAATATGCTACTCTTTGCTTATATGCTTCACAGCTTTGGACATGGATTCGCACTTCACCTGTGCAAAAAATAAGAATGAACATATAAGAATAAGAACAGGTACAGAACATCAAACAGTAGCCAATGAGGGATCCAATAACTTATAATCAAGAATTGACAGCAAATGCCATGTACATGAATAATATGACTAGAACCAACCAGTATGTGTTCATGGAGTGACTAAAATGTTCTCACTAGCTAGGAATTTTTTTTGTATATAATATACCGACATGTCCAACTCTCTAAATTGATCATAGAAATGAAAACTGTAAGAATGATTTGTAGAATCCAGGCATGTCAAATTTTAAGCACCAGCAGAATAGATCTAACAAACCAGACCATGATCATCATGCGCATCAGGATTTATGGTTCTAGCAAAATAGTAAAGAGATGGACATACACGCATCAAGCATACCAGCTACTACATCACCATTCTCGTGACCACAGACATCACCATTCACTAATAATTCCCATTAGGAGATCAAACTATGCATCCAACAAGCTACAGCAACAGGGAATGCAGAAAAATTTATGACCCGAGATGACGAATCAACTGGGTGCATCTCAGTTTGAACAACCACGGCGAGACAACAACCGCATACTAATGCGGCGAATCAAATCTGCACGCAGGAGCAGCGCCGTTCGTGGCATCCACATGAGGTCGCGCAACATCAAGAACATGGCGCATGACTGCAATAGACCTAGAGATCTAGGACGAAGGGAGGGGGAGCTTACACTTGCGGATGCGGGCGGCCGGGTAACCGCACGAGGAGCAGGTGCTCTTCTGGAGGTGGAAGCTACGGCAGCCGCAACGGATGCAGAATTGAAGAGGGTCCTCATGTAGAAGTAGCAGCGGCATGAAGAATTGAAGACTGGCCAACAGAGCCTGCAATGCAAACAGAGAGGCATGAGGAAACTGAATCCAATCACATCAAATCAAATCGAGCTGCTGCACCTTGACCTTGAGGAAAACAAACCTCATCTCATGTCATCTCAGGGAATAAGAAGAAGAAAAATATATGGCTGCTGCTCCATGACCATGACCTTGAATTGTTGCTGCTGCACCAGATCGAGGAAGAAGAAGACCTGCAAAAAAGCAATAACTAGCAATGCACAAGCATGAATTCATGGAAGGACGGATGCAAGGCCAAACATCCAGCATACTGTTTCTTAATGCCCCAACCACTTAAAAAACCATGGTAGTTCTAACCATATTAAATTAAAGGACAAAGTGAAGTCATGATATTGAGAGTTCCATCTTATAAAGCTTTCTGTTTAGCATATCCTAAATCACAGTCTATCTACCAATATATGAACTCTTTAGTTTTCATAACCGAGGTTCACATATTTGGGCTGATTTGTACACTGTATTTTCAGTATTTTTTTTACTTGAGATAAACTAAATGCTAACATCAGTGACAACAAGACTTGAACAGAAATAGCTATTGAAGAAACACGTTTATAAGATAGAATGAAAATGATTTACACCAGAACATATAGTTCACATGTACTGGAGCTAGAGACTACAGAACACACATAATCACACATATGCGAATAGGGTACTACTCCATGGTTCAGGTTACACTAATAAACAAAATTATACAAGCGACTAGACGAGGCAGCGATGGAGCAAGTACAGGGAACAAGTACTCTTAAAATTTGAATATTACAGACTTATACAACACCGGGAAATTCAGAGAAGAAAGGGAGAAAGAGATATTGCAGGAGGAGGTCGAGGATTATGCAAATTAACTACCATGTTCCTAGTGGACCCCTGCTTGTCCCCAAATACGGGACTCGCTCACTTTCATATATACAAAACTGGGAGTTAGCTGTCTGTCCTGTTCCCAAATTTGGACTCGCTGTTCAGGCATCCTATAATACAACAATATATGCCTAGACAAGCAGTTGAAAAAATACTTAGAAAGAACTTTCACTTAAAAAGACACCCTGCCTATAATACTAGCTATACAAGCCTAGACAATGTGTTAAAAAATTTAGACAATGTGTTAAAAAAGACACCCTGCACAGGTAATGAGGCGATAAAAAGGACGCGGACCAGCCCTTGATTTCTGAACAAGGGTCCAATGATGCATGACTTGCACAGGTAAACTACTAGCAGCCTGATGCTTGGAGATGCATGCAGTAGGCTGGTGCTGTAGCATTGAAAAGAAACGGCACAGCGCGCATCATGCAGTAACTTTGAAAGTCGAAACGCTAAGATAACAACTAGATCTGCAGGGTCGTAGTTAGGCAGCTAGCTGCAGGTGGGCGAAGAAATAGTGGATAGTGCTTGGTGCTACTGGATAGACAGATGTGAATTGTTATTCTAATCAATGCAAAGCATATAAGAGTGGCTGAGGGTGTGGTGACCTGAATCTACGGATAGACAATCACATAGTGGCATGCATACTCCATAAGGCCATATGACACAAATGGATCCACACATGTTTTGAATTGACAGCACATAACCTTGTAGAAATATGCAATAATAGAATAGAAGTAAATGCAACCTACAGGGTTTCTAGATATATTATACGAAGATAATATTACTCCAATGTTTGGTGTGTGTGGTCAGTGCTACTGGGACAAATGCATAAGGAAGCACAATGTTGAACATCCATAGTCGGCTATCTGAACAGAAATAATAGCAAACATCTACATGTTTGGTCAGTGGTACAACAATCAAACTCATGAACTACAGAAGCAATTGAGCCCATCGGGATTATGAGAGAAGGGCAACCATGTCTGGGTCCCTAGGGGCAGGAAACCCTTAAAAGGCATCCTTTGCACCCGCAAACACACACTATGCAAGTCATTTACACGTCTATCATTGGATTCCTAAGCACTTTACATTGTAATAGAAATTGAGGATATACAGTGAAAAAACAGAGGAATTCCACACTTGGATGCACACACAGCAAGCAGATTTGGGCGAGGGGCGCAGAGGATGCACACTTCGGAACACCTGGTCCCGCATTAGCTCGAACACCTGGGCGTCAATGGGCACGGAATGGTTAGACAAGGGCCTGGGCGTCAATGAGTTGTGAGGCGGGAAGCAGGGAGGGGGCGGAGGGAGGTACCTTGAGGGCGGACTCCCAGTGGAGCACGACGACGCGGTCGTGGAGGGCCTTGAGGACGGTGCGGGGGAGGAGGCGGCGGGTGCCCTTGCCGGGCTCGCGCTTGTCGAGAACGGCCTTGGTGGCCTCGCGCCGGAGGATGATGGAGAGTGCCTTTCGGGAGGCGATCTTGCGGTTCACCTCATCCTTCCTCTGCCGCTCGAGATCCTCCGCGTCGGCCTCGACCTTCTCCTCCTCCTGCCGCCGCCTCCTCTCCCCCACGCCCACCGCTCCCTAGCGCTCTGCTGCTCGCGCGGCGAGGCGGCCGCCGCTGGCGGCGGGCCCGCGTGGACATGAAGACGGCGCGTGGACATGCTGAGGGAGGAGGAGGGCGAGGGGAGCGTGGGGAAGGGGCACACCACCGGCGCGGCGGCCATTGCGCGGCAAGGGGGGACTGGATGAGACTGCGGGCAACTAACAGCAAGGAGAAGAGGCTCCGTCGGGGAGCAGCGCGAGCAGGGGCACGAGCGAGTGGAGGTGGGTGGCGCATGGTAGGGGACGGGGCGGCGGCGGAGGACGGGGTGCTTGGGTTGGATCTGGATCTGGGAGAAGGGGAAATAGAGAGGCGGCGGACAGGGGGAGAGAGACCGAGAGAGGCAGGCAGGGGCTGCTAGGGTTTGGATTAGGCTGCTGAGAGGTGGACGGTCAGATCGGCTAGAATAGACGGTTCAGATCGGCTAAGGGGGGCGATCCGTGGGATAGGCCCTGATTGGCTCAGAAAATTTATGGTTTAAAATAGTTTCTAAGTACTAAAACTATGGGTGTTTTGTGAAGCAGCTATCAAAAATATTTTGCAGAACGGCACAACTAAATTTTTCTCTCAAGTTAGACCACATTTTTTGGATGATCGCCAATTTGCATGCATTTTTATCTTTCCAACTATTTTTAATCATTTTTCGAGTGCCCAAAATGATTTTTTATGAAAGACCTACCAAATTATTGTTGCAAAATTGGACCAAATCAAATTTCTAAAATACTAGGCCATACTTAATGCACAATTAACCAAATGGTCGGGTGTCACAAGTTTCGATCCACATCTCGTGAAAAAGACAAATTTCCACCGATTCAGCTGGAAGCGGGTCAAATTTGAACTGCAGCTGCCTCATAGTTTGCTCTATATTTTTTCCAAAACTCATTTATAGGTACATAAGTATCTATTTAATTAGAGAAACACCAAAAAATTCCAAGATTCAACCACTAGCTAGGAACGGTCATTCCCGCCATTTTGACCGCATTTTGAAACGGGCATAAAAATTTCAAAAAAAAATAAAAAAATTGGAAAATCTTCGCATTGCGTCATCATATGTGACCAAGTTACCAGGAAAAATAATAAACTTGTAATACGGCAATTATTTTAAAAAAGTGTCCTCGAAAACGAGGTATCAAGTGTGAAGATTCATGGCTTTCAAGCCAAATGATCAATCTTATGGCCACATTCATGACATAGTTTGTTCAAATGATCTCATATTGTGCGCAAGGGTGCATATTGGAATGGCAAACAATGTTGCCTAAGGAAGTTTTCATTTTCTTTGGACGAAAAAACAATTTTCCATTTTTCGAGTGCCCAAAAGGAGGTTTTTTTGTGAAGGACCTCCCAAATAATTGTTGCAAAATTGGACCAAATCAATTTTCTAAAATACTAGGACATATTTAATGCACAATTTACAAAATGGTTGGGGTGTAAAAAGTTTTGATCCACCTCTCGTGAAAAAGACAAATTTCCGCCGATTCAGCTAGAAGCGGGTCAAATTTGAACTGCAGCTGCCTCATAGTTTGCTATTTAGTTTTTCCAAAAATCATTTCTAGGTACATAAGTGTCTATTTAATCATAAATACATGGTTTGGTGGCGATACGTAGAGGTTTGGGCAGTGGCCGAGGGCCCCAACTCTAGAGCGCGTAAACTCGCATGCCCGCCGTGTGGTCACCGCGTGACCATGGCGTTGCCAAGCGTTCTGGGTGGCCTAGGCATGTCTAGTGGGTTGGGCACTCCCCAGGTTGGTGCTAGGAAGAATATTACAACATAAGATTCTCACGAGGAGACCGATCGATGCTCAAACATGAATTAACAGCCATGTGTTTGATTAGCGGTACGGGAAATGTACATGGCTAATGGGCGTGAGTTTTGGCTGAGGATGATCAGTTACTAAGAAGACCGTCTTCACAAATTTTCAGCTCAAAAGGAGGAGCCTAGGTGGTACTTTCTTTGCGAACTACCACACTGGACATAACTACGAATGTTGAAGCTCGGCTCAAAATAATGAACGGATTGAGCTGGCATTAGGTGGAGGATGGTTATTTGGGCATAGGAAACCACTGTAGAAAATGGATACTATTTGGAAATGCCAAAGTGGTACTTCCTTCACAATTCTCTTCTATGGACAGAAACTTGGGAAAACTAGTGAGAGAGATTGGACAAATGAAATGAGCTAAAAATTGGTGTAGGTAAGTTACATAGGTATGGTCATGCGCTGGTAAATTATTAGATCATTTGGGTAAGCCTAGCTAATACTTACTTCACAAAGCTTCTCTCGAGGTAGAAACTTTGAAAATTTGCTGAGAAAGATTTACTAGGAAAATTGAGCTGAATATTATCATGTGGCAATGATTTGGGTATGGAAGAGTGCCCGAAAAGTTTGAGGGTAATAGGAGGGGTCTAGATAACACTTGCTTTGCAACGTGCCAATTTGGCCCTAAAATATAAATTGAACCTGGTCTCACATAGATGATTTGGCTGAGCTGCAATTTGGAGGAGGGTGATAATTTGGGCATATGAAGGAACTGTATAAATTTCATGTCATTTCGATATATAAAAAAGGTACTTCCTTCACAATGCTTCTAGGTGGACAAAAACTTTGGAAATTTGCCGAGGAAGATTTGCTAGGCAAGTGGAGCTGAATTTTGTCATGTGGTAATGATTTGGATAGGAAAGAATGCCCAAAAATTCCGAGGGCAATCAAGAATATATAAATAGCACTTCCTTCATAAAGTATTGTCGTGAACAGAATAGGAAAATGAATATTGTTGAATTACTTTTGAACTAGGCAAGGAAGGATTTTTACATATTTGATGAAGATATGACCCAAAGAATTTATGAGATTTTTTTGGGAATTTTGGGAATGACAGAAATATAGGTTGCTTCACAACCTAGGGCAAAAACTGCCACATGGACATGACACATAGGCAAAACTGATGAGGTGGCGCCTAGTCATAGCAACCCACCACAATTTACAAGGTTATGACCATCTATATTGGTCATGATCAGCTATAAATAAGGCAACAGACTAGTGCTATCTGCTTTATGACCATTTTGTGTAAGGAAATTACGACCTTTCTGACCAAAATGGTCGTTATAGTTTAGGTTTTGGAGCCCCCGAACAACTTTTGACCAATTGGTCTAAAATGGTCATAGATCTATGACCAATTCTTCCAGGGTCACTAACAGAAGGTCACAAGTTGACATATTTCTTGTAGTGAATAGGCACCATCTGGGACCTATCTGGCATCAAGCTAATATATTGCGGCGACTTCTCAAAACCCTCTCTCAAGGGTCCGTCCGCCGATCACTACCTCCTCAATGTGCATCTCCGGTTTTAGGTCGATACACACACATTGAGGGCTACTAGTTATACATCTCTGCAGAGAATACATTGCACAAATCGGAATTAAATTCATGAAAAACAGCCCATAGCCGAGGTGGTGCACCACCTCAGATACAGTCCGGGGTTGGTGCTAGACTGCAAAAGATACCTCGGAAGCAGTTTGGCATAAAGCTCGATTGGAAGTGGCTGGCTCCATAGAGGGCATCTCCGGCATTTAGCTCGGCTAAACTTCTTTGACTTTTTGAGCCAAAGTGATATATGACACCTCGGATATAGTCTGGCGTTGGAGCTCGGATACTCTCCGGCGTTGGAGCTCAAATGCAGACCGGCGTTGGAGCTCGGCTGCAAAAAGACACCTCGGATGCAGTCCGACATTAGAGCCTGCATACAGTCCGGCCTTGGAGCTCGTACGCAAGAGGACACCGCCACACGGGAACAACGTCAACCCCGAGGTGTGGCATAAAAAATAACAAGGCACTGCTCAAGGCTGAAAACTTAAAGGGGCTCCTCGGATACCCGACGTGTAAACTCTTCAGATTCACTTCGGCAATCCTCAAGATCAAAGATGAGAAGATTTGTTGAACCAGTTTCCAAGACCGATGACTGAAGATGAAGAATAGTTTGGAAGAATCGAGGAGCGTCCCCAACTTGAAGACCGGTTCAGGGGGCTATTGACGGTGTCCTAGACTAGGGGCTACTCACCATGTCGTGTCTCGATCAGTGGGTCGGGCCGAGGACCCCATGATGATTCACTAATGGGCCACTTTGGGTAGCCCGTGCCGAATACAAGGAGGATTCCACAACACTTGGCGCAGAAAGACAAGGACTCCTCTAAACCCTAGGCCTGCGATGCATATATAAACCGAGGCCAGGCTAGTCAATAGACAACCTAATATTCATCACTACAATCTCGTGGTAGATACCTGCACTATGTACTATCCCCATATGAATACAATCAAAAGCAGGTCGTAGGGTTTTACCTCCATCAAGAGGGCCCGAACCTGGGTAAAATCCCGTGTCCATGTTACCATTGCTCCAAGACGCCTAGCTTAGGACCACTACTACGAGATATGCCGGATATATAACCGACAATCCCCACACCACCACCCCACCACCGCCGGTGACCACTACCCCCACGCTGAACCCTAAGATAGATAGTGGGGTACCTCTCCGGCGAGCCCCCCTCCCCGTTGTGGCTGGTTCTTCCTTAACTATGGCGAGCCCTCCCCCCCTGAAAAACAACTGACCCACAAGTCAATTTAGTCGACTGGAGTGTAGCTAAATCAGAGCAGCATCGCAAGCAAGAGTAAGAGTGAGAGCAACAGCGTGAGCAAGAGCAAGAGCACACCAGGAAGTTGGTTACCCACAAGTGTGGGGGATCTATCATAGTCCTTTCGATAAGTAAGAGTGTCGAACCCAACGAGGAGCATAAGGAAATGATAAGCAATTTTCAGTAATGTATTCTCTATAAGCACTGAAATTATCGGTAACAGATAGTTTTGTGATAAGGTAATTTGTAACGGGTAACAATTAATAAAAGTAAATAAGGTGCAGCAAGATGGCCCAATCCTTTTTGTAGCAAAGGACAAGCCTGGAAAAACTCTTATAGTAAGGAAAATGCTCCCGAGGACACATGGGAATAATCGTCAAGCTAGTTTTCATCACGTTCATATGATTCGCGTTCGGTACTATGATAATTTGATATGTGGGTGGACCGGTGTTTGGGTACTGTCCTCCCGTGGATAAGCATCCCACTTATGATTAACCCCTATTGCAAGCATCTACAACTACAACAGAAGTATTAAGGTAAACCTAACCATAGCATGAAATATATGGATCCAAATCAGCCCTTTACGAAGCAACTCATTAACTAGGGTTTAAGCTTCTGTCACTGTAGCAACCCATCATCTACTTATTACTTCCCAATGCCTTCCCCTAGGAAAAAACAATGGTGAAGTGTCATGTAGTCGATGTTCACATGACAGCACTAGAGGAAAGACAACATACTTCTCATCAAAATATCGAACAAATACCAAATATGACTACTTATAGCAAGACTTCTCCCATGTCCTCAGGAACAAACGTAACTACTCACAAATCATATTCATGTTCATAATCAGAGAGGTATTAATATGCATTATGGATCTGAACATATGATCTTCCATCGAATAAACCAACTAGCATCAACTACAAGGAGTAATCAACACTACTAGCAACCCACAGGTACCAATCTGAGGCTTCGGGACAAAGATTGGATACAAGAGATGAACTAGGGTTTGAGATGAGATGGTGCTGGTGAACATGTTGATGGCGATTGACCCCCTCCCGATGAGAGGATCGTTGATAATGACGATGGTGATGATTTCCCCCTCCTGGAGGGAAGTTTCCCTGGCAGAACAGCTTCGCCAGAGCCCTAGATTGGTTCAACCAAGGTTCCGCCTCGTGGCGGCGGAGTATCGTCCCGTGAGCTAGCTTATGGTTTTTTCCTCGATGGAAGACTCCATATAGCCAAAGATGGGCATCAGAGGGCTACCAGGGGGCCCACGAGGCAGGGGGCGCGCCCAGGGGGTACGGCGCGCCCCCACCCTCGTGGACGGTGGGTGGCCCCTCTGGTACTTATTTCGCCCAATATTTTTTTATATATTTTGAAACTTTCTCCCGTGAAGTTTTAGGACTTTTGGAGTGGTGTAGAATAGGTCTCTAATATTTGCTCCTTCTCCAGCCCAGAATTCCAGCTGTCGGCATTCTCCCTCTTCATGTAAACCTTGTAAAATAAGAGAGAATATGCATAAGTATTGTGACATAATGTGTAATAACAGCCCATAATGCAATAGATATCGATATAAAAGCATGATTCAAAATGGACATATCAACTCCCCCAAGCTTAGACCTCGCTTGTCCTCAAGCGAAAGCCGATATCGAAAAATATGTTCACATGTTTAAAGATAGAGGTGTCGATAAAATAAAATATGGCCATGAGTGCATCATGATCATTCTTAGAACAGAAACATAGTTTCAAGTATGAATCATAAACTTCATTGAAGCAATTGCAATTTATCATAACATCGGAAAAGAGTCAATATAAGAGCTATTTAGCAAGTCCACATACTAAACCATCAGTTAGTCTTTCACAATTGCTAACACTCACACAATATTTATGGTTGTGAAGTTTTAGTCGGACACAGAGAAAGATAGGGGCTTATAGTTATTGCCTTCCAATCTTTTACCTCAAGGGTAATGTCAACAATAATGGTTCATGAAAACTCACATCCAATTATCTATATATATCAGGATCTTTCCAACACACTGTGCTTGCCAAAAGATAAAGTGTAAAAAGGAAAGGTGAATATCACCATGACTCTTGCATGAACTATAAGACAAGACTAAAAGATAGGCCCTTCGCAGAGGGAAGTACAGGTTGTCATCTGCTTTTATGGTTGGATGCACAAAATCTAAATGCGAAAGAACGTCACTTTACATTGCCACTTGTGATATGGACCTTTATTATGCAGTTCGTCCCTTTTATTTCTTCCACATTACAAGATTGTATAAACCTTATTTTCTCCACACTAATAAATCATACATATTTAAAGCAATTTTCATTGCTTGCAACAATGACCACTTACTTGAAGGATCTTACTCAATCCATAGGTAAATATGGTCGACTCTTATGGCAAAACTGGGTTTAAGGATATTTTGAAGCACAAGTAGTATTTCTACTTGGTGCAAAGAATTTGGCTAGCATGAGAGGGAAAGGCAAGCTCAACATGTTGGATGATCCATGACAATATAATTTATTTTAGATGTAAGAAAACACAACCCATTACCTTATCTTCCTTGTCCCACATCAACTCTTTAGCATGTCATATTTTAATGAGTGCTCACAATCATAAAAGATGTCCAAGATAGTATATTTATATGTGAAAACCTCTCTTTCTTTATTACTTCCTATTAATTGCAACGATGACCAAAACTATGCTTGTCAACTCCCAACAATTTTTATTCATCATACTCTTTATATGTGAAGTCATTACTCTCCATAAGATCCATATGATCTCTTTATTTCTTTTTATTCTTTCCCCTTAATTTTATTCCTTCAAGATTATAGCAAGATAATCAAGACCTTGACTCAACACCAATCTTTATTATATATATAGCTCATGGACTTGATTACATAGAAGGATCATAAAGCAAAACTCAAAGCTAGATCATACTAAAACTTTATTCTACTAGATCAAGATATTACCAAAAGGATCGAACTAAGAAACTGGTAAAGATAAAAGTGTGATGGTGATACGACACCGGGGCACTCCCCCAAGCTTGGTAGTTGCCAAGGGGAGTGCCCATACCCATGTGTTTATGTCTCCTTCTTTGGGGTGGTGATGTGATATTCATGGCGATGATGCCCCTCAGGATACAATTCTCTTCCTCGAGCTTGTTGACTTGCTGCTTGAGGTCCATTATTTCCTTACGGAGCTTGCCCAGATCCGGCCCGCGGGGCCCGAACCGCCGCCGCCCCGTGTCTGGGCGTCCCATGCCTGGGAGCGCCCGATCCCCGCCGCCTCCTTGCTGCCGTCCGGCGCCGCCGAGCCGCCGCGGGAGGTTCTGCGGACTCCGCCGCCTCGACCGGACGCCAGCGCCGCCGCCCCTTCGCCGACCCGCTTCGGCGCCGCCCCTGGCAGCCTCCTCCGCTGCACCGCGCCAAGATCCGGCCGGATCCGGCGAGATCCGGCCCGGATCCGCCAACTCCGGCGAGGTCTACTTCTCTCTCCGCCTTCTCCGGCGAGAACCGCGGCGACGAACCTCGGATCCCATGCCATTGACTTTTTCCTCGAGGGTATAATTTCTACCAAGTCCCCGAAATTTCCAGATTCATATGCACATGTTCATCATGTCATAACTTTGCATCCATAGCTCCGATTCATGCATATAGCAAATCAAAATGTTCGTCTCAGAGAGTACATCATTTCATCTCATTGCATCATTTTCATTTGAGTTCATATTGATGCCCGAAATGCTGTTAGAAGAGTGCTACTTGAGATATTTGTCAGATCTGCTGCTCCATTTAGATATTTGTCATTTTTGCCATGATTATTGTGTGCATGATATGCCCATGAGCTCTACATATGTTTTGTTAAGGGTTTTGCCATCTTTCCAGAGGTGCAACCCATGTATTTTTGTGATGTGTGTGGTGACTAGTACAAGGTTGCAAAGTGGAGCATTCGTTAATGCTGATTTCAGGGACTTAGAATTTCCACTAAGTCCTTGATCTGTTTATTTCAATATGCCATATGTTCATGTTGTTTCCTAGTGATCCGTGCCTCTTTTGAGGATGATCAGTAAGGATGTTTTGTTAATCTTGTAGTGCTCTATCCATCCATGTCTTTGTTTGCAATTATGGAGCATCCTAGCTTGAGTCAATCAAGCTCTACTTTTGTTATTTCGTGAATCTGGGCAGATTGTCTACTTGTTAGCGTTTTTGCCGAGGATGTTGTAGTTGATCCGTGCATGCTATGTTATTGTTCTTGCCATGAATATCTTGTATAATGTGTATCCTTGATGGGTGTATGCTTAGATTGTCATGCATTGCTCTGTAGTGAGTGCATCGAGCTCGTAAACATGCCTACTTGATATCTGTTTCAGCATGCTCCAGTTTTTCACTAAGTCTGTGATCTGATTATGTTTTTGCCATGTTCACATGCTTACAATTGTATTTTCTGATCCCTTTTGGCTCAAGGCCACTAAGGGACTTTTGTTAAGCTATTTGAGTAGCTCCATGCCATGCTTTACTTTGCCATGTTCAGGTCCTGTAGCATATTGTTTTCATGCTCCAAAGAGTGATATCTGATCTGAAATTCCAGACAAGTGTTAATTTCACTAAGTTTGAGATCTGTTTTGTCAAATACATTTCTGCCATGCTTGTTTGAACCTGTTAATGGATGAATTGGCCGTAGCTCAGTGCTAGTCTTTTGTTAAGCATCATGAAGGATCCCTGCCATGTATTTTGTTGCCATGTTTGAGTGCTGTAGCATGTTCATCTTGATGCATTTAGATGGCAACTTGCTGTAAATCGCAGAACGTGGCCATATTTGAATCGTTTGCCATTTCCAAACCGTAACTCCGATTCCGGCGTTCTTTATATCATTTTCAAGCGATTTCATCTCACCTTTCCAGTGGCACACTTGGATTTCCAAGTTTAGGCCAGTTTCAATCATTCCTTTGCAAATCATGCATATGCATCGCATACTGCATCCCGCATATCATATCATGTTCATGTGTGGGTTGTTTACTATGTTGTGTGCTTCTTTCCGGTGTTTGCCTCTTCGGGTTGGGTCCGGTATCGTCGCGTTTGTGAGGACCCGTTCGACTACGTCCGTTTGTCTTCTTCATGGACTCGTTCTTCTTCCTTGCGGGTTTTCAGGCAAGATGATCATACCCTCGAAATCACTTCTATCTTTGCTTGCTAGATGCTCGCTCTTTTGCTATGCCTATGCTGCGATACCTACCACTTGCTTATCATGCCTCCCGAATTGTTGAGCCCAGCCTCTAACCCACCTTGTCCTAGCAAACCGTTGATTGGCTATGTTACCGCTTTGCTCATTCCCTCTTATAGCGTTGTTAGTTGCAGGTGAAGATTGAAGTTTGTTCCTTGTTGGAACATGGAGATGTTGTTCCTTGTTGGAACATGTTTACTTGTTGGGATATCACATTATATCTTATTTAATTAATGCATCTATATACTTAGTAAAGGCTGGAAGGCTCGGCCTTATGCCTGGTGTTTTGTTCCACTCGGCCTTATGCATTATGGATCTGAACATATGATCTTCCATCGAATAAACCAACTAGCATCAACTACAAGGATTAATCAACACTACTAGCAACCCACAGGTACCAATCTGAGGCTTCGGGACAAAGATTGGATACAAGAGATGAACTAGGGTTTGAGATGAGATGGTGCTGGTGAACATGTTGATGGCGATTGACCCCCTCCCGATGAGAGGATCGTTGATAATGACGATGGTGATGATTTCCCCCTCTCGGAGGGAAGTTTCCCCGGCAGAACAGCTTCGCCGGAGCCCTAGATTGGTTCAACCAAGGTTCCGCCTCGTGGCGGCGGAGTATCGTCCCGTGAGCTAGCTTATGGTTTTTTCCTCGATGGAAGACTCCATATAGCCAAAGATGGGCATCAGAGGGCTACCAGGGGGCCCACGAGGCAGGGGGCGCGCCCAGGGGGTACGGCGCGCCCCCACCCTCGTGGACGGTGGGTGGCCCCCTCTGGTACTTATTTTGCCCAATATTTTTTATATATTTTGAAACTTTCTCCCGTGAAGTTTTAGGACTTTTGGAGTGGTGCAGAATAGGTCTCTAATATTTGCTCCTTCTCCAGCCCAGAATTCCAGCTGTCGGCATTCTCCCTCTTCATGTAAACCTTGTAAAATAAGAGAGAATATGCATAAGTATTGTGACATAATGTGTAATAACAGCCCATAATGCAATAGATATCGATATAAAAGCATGATTCAAAATGGACATATCAACTCCCCCAAGCTTAGACCTCGCTTGTCCTCAAGCGAAAGCCTATATCGAAAAATATGTTCACATGTTTAAAGATAGAGGTGTCGATAAAATAAAATACGGACATGAGTGCATCATGATCATTCTTAGAACAGAAAATAGTTTCAAGTATGAATCATAAACTTCATTGAAAACTAACAAGCTATAATCTCAATCATTGAAGCAATTGCAATTTATCATAACATCGGAAAAGAGTCAATATAAGAGCTTTTTAGCAAGTCCACATACTCAACCATCAGTTAGTCTTTCACAATTGCTAACACTCACACAATATTTATGGTTGTGAAGTTTTAGTCAGACACAGAGAAAGATAGGGGCTTATAGTTATTGCCTCCCAATCTTTTACCTCAAGGGTAATGTCAACAATAATGGTTCATGAAAAC
This sequence comes from Triticum urartu, assembly GCF_003073215.2. NCBI lineage: Eukaryota > Viridiplantae > Streptophyta > Magnoliopsida > Poales > Poaceae > Triticum > Triticum urartu. The sequence goes on along the minus strand of NC_053022.1, from coordinate 215,355,950 downwards.
TCACATCCAATTATCTATATATATCAGGATCTTTCCAACACACTGTGCTTGCCAAAAGATAAAGTGTAAAAAGGAAAGGTGAAGATCACCATGACTCTTTTATGGTTGGATGCACAAAATCTTAATGCGAAAGAACGTCACTTTACATTGCCACTTGTGATATGGACCTTTATTATGCAGTCCGTCCCTTTTATTTTTTCCACATTACAAGATTGTATAAACCTTATTTTCTCCACACTAATAAATCATACATATTTAAAGCAATTTTCATTGCTTGCAACAATGACCACTTACTTGAAGCATCTTACTCAATCCATAGGTAAATATGGTCGACTCTTATGGCAAAATTGGGTTTAAGGATATTTGGAAGCACAAGTAGTATTTCTACTTGGTGCAAAGAATTTGGCTAGCATGAGAGGGAAAGGCAAGCTCAACATGTTGGATGATCCATGACAATATAATTTATTTTAGATGTAAGAAAACATAACCCATTACCTTATCTTCCTTGTCCAACATCAACTCTTTAGCATGTCATATTTTAATGAGTGCTCACAATCATAAAAGATGTCCAAGATAGTATATTTATATGTGAAAACCTCTCTTTCTTTATTACTTCCTATTAATTGCAACGATGACCAAAACTATGCTTGTCAACTCCCAACAATTTTTATTCATCATACTCTTTATATGTGAAGTCATTACTCTCCATAAGATCCATATGATCTCTTTATTTCTTTTTATTCTTTCCCCTCAATTTTATTCCTTCAAGATTATAGCAAGATAATCAATACCTTGACTCAACACCAATCTTTATTATATATATAGCTCATGGACTTGATTACATAGAAGGATCATAAAGCAAAACTCAAAGCTAGATCATACTAAAACTTTATTCTACTAGATCAAGATATTACCAAAAGGATTGAACTAAGAAAATGGGAAAGATAAAAGTGTGATGGTGATACGACACCGGGGCACTCCCCCAAGCTTTGGTAGTTGCCAAGGGGAGTGCCCATACCCATGTGTTTATGTCTCCTTTGGGGTGGTGATGTGATATTCATGGCGATGATGCCCCTCAGGATACAATTCTCTTCCTCGAGCTTGTTGACTTGCTGCTTGAGGTCCATTATTTCCTTACGGAGCTTGCCCATGACGGCTAAAGCTCCTTTCACCCAAGGATGTTGCATAGCTGCGGGAGAACAAGTAACACTCTTTTTCATATTTTCATAGGAAAGAAATCTAACATTGGAAGGGATGACCGAGTTTGGAATAGCTGAGCTCTATAGTTCCCCCATCATGAATCCAGCTCGGAAACGAGAAGTAACTTCTTCATCCTCCTCCATGGCATCTTTCCTTTTCAAGTCAGCCTCCATCTCTTCCTCAGTTGATGGCCCAAAGTGGTCAGCATTGTTGTTTGCTCTTGGCCACAGTGTCGGGTGAGACACCCGACTCTACCCGACTGACTCTTGATAAGACATCTTGCTCTAATTTGCAGCAGAAACAGCTCGAAACCAAGACAGAAGATATTTGCGTGATACGGTGGTCAAAACTTTTGGGAGATTATATAATGAATTTTTACCGACGAAAAGAAGTATCGTGCAAGAAAACAGAGTCCAGAGAGCACACGAGGTGCCCACGAGGCAGGGGGCGCGCCCAGGGCGGTAGGGTGCGCCCTCCACCCTTGTGGACGCCTCGTGTCCTTCCCGGACTACTTCTTATTTTCCTATTTTCTTAAATATTCCAAAATAGAGAAAAATTGCCATTAGAACTGTTTTGGAGTCGGTTTACTTACCATACCACGTACCTACTCCTTTTCGGAGTCTGAAATGTTCTAGAAAGTGTCCCTTATGTATTCCTCCAGGGTTACGGTTTCAATAACATTAGTTTCAACATTTATAGGATTACCTGAGATATAATGTTTGATTCTTTGACCGTTCACCACCCTCGGATTTGTGTCTTTGAAGTTGTTGATCTTTATGGCACCGGAACGATAGACCTCCTCGATGACGTAAGGACTTTCCCATTTAGAGAGGAGTTTTCCTGCGAAAAATCTTAAACGGGAGTTGTATAACAATACATGGTCACCTACATTAAACTCACATTTTTGTGTCCTTTTATTGTGCCATCTTTTAACTTTTTCTTTAAACAGTTTGGCATTTTCATAGGCCTGGGTTCTCCATTCATCAAGTGAGCTAATGTCAAAAAGCCTCTGTTCACCGGAAAGTTTGAAGTCATAGTTGAAGTCTTCAATGGCCCAATATGCCTTATATTCTAGTTCGAGAGGTAAGTGACATGCTTTTCCATAAACCATTTTATATGGAGAAATGCCCATATGATTTTTGTATGCAGTTCTATAAGCCAATTCTTGGTGGTGTTTCTCGTCGTCATTCTCGGTTTTTGAAGACCGAAAAAGAGTTTTACCTCCTTATCTTATCCGTTCTCTTAGAGAATCGTGGTTCTAATTCGAGGTCATCCTCTCATAATTGTTTGATTGTGAGCATTCTTTTATCCATCCGGAGCAATTCAAGATTCTTTTCAATTTGTTTCTCCGGAGCCAATCATCTCAGAATTTATTCATTCCAGCTTTCAGCTCTCATACTCCAAATCTTACTGGTGCATCATTCAAGTGTTCTCTTATCAGCTTGTGATCGCTTCGTTCTCATGTATCTAAATTCTCTCAAGCTTCTTCATTCATTTGCTAATTCTTCCCGGTGTTGTCCTTATCTTTCCTTCGTTCATTTTAATTCTTACGGTAGTTCGTTCAAGATTTCTCTTCCTTATCAATTTATTCGTTATTTCAATTCTACCGGTGGTTCGTTGAAGACAAGTTTGACGCTATATCTCTCTTAATCTTTTCTATGAGAATAAGTAATATGTCGAATCCGTTGATTGTCATCAATTTAATTGGTGAAGGATAACCATAATGTAATTCTTATTCTTGTTTCATCGAGTTTATTCAATTCCTTATTTCGGAGGTTCATTAAAATTCTTGGTTTTCAATTGCTCATCTTTCTTTTCCGGAGTTCCAAGTTTTCTCGGTTACATCATCGCGAAGCTCCATCTAAATCATTGCAAGGCTCCTACCGAAGTTCCTTTCAACTTCTCTTTCCTTTCGTTTGATCATTCTTTTATTACCGGAGTTCTTCATGAAGATTCTACATGTTGGTTCATAAAGGATTTAATTCCGTCTAGAAGTTTTTGATTGAGATTCTTTTTTGAGGAGATCATGCCTTCTTCATCCTGTAATCCGGAGTGCAATTCTTTCTACCATATCATTGGAGGTGATATTATGTCATTCTTCATAATTTGGGTTCATGTTTCATGATTCACATGTTGTTAGGAATGAGGTATTTTAAATCCATCAATCCCTTCTTTGGAGTTATATTGGGTTATATTTCACCTAAAGCTAATGTCAAAAAGCCTCTGTTCACCGGAAAGTTTGAAGTCATAGTTGAAGTCTTTAATGGCCCAATATGCCTTATATTCTAGTTCGAGAGGTAAGTGACATGCTTTTCCATAAACCATTTTATATGGAGACATGCCCATATGATTTTTGTATGCAGTTCTATAAGCCCATAATGCATCATCAAGTTTCTTGGACCAATTCTTTCTAGATCTATTAATAGTCTTCTACAAAATTAACTTAAGCTCTCTATTGCTCAGTTCCACTTGACCACTAGACTATGGATGATATGGAGATGCAAATCTATGATTAACATCATACTTAGCGAGCATTTTACGAAAGGCACCATGAATAAAATGTCAACCACCATCAGTCATTAAGTATCTAGGGACTCCAAACCTCGGAAAAATAACTTCTTTAATCATCTTAATAGAGGTGCTATGATCAGCACTACTAGATGGAATAGCTTCTACCCACTTAGTAACGTAATCAACAGCAACTAAGATATGTGTTTACCAATTAGAGGAAGGAAGCGGTCCCATATAATCAAGGCCCCAAACATCAAATGGTTAAATAACAAGTGAATAATTCATAGGCATTTATTAACGTCTACTAATATTACCAATTCGTTGACATTCATCATAAGACAAAACAAATTTACGGGCATCCTTCAAGAGAGTAGGCCAATAAAACCCGGATTGCAATACCTTGTGTTTAGTTCTATCTCCAGCATGGTGTCCTCCATAAGCCTCGGAGTGACACTTGCGTAGGATCTCTTCCTGTTCATGCTCAGGTACACAACGTCTAATAACACCATCTACTCCTTTATAAAGATGTGGGTCATCCCAAAAGTAATGCCTTAAATCATAGAAGAAAATTTTCTTTTGCTGGTATGTGAAACTAGGTGGTGTAAATTTAGCAACAATATAATTAGCATAATCAGCATACCATGGAGCAGTATGAGAAGCATTTATGACAGCTAATTGTTCATCAGGGAAGCTATCATCAATAGGTAGTGGGTCATCAAGAACATTCTCTAACCTAGACAAGTTGACTGCAACGGGGTTCTCAGCTCCCTTTCTATCAATAATATGCAAATCAAATTCTTGTAGCAAGATAACCCATCTAATAAGTCTAGGTTTAGCATCTTTCTTTTCCATAAGATATTTAATAGCAGCATGATTAGTGTGAACAGTTACTTTAGAATCAACAATATAGGTTCTGAACTTATCAGAAGCAAATACAACTACTAAAAATTATTTTTTAGTAGTAGCATAATTTCTCTAGGAACTGTCTAGAGTCTTACTAGCATATTGGATAACATTTAATTTCTTATCAACCCTTTGTCCTAGAACAGCCCCTACAGCATAATCGCTAGCATCACACATAATTTCAAATGGTAAATTCCAATCAGGAGGCTGAACAATAGGTGCAGAAATCAAAGCTTTCTTAAGTATTTCAAATGCTTCTACACAATCATCATCAAAGACAAAAGGAACCTCTTTTTGGAAGAGATTAGTCAGAGGCCTATAAATTTTAGAGAAGTCCGTAATGAACCTCCTATAAAAACTGGCATGACCAAGGAAACTTCTTATACCTTTAATGTCCTTAGGATGCAGCATCTTTTCAATAGCATCAACTTTAGCTTTAAACTTCAATAACTCTTTCAGAAATTTTATGCCCCAATACAATACCTTCATTAACCATAAGGTGGCACTTCTCCCAATTCAACACAAGACTAGTTTCTTCACATCTCTGCAAAACTCGGTCAAGGTTGCTTAAGGAATCATGAAATGAAGTTCCATACACGGAGAAATCATCCATGAAAATCTCAACAATCTTTTCACAAAAGTCAGAGAATATAGCAGTCATACATCTTTGAAAGGTAGCAGGTGCATTGCATAAACCAAAAGGCATACGTCTATAAGCAAAGGTACCGAAAGGGCAAGTAAAAGTTGTCTTTTCTTGATCCTCATTTGACACAGGTATTTGAGAGAAACAAGAATAACCATCTAGAAAGCAAAAATGTGTATGTTTGGATAATCTTTCTAGCATTTGATCAATAAAAGGTAAAGGGTAATGATCCTTTTTAGTAGCTTTATTTAATTTGTGGAAATCAATTACCATTCTACAATCTGTAACAATTCTTTGTGGGATCAATTCATCTTTATCATTAGGAACAATGGTAATACCTCCCTTCTTAGGGACACAATGGACAGGGCTTACCCACCGACTATCAGCAACGGGATAAATTATACCTGCCACCAAAAGCTTTAGTATTTCTTTTCTTACCACTTCTTTCATCTTAGGATTAACCGTCGTTGGCGATCAACAACTGGTTTCGCGTCTCTCTCCAATTTTATTTTGTGCTGGCATAGAGTGGGACTAATGCCCTTAAGATCATCAAGAGTATATCCAATAGCAGCACAATGCTTCTTCAGAGTTTTCAATAATTTCTTTTCTTCATGCTGTGAAAGGTTAGCACTAATAATAACATGATATATCTCCTTCCCATCAAGATAAGCATATTTAAGAGTATCAGGTAAAGGTTTAAGCTCAAACACGGGATCACACCTTGGATGGAGGAGGATCCCCTAGAATTCCAACAGGCAAATTGTGTTTCAAAATAGGTCCCTGTTTAAAGAATACTTCATCTATTTACCTTCTTTCATTCATAAACATATCATTTTCACTGTCAAGCAAATATTGTTCTAAAGGATCACTAGGAGGCACGACAATAGAAGCAAGACCAATAATTTCATCCTTACTAGGCAATTCTTTATCATGGGATTTTCTATGAAATTTAGCAAAATTAAATTCATGAGACATATCCCCTAAACCAACAGATACAATATCCCTATTGCAGTCTATCTTTGAATTAACAGTATTCAAGAAGGGTCTACCAAATATAATGGGACAACAGTTATCTTGTGGGGAACCAAGAACAAGAAAATCAGCAGGATATTTAACTTTCCCACACAAGACTTCAACATCTCTAACAATCCCAACTGGGAAATAGTGTCTTTATTGGCATGCTTAATTGTAACATCAATTTCCTCTATCTCAGCAGGTGCAATATGATGCATAATTTCTTTATATAAGGAATGAGGTATTGCACTTGCACTTAATCTTGGGTCAAGTCACACTCCGTGGTCAAACTTCCCAAAAGGTCACCCATCCTCACACTACTCCAGCCCAAGCACGCTTAACTTCAGAGTTCTATCTAACCCCAGCACCAGCTCACTTCACAGGCACTTGTTGATATATCTAGCATATCAATCCTATTAAACCTTGTTGATGTTTAGGACTTTGTTCATGTTAATGAGTGTGATGAAATTTTGAAAAAATATTTCAAACTTCTGTTCATATTACGTATCATATTTTGAAAAAAAAATTCTGAAAAAAATCGAAACTATTTTTTTCTGTTACTAGTGGCGCACCTAGCATACGATGCGCCACTAGTAAGTTTGAATTTTTTTGAATTTTTTTGCCTCCAGATCTTAAAAGCCCCGTAACTTTTTTTCTGTTAGGTTTTTGAGGATTTTGAAAATGTTTAACGGGGTTCCCCCAGTTAAATTCGGATGCAACTTTTCGAGTAGATGATTTTTCATATAGAAAACCTTTTAATCCGAGTTCGTATGCAAAAGTTATGCCCATTTTACAAATTCCAAAGAGATTTTGCAAATAAAGTCGAAATTCATATTTGTAAATTTTCCCAACAACTAGACCACATATCACATGGGAAACTTATTTTCTTTTATTTTTTTGACATTTTCATCATTTTCTTCTTTTTTTTAAAAAAACTGAAAAGGCGGTCCACAAGGGGGGGGGTGCATGCGAGGGAATTTTTGGGCCAAGTTAGTAATGGCGCACCGTGGGAGTAGTGCGCCATTACTAGTTCAACTAGTAATGGCGCACCACTCCCATGGTGCGCCATTACTAGTTTTCAAAAAATATAAAAAAATGAAAAAAAATTACTAGTGGCGCACCGTGGGTGTGGTGCGCCATTACTAGTTTAACTAGTAATGGCGCACCACTCCCACGGTGTGCCATTACTAGTTTTGAAAAGTAATTTGAAATTTTTTTACTAATGGCGCACCGTGGATGTGGTGCGCCATTACTAGTTTAACTAGTAATGGCGCACCACTCCCACGGTGCGCCATTACTAGTTTAAAAAAATAAAAAAAATCTTGTTACTAATGGCGCACCGTGTATGTGGTGCGCCATTAGTATTTGGACACTAATGGCGCACCAACACATGGTGTGCCATTAGTATATAGTAGTGGCGCACCACATGTCTGGTGCGCCATTAGTGTCAATTCCATCTATAGCCCTTTTCCTAGTAGTGTCTGCTTTGACAGGTAGCACTGTCTGCTCTGAAGGCCTTGTTTTCACTCCAGATTTTTCCATCTCCCACCCGAATGGCTCATTCATAGAAGAGTAGTTTAATGTACAAACATTGTCGACAAATGGAAATGTAATGAAAAAAGGATGGGCAAGATATCATTCAAATATATGATGCCTGGTTAAACAGGATGGCATTGCACATTTCACATATATTATGGCTGGCTAAAAGACATGAGACTGCATAATTCCCATATATGATATAGAAACTAAATAGGTGGCATTACAGAACATGTCTAAACTAAGCAGATGACATATATGATGTCAAAAGTAGGCATTGCAAGGCAAAATATGCATGATATGACTAACATCATCATGCCAAGGTAGAGCAAACACCTTGGGGGTAAATAGGAGTGGTCAGCGGCATCTGAATCCGCCTCAGAACAGATATCTTCCTCTGGATTACAATCTGGAGAGGGGTGGGGAGGGTTTGCCATTGAACCCACCATGGAGGGATATCTGCATGACATTGTATTGCCGCGCAAAAATCTTCTCTTTCTCTCTACATGTTCAGCATGACTGTGTACAATATCTGACATGCATACAAAAAAATATGGTGAGATTATGTAAGGAGAGTATGCAGAAATTTAGAGTGATGGTAACAACCAGTGGATCGACGTTTTTCCGTTGAACCAAAATAGCCCTAATGGATCGACGTGAATGTATAGTAATAAGTGATGCAAAAAGTGTACAACCTCTTTGCCGTAGCCGTGTCGACCTCAGCATCATTGGGTTGGTTGCTGAAGCAGTTGAGGCAGAGGTGGCTGTCGGAGGTGTGGAGGTAGATCTGAGGAATCTATAGACGGCGTCCAGGGCACTGCTCTGTTGTGATGGATCGTTCTGTCGTTGGAGCAGTTCCGGTGAGCCGTAAGACGTCAAGGCTGAAGCAGCACAAGAGAGACATCGTCAATCTTAAGTGGGATTCTAATAGCATCTCCAATAGATGATGTAAATGGATGTAAAATTAACATCACCAAAAACCAACTGACTACAACAGATGAGGTAAAAACTGTTGACTCTGAACTTAACTATCGAAACTGAAATTTACTGTGGAATCTGAATGCTACTGTCGAAACTGAACGCAATGGTAGCAGAGAGGCACTTGACATGTAGTTTATGGAGGGCCTGCAGTTAATCTTCAACCTGCACCCCCCTGAGCCCCCAGCCACCACTGGCCGAACCGCCGGCCCCAGCGCCGCCTCGCCGCCCCGAAACAACTCGCCACCGCCGCCCCGGCCGAACCTCTAGGTCCCCCGCACCCCCACCCTGAACCCTAAGATAGATAGTGGGGTACCTCTCTGGCGAGCCCCCGTCACCGCTGCAGGTGGTTCTTCCTTAACTCCGGAGAGCCCCCCAACCCCTGAAAATCAACTGACCCAAAAGTTGATTCAGTCGACTGAAGTGTGGCTTAATCGGAGCAGAGCAGCAGCATGAGCGAGGGGAGAGCAGCAGCATCAGCTGGGCGAGCGAGCGATCGAGTGAGAGTCGGAGCAGCAGTAGATCAGGCTCGTATGGACGCCGCCGCCGAAGGGGCCTCGCAATGGGGGAGAGTCGTCGTGGAGATGTCGCCCGCGGCGCCAGCTTCAAGGTAGCCGCTCCATGGGGCTGCGGGATGGAGCACCGTCGGCGCCGGGAGGTCGAGTTAAGGAAAAGGTGTGATGCGATGAGTGTAGAACCTGTTTGGTGGCACCAAGTAGGCCTCGGATTCGTCCGAGGAGTTGGTGAGGATGTTGCGGTTCTGGTGGAGCAGGTTAAGACGCTGTGGGGATGGAGCAGCCGTGATAGACGAGGCGATCGTTGAAGCAGCTCCTTGGAGGTGGAGGACGGGGCGGCTGAACTGGCGTGACGTCGGGGAAGAGGCTCCGGCTGGGCAGCGGTGACGTGGCGGACGGAGGAGGGTGGGGTTTCGCGGCTGGAGTGGAGAGGTTATGGCGGCCTGGGATTTCGAATGGAGAAAAGGGGGCGATGGGAGGGGGTGAAGCATGACTTAGGGATATGCTTGTTCAAAATGTAGGGTGTGTTACAAAAGTACCCCACCGATTTGAACTAGCGGCCCTTTCGGCTCAGGTTTAGAAGGGGGATTTTGCGTGTCAGGATTTGGCAGCTGGAGGGAGTTTTCGCGCGCGTTGTAATTCGGGATAGCAAGGCGCGGTTCTGAAGGCGCCAGTTTTGGGAGCACGATATCTAGATTTTCGGGATATAACAAGACGCGGATTGAATTTTAGGGACAAGCCTAACGTGTAGTAATATTGTACTTATACGTACCAAATCAATTCGCACTTCCCTCAACCAAAAAGAAAACGAAAAAAAACAAAACTTTTCACACCACACAAAGAGAAAGTCTTGCCCCGTTTTACTATACAAATGCTATTCAAAGATACTCCCTCCTTCCATCTATATAGGGCCTAATGCGTTTTTCGATGCTAACTTTGACCAAATATTAGAGCAATGATACATGACATGCAACTTACACAAAGCACACCGTTAAATTCGTCTGTGAAAGGATCTTTCAATGATATAATTTTCACATTGTGCATGTCATGTACTATTAATCTTGTCAATAGTCAAAGGCGGTCTTAAAAATCTCATTACTCCCTATATAGATGGAAGGAGGGAGTATGAATCCATGTTATGTCCGATTAAATTTTTTCGCTTGCTGTATAATGCATGTAACCTACTCATACCAACATTTTAGTGCATTCCAAATGTCTATACTACCGCTGCAATTCGAACTAAATTTGAATTCGTTTATCTATTTCAATAAGAATCTACAATCATGATTGTTGCCAACTTCAACCATCATAGTTTCCTTGCTATCCGCCAGATCTAAATCGGACGGCCTATAATGCAGGATGGCAAGCACACCATCATCAACAACTCCGTTTTTTATAAGAGTAGAGATAAAATATATTAAATCTAGTATAACATGTTCATAACCACACCATGTGTATCACCGTTATATATATTCACACATGCGTCGGTTTGAAACACTATGATAAATTCTTCAAATATCCGAATTCGCTTTTTATAATGAAGTATATATGATTTCTATTCGTCTTTTACACACACACAACCCTCTTATCTTTGTAGCTAGCGCTAACTTTCTCTTGTGCATGCACACGCCCGCATCCCTCTCACCCTCCCTCAGCATTCTCTAGCTCCATCGCGCAAATTCGTCTTTTCACTTTAGGTCGTTCACCCACGGTGTGTGTAGGCCCCTCAGCTCCTTCTTTACGGCACACATCGATCGATATGCCTCTCTAGCCAGGTGTTCCTAGCACAAACACAAGCTTCCCCTCTTCTCTTGTCACTGTCCTTGCCTCACTCCCACCACTCTTTTCATCGTTCTCGTACTCGGACACTCCTCCCCCCTCGATATAGTATGCCTCTCGTACCACCTCCTACATGCATCCCTCTCTCTCTATCCTTCTCCTCGTGCCTCATTTGCTTCTAACACACACATGCATGTATATCGATCGATCTCCCAACATATACCTAGATCGACTTTAACTACCCCCCCATCGATCGACGTACCTCACAAGTTATGTCTCTCCTTTCTCTAACAAAGGGTGATTGATCTTCCTATGTAGTTACATCTGCTTACCACAATCACATCGTCCCCCCTCATCATTCGTGCATGCCTCCTGACCCGTCTCTCACACGCACATGCACAGACAACAAGCAGCCATATCCTCTCTTATTGATATTGCGGGCGTGCCCTCCATTTGTCTAGCAAGCCTATCCCACCATTTGTTAGAAGCAACTCCACTACCACCCCTCCAACACTCTAGCTCTGTCTCTCTCCCAACCTTATTCCTCTCCTGCACATATGCATGGATGCCGATCGATCCCCCTTAATACATGAGGCAGATCGATCTCCTTAATACATGAGGTAGGCCTCTCTCCTCCTCCACACATATACCAGCCATTGTAACTCTATAGTTAATTGGGCCTCCCTCTTCCCCCACCACACACCGATAGTCGAGCGCTGCAGGTAGGTATCCATGCCACAGAGACAAACTGCACATGTCCCATCTCATGTTCCTGTAGGCCAGCCACTCTATATCTTTGACGTGGGCACACACAAATTCGATGGCACTCTTTATCGATCGCGTGCGCACACACACACATCATCCCTCTCTTCGATTCTATGGACACCTCAAGATGCATTTGTATGAGTAGTTTATCTTGTGAGAGAAAAGGTTGAACAAGGGAAGGCCTTATTTGCGAACATGGAGAGACGTGTGGGTATACTTTTGCAAAATTGCCATAGTTTCTTTCCTATCCGTTAGATATAAATCCGACGGCCTATATTGCAGGATGGCACGCACACCATCATCACCAACTCTGTTTTCTACTCCCCCCATCCGAAAATACTTCTCATCAAAATGGATAAAAAGAGATGTATCTAAAACTAAAATACGTCTAGATACATTTCCTTTTATCCATTTTGATGACAAGTATTTCCGGATGAAGGGAGTATTTGTCTTTTTAGAGATTTCGACAAGTGACTATGACCGGACCTTACCAACATACTCAAAAAAGTAGTCCATAATTTTGATGTTACCCTCTTTTCTTGGCGGTGGAGTGCCATCTGGATACCTCATAAATAAATAAAGTACTACATGATACTAATATACGATACATGGTGCAGGAGTACTAAGTATTATTAATACAGTTTTGATAGAACTCATCTAGATGAGATATAATTTCGTCTCATTCATCTTTTATAGCCATTGGATGTGATGCTATATAAGATGCGTGTGTGCTGACGTGGGTTGTATTTGTTCTTGTGCAATGAACTAACCACTTCATGTCATGTTTGATAGTCTCAAGTAATTAAAAGCATACAAGCCACACGTCTCTTCTTGGTTGATTCCTCTATTTATGTCAAAAAATAAGAAACAACGTTAGAGTTAATGCACCATGCCTATGTGTCTACTATTTGGTTTTTGTAAGATGACTTAATACTCACCTAGATGGAGGGAGTATTCGATTTGACAGTGGGCGGCGCAGTTCTCGATACAGCTTTAATGCAGACAAGGGAGGGAGTAGCGGTTCCTGATATGTTGAACGGCCAATGCATCCTCCTTCAATTAATGCATGAGGGAAGTAATGGGAGGAGGTCCGAGAAAAGAGGTTGCACGTTGTCAATGCAACGCAGTTTACCCTCATTGCCCTCATATAAAGGTGCCCCTCCATTCCAATGCATCTACAACATCGTACGCACCTAAGCATTTGCCTAAGCACCTACACTAAGCGCAAAATCTCTCACTCTATACCCATGGCAGTGATGCTCGTGAGCGGCCAGCGGCTGCGCCAGATGGTCCATGATGCCAGCCTGCGGCATGGCGCCGAGGATCGTCTCCAGACGGTGTTCGAGACTGGCTGGTGGATGGCCGCCTTCGACGCCAACTACGACTCTCAGTTGGACTAGATGATCGTTGCCACCAGCAAAAAGTTCACCGTCCTCAAGAAGCTCGCGGAAGACATCGTCGTACTCCTCCAGCCCGCGTGCCCGGGATCCTCATTGCCTGCCACCCTAATTGGCCTACATGGCCAGAACCTCTTTCAAGAACTGGTGGCCCTGCGACTGCCTGCCGACGCCATGAAGAATGTCCACCTGGTGGTCGCGCTCGCCGCGAGGCGCCTCGCCCTGCAAGAATTCGTCGACCTACACATCCACATGTACGAGGAAATCATGTACATAGCTATCTACAAGGCCAGTGAGGACGCTACAACGTTGGCCTTCCTCAATCGGCTGGAAGCCTTGGATGCCTTTGTTGAGAAGCACCTCGACCTCGCCACAAAAGCCATCGCTCCTTAGCCGACGGTCGGTGGCCCGGCGCACTAAGTTGAGGAGGAGGAGGTCGTACGTTCGTGGATCCATCTTTCTTCTTGCCTTCTGTAACTACCACTGCGATCGCATCATCGTGGCCTTAATTCTTATTGTGTTGTTGCATTCTCGTTCCAGTCAATACCGACATGTGCGGTCCCTTTGCGTAATTATATGCATAACTGTAACTAGTACTCCATCCGTCAATTTATAAGTTGTGCTTACCTTTTCCATCAACTTCGTGCAACGTGCGGGCATCTTGCTAGAAACACTAGAATATGTCTATATAATCCGTATGTGATAGTCCATTTGAAATCTCAAAAAATGACAAATATTTAGGTACGGAGGAAGTAATATATTAGGAGTATATCAAAACAATAGTGATTTCTTTCAAGTTTGTGAACAAATACTACAATTCTACTACTTTGGATCCGTCACAACACACGAGCACATTGCTGGTAAAAGGAAAAGGCCTGCCACGTTCGCCTCGCACCCCCACACGCCGGGGAATCGGGAGTACAACACGGCCCGTTCGGCATGACACATAGCTTAGGGAAGGCGTGTTGCCTAGCATTTTCACTTTCATGTGCGACCGCCATTGAGCAAACCGACACCCCGCCCGGCGCCGGGTTGGAAAACAGAAACGAGGGGAAGATCTAGCTGTAGCATGGAAGCCAAGAAATTTGGTGTCAGATGGGGCGCGTTGATAGAGTAGGAGCATTCCGTACTAGTACTACTCCTACTAGTACCAAGTTTGTACTCCTAATACTATATTACTAGTACTACCACTATACAACTAGTAGGTACGTGCACGGCACAACATCGTAGGAACAAAAAACGAGAAGATCTTGTTTTGGGTGATTTATCTTTTTTTTCAATCAACGTAGTATGAATAATATGATGTGGGGGGCACCCATGAAGCTTATGTGGCTTGGTTGCATGGCTACGGAAGGTTAGAGAAAAATAAATAGATAATGTGTTTAGAGTGCACTCCACTAAATAGATATATATATATACTTTGAATCCATTGCAACGGACTGGCACATCTATATCTATACCCCCTATATAGTGTGTGAAAAACTTTGAAAGTTGGTCGTTGGATGAACATGAGCCTTAAGTCATCTATTAAAGAGTCGACGTGTCTTGTTTTAATGACCACGTCATCTACGTATGCCTCCATAGTCTTGCCGATCTGCTTTTCCAGACATGTCTGGATCATGTGCTGATATGTTGCACCGGCGTTTTTAAGCCCAAAGGGCATTGTGTTAAAGCAGAAGGGGCCGTATGTTGTTATAAACGCTGTTGCGGCTTGATCAGACTCCGCCATCTTAATCTGGTGGTAACTGGAGTATGCGTTGAGGAAGCACAGTGATTCGTGTCCTGCAGTAGCGTCGATGATTTGTTCGATGCGAGGGAGTGCGAAGGGATCCTTTGGGCAAGCCTTGTTAAGGTCTTTGAAGTCGACACATAGGCGCCAGGATTTGTCCTTTTTTGGCACCATCACCAGGTTTTCTAGCCAATCCGGATGTTCCATTTCTTTAATGAATCCGGTTTCCAGTAGCTTGGCCAGCTCCTCTCCCATGGCTTGTCTCTTAGGTTCAGAGAAACGCCGAAGAGTCTGCTTGACCGGCTTGAATCCTTTTAGAATAGTAAGGCTATGCTCGGCCAATCTGCGTGGGATTCCTGGCATGTTTGAAGGATGCCAGGCGAATATGTCCCAATTCTCGCGCAAAAACTCCCGTAGTGCGGCGTCTATAGCGGGGTCTAACTGTGCCCCAGTGGATGCTGTTTTTGTAGGGTCCGTTGGATGGACTTGGAATTTAACTATTTCATCTGCTGGTTTAAAGAAGGTGGACTTGGATCTTTTGTCTAGTATCACGTCGTCCCTGTCCACCATGGAGCGCAGCGCTGTTAACTCCTCTGCCAAAGGGCTTCGGATAATGCCTCGAGGGCTAGTGCGGCTGTTTTGTTCTCGGCACGGAGTGCTATGTCCAGATCACTAGCTAGAGTGATAATTCCCTTGGATCCGGGCATTTTGAGCTTCATGTACCCGCAATGGGGTATGGCTTGAAAAAACGTGAATGCCTCCTGCCCTCGAAGGGCGTGGTATCCGCTACTGAACGAGGCAACTTGGAATGTAATTTATTCGGACCTGTAATTCTCCGGAGTGCCGAATACCACATCAAGTGTGCTTTTCCCAGCGCAACGTGCCTCCCAACTAGGGATGATTCCTTGGAAGGTCGTACTGCTTTGCTCAATACGGTTTCTGTCTATGTCCATATTTTGGAGAGTTTCCTCATAAATGAGGTTTAACCCGCTGCCACCATCCATGAGCACCTTAGTGAGCTGAAAGTCATCCACAATTGGACTGAGGACCAAAGCGGCTGGTGCTCGGGCTGTTCAGAATTTAGGTTTGTCACTAGCGTTGAAGGTGATAGCCGTGTTGCTCCATGGATTTATTGCTGCCACGTGGCAGACTTCGGTGAGGCCGCGGAGTGCTCGCTTACGCCTATTATTTGAGGCGAAGGTCTCGAAGACTGTTAATACTGTGTTGTTATCCGTGGGGAGGTGCTCTGAGGTATTTTGGGTGAGGAGATCTTCGCCGCTTTTGGCAACCTGCCGGAGTACCCAACATCCTCTAAGGCTGTGTGTTGATATGGTATCCGCTGTACTATGAATTTTGCAGGGCCCATTGAGCCATCCCTCCAATACGGTTCCATGCCCTGTACTGGGATTTTGCTTCTTTGTAATTGAGTCGGGCAACTTATAAGAGTGCGCCCTTTTAGTTCGGACTGGGGGTTTTGTTAGAGCCGGATTGTCCCAAAATTGCGTTTGGGTTTTCCAGGCACTTTCCATCGCACAGTATTTCCGTACTATGTCCGCCAAGTCAGCGAAGTGTGTTACGTCACAGTGACTTATGGCATTGAGGACTCCCTTGTCTGTGCAATTGCTGCAAAAGAGCGAAATTGCATCTTCCTCGCGACAGTCCTTGACCTTGTTCATTACAAGGAGGAATCTAGCCTAATAGTGATGTACTGTCTCTTGGGGCGCTTGCCTAATCTGGGAAAGATAGTTTGTATCTGGGTGGATGGGTGGATTTAAGTCCAGACCCAATCTGTGATCCTGGGGCAGGGGAGTTTCCGACCTTGGAAGTTCGGGCTCCGGGATATTGCCCTGCGGGTTCGGTATGCGGCCTGATTCTGGATTCAGGGTTAGGGCGGCGTCCTCCCACGAGCGTGTATCCTGTTCGGATAGCTCGGGAATCTGGAAATAGTTCGTCCTTAGGATAGAGGGAGAATCGCCGCATTGCTCCTCCACCACCGCTATTTGATGAGTGACCGGCGGAGAGTTAATCTCCCTTTGGTCGGGTTTAAGCCCGATCCGATCATAGTCCGTAGTGACTCCCAGAGCGGCGATGCGATCCAAGAGCTCGTTCAAAGAGGAGAGCTCCATTGGATCCATCTGCTCAGCAAATTTTGAGCCGATGTGGAGGCTATTTTCGAAGACCCGAGAGGTCATTGTCGGCGCAGCGGCCGAGCAGGCGGTCATGACGAAGCCGCCAAGTTGGAGAGTTTGGCCTACAGTCAGGGCTCCCCCAGAGGTGATGTTGTCCTTGACAACGAGGCGCGCCATCTTCCTATGATGACGACATAGTGGAACTCTCAATGAAAGCACCAATGTCGGTGTCAAAACCAGCGGATCTCAGGTAGGGGGTCCCGAACTGTGCGTCTAAGGCGGATGGTAACAGGAGGCAGGGGACACGATGTTTTACCCAGGTTCGGGCCCTCTTGATAGAGGTAAAACCCTACGTCCTGCTTGATTGTTCTTGATGATATGAGTATTACAAGAGTAGATCTACCACGAGATCAGAGAGGCTAAATTCTAGAAGCTAGACTATGGTATGATCGTATGTTGTCCTACGGACTAAAACCCTCCGGTTTATATAGAAATCGGAGGGGGCTAGGGTTACACAAGGTCGGTTACAAAGGAGGAGATATACATATCCGTATTGCCTAGCTTGCCTTCACGCCAAGTAGAGTCCCATCTGGACACGGGAAGAAGTCTTCAATCTTGTATCTTCATAGTCCAACAGCCTGGCCAAAGGATATAGTCCGGCTGTCCGGAGACCCCCTAATCTAGGACTCCCTCAAACGCTTTCCAAATTATTCCTTGAAAGATCTAGATGAAATTCTCCATAAGTCTATTGCCTTGATTAAGATGAGTTCCAATGATCCCAAATTTGGTGAATGCTTATTTGAGCTTACTAATCTTACGAGTGCCAAAGGAGATGTTGGAATCATTAGCAATATCATTTCCAAAGCTATTAGAATTCATAAAGATGACCATAGAAATGTTCATTTATCTAATGAATTACCCTCTCTATGAATTGATCAATCACAAGATGATGTTGAACATGGATACTATGATGAGGATGATGATGACAGTGACTATGATTTTACTGATGTAATGAGACACTTTGGTCTTATGGAAAATCTTTGCGGGTACATGGCTGGAGGAAAGGAATGGGTTCTTGATAGTGGATGTACTGATCATATGACCGGAGATAAAGATATATTCCGTGAGCTTGCTGAAAACGACGGCCCTCGAAAGTATGTCACCTTTGGTGATAACTCAAAGGGTGAGGTGGTTGGCCTAGGTAAGGTGGCCATCTCACATGATAGCTCCATACAAAATTTCATGCTCGTTGAATCCCTTGGCTACAATTTACTTTCAGTATCTATACTTGCTGATTTCGGTTTCAATGCCCTATTTACTGAAGTAGATTGACAAGTGTTTCGTAGAGATAATCATAAAATAGTCTTTACCGGTATACGCAGAGGTGATCTTTACATTGTTGATTTCACTAAAAAGGCTCAACCTAGAACATGCTTAATTGCTAAATCTTCTAAAGGTTGGTTATGGCATAGACGATTAGGTCATGTTGGTATGCGAAACCTTGACAAGCTTATTAAAGGAAATCATATCCTTGGCATTACCGATGTGATATTTGATAAGGATAGACTTTGCAGCGCTTGTCAAGCAGGTAAACAGGTTGGAGGACCACAAGGAGGCCACTCGGGCTACTTCTCATGGCTCTTTTTGGTCCTAACGCTTACAAAAGTCTCGGTGGAAATTCTTTTGGTCTAGTTATAGTTGATGGTTTTTCAAGATTTACGTGGGTGTTCTTTCTCAATGATAAATCACAGGTCCAAAGGATCTTCAAAAACTTCGCTAGGAAGGCCCAAAATCAATTTGAAGTGAAAATCAAGAAGGTTCACAAAGACAATGGAACGGAGTTCAAGAACGCAAATGTGGACACCTTTCTTGACGAAGAAGGGATTTCACATGAGTTCTCGGCTACGTACACACCTCAACAGAATGGAGTTGTTGAGAGGAAGAACCAGACACTCATCGAAATGGCGAGAATGATGCTTGATGAGTACAAGACGCCAAAGCACTTTTGCGTGGAAGCGGTTGAGACAGCCTGTCATGCAACAAATCGCTTGTATCTTCACAAGCTACTCGGCAAGACAGCATACGACCTCCTCATTGGTAACAAACCACAAGTTGGATACTTTCGAATATTTGGCTCAAAGTGCTACATTCTTGATAAGCATCGTCGTTCTAAATTTGCTCCTAAGTCTCATGAAGGTTGCCTACTTGGTTATGGCTCAAACTCTCACACATACCGTGTCTACAATAATTTCACTCGAAAGGTTGAAGAGATGGTAGATGTGAAGTTTGATGAATCTAACGGCTCGCGAGTAGAGCAATTGCCAATTGATGTAGGAGACAAAGACCCTTAGGAAGCAATCCAAGACTTGTCTATTGGCAAGATTCATCCAACGGAGGTGAAGGAGAGTACCTTGTCCTTCCAAGTGGAAGCTTCTACCTCACGACAAGGTGAAACAAGAGTTGATACGGAAGCATCCACAAGTGGGACACACCAAGATGAAGAAAACGAGGAAGTGCACCAAGATGAAAGCCAACAACCTACTTCTCCACCACGACAAGAGAACGACAACGTCAACACCGAAGAAGGCCAAGAAGAAGAACAAGATGAAGAAGATGTTCAACCAAGATCCAAGAAAAAGCTTTCACGATTTCGAGCAAGAATTGCTAAAGACCATCCCGTTGAGCAAATATACAATGATATCCAAACCGGGAGAATCACTCGCTCAAAAACTTGTTTAGCTAACTTTTGTGAACACTATTCAGTCATCTCTAGCATTGAACCTATGATGGTTGAAGAAGCTTTGGAAGATCCGGATTGGATAAATGCCATGCATGAAGAGCTACACAACTTTAAGAGAAATCAAGTTTGGACATTAGTTGAGAAGCCCGACAACAACCACAACATCATCGGTACCAAATGGGTGTTTCGTAACAAGCAAGATGAAGATGGACAAGTAGTTCGCAACAAAGCACGTCTCATCACCCAAGGCTACACTCAAGTCAAAGGAATGGACTATGATGAGACATATGGCCCCGTTGCTAAACTTGAGTCCATTCACATCTTACTTGCCTATGCTAATCATCATGATATCACCTTGTACCAAATGGACATTAAAAGTGCTTTTCTGAATGGTGGAATAGAGGAGGAAGTTTATGTTAAGCAACCTCCCGGATTTGTAAATCCTAAGAAACCTAATCATGTTTACAAACTTCACAAAGCTCTTTATGGTCTTAAACAAGCTCCTAGAGCATCGTATAAATGCTTGACCAAGTTCCTTATTGAAAAAGGCTTTGAAATTGGAATAATAGATTCTACTATTTTTACTAAAAGGGTTAATGGAGAATTATTTGTGTGCCAAATTTATGTCAATGATATTATATATGGATCAACTAACCCTCATTTTAGTGAAAAGTTTGGAAAGCTAATGTCGGAGAAGTTTGAGATGTCGATGATGAGTGAACTCAAATTCTTGCTTGGTTTGCAAATCAAGCAAACTAAGGAAGGTACCTTTGTGTCTTAAACGAAGTACACCAAGGACTTATTCAAGAAGTTCAATATGCAAGAATGCAAAGGTGTGACTACATCCATGCCTACTAGTGGACATCTTGATTTAACCAAGGATGGTGAACTGGTTGATCAAAAGGTTTATCACTCTATGATTGGTTCATTATTATATCTATGTGCTTCACGTCCCGATATTACGCTAAGTGTGTGCATGTGTGCACTATATCAAGTCGCGCCTAAAGAATGTCATCTTAAGGCCGTGAAAAGGATAGTGAGATACTTAATCCATACACCAAATTTTGGCATTTGGTACCCAAAGAGGGCCTCCTTTGATCTTGTTGGCTACTCCGACTCGGACTATGCCGATGGCAAGGTTGATAGAAAGTCCACTTCGGGTACTTGTCAATTTCTTGGTAGATCTCTTGTGTCTTGGTCTTCCAAGAAACAAAACTCGGTATCCTTATCCACCGCCGAAGCGGAATACATTGCCGCTGGATCATGTTGTTCTCAATTACTTTCGATGACCCAAACTCTTAAAGATTATGGGATATCTGTGAAACATGTTCCATTACTTTGTGACAATGAAAGTGCTATTAAGATTGCTCACAATCCCACGCAACATTCTCGAACTAAGCATATTGAAGTTCATCATCATTTCATTCGAGATCATGTTGACAAAGGGGACACTTGTAACGCCCCGAGACCAATGTGCCAGGTGTCGTCCAATAATTCGCTGTTGTTGCCTTGTCATTTCTTGCGTGTCTTGCATTGCATATCATGTCATCATGTCCATTTCATTTGCATACATGTTCGTCTCATGCATCCGAGCATTTTTCCCGTTGTCCGTTTTGCATTCCGGCGCTCCTATCTCCTCCGGTGGTCCTTTCTACCTTTCTTTCATGTGTGTGGGGGTTAAACATTTCCGGATTGGACCGAGACTTGCCAAGCGGCCTTGGTTTACTACCGGTAGACCGCCTATCAAGTTTCGTACCATTTGGACTTCGTTTGATGCTCCAACGGTTAACCGGGGACCGAAAAGGCCTCTTGTGTGTTGCAGCCCAACACCCTTCCAAAGTGGCACAAAACCCATCTAAACCCTCTCCATCATCTGGAGCGTTCGATCACGATCGCGTGGCCGAAAACCGCACCTCATTTGGACTCTCCTAGCTCCCTCTACCTCTATAAATAGACCCCTTCATTTTCGTTTTTGGATCTTTCCCCGAAACCCTAGCCATCTCCCTCCTCGCGCCGTCGGACACGTCCATCCCGCACCGGACATGTCCGACGGACGCGTCACTCCGGCGAATCCCGTCACGCCACATCACCCCGCCATCGCCGTGAGCCAACCAGGCCGCGCCACGTCGCCTCCCCGCCGTACCTCCTCTCTCCTCCGCCGCCGCGGGCCCGCGCGGCCCAGATCCAGCACGCGGGGCTCGAACCGCCGCCGCCCCGCGTCTGGGCGTCCCGCGCCTGGGAGCGCCCAATCCCCGCCGCCTCCTTGCTGCCGTCCGGCGCCGCCGAGCCGCCGCCGGAGGTTCGCCAGACACCGCCGCCTCGCCCGGACGCAGCGCCGCCGTCCCTTCGCCGACCCGCTTCGGCGCCGCCCCTGGCAACCTCCTCCGCCGCCTCGCGCCGAGATCCGGCCCGGATCCGACAACTCCGGCGAGGTCTACTTCTCTCTCCGCCTTCTCCGGCGAGAACCGCGGCGACGAACCTCGGATCCCGTGCCATTGACTTTTTCCTCGAGGGTATAATTTCTACCAAGTCCCCGAAATTTCCAGATTCATATGCACATGTTCATCATGTCGTAACTTTGCATCCATAGCTCCGATTCATGCATATAGCATATCAAAATGTTCGTCTCAGAGAGTACATCATTTCATATCAATGCATCATTTTCATTTGAGTTAATCTTGATGCCCGAAATGCTGTTAGAAGAGTGCTACTTGAGATATTTGTCAGATCTGCTGCTCCATTTAGATATTTGTCATTTTTGCCATGATTATTGTGTGCATGATATGCCCATGAGATCTACATATGTTTTGTTAAGGGTTTTGCCATCTTTCCAGAGGTGCAACCCATGTATTTTTGTGATGTGTGGTGACTAGTACAAGGTTGCAAAGTGGAGCATTCGTTAATGCTGATTTCAGGGACTTAGAATTTCCACTAAGTCCTTGATCTGTTTATTTCAATATGCCATATGTTCATGTTGTTTCCTAGTGATCCGTGCCTCTTTTGAGGATGATCAGTAAGGATGTTTTGATAATCTTGTAGTGCTCTATCCATCCATGTCTTTGTTTGCAATTATGGAGCACCCTAGCTTGAGTCATTCGAGCTCTACTTTTGCTATTTCGTGAATCTGGGCAGATTGTCTACTTGTTAGCGATTTTGCCGAGGATGTTGTAATTGATCCGTGCATGCTATGTTATTGTTCTTGCCATGTATAGCTTGTATAATGTGTATCCTTGATGGGTGTATGCTTAGATTGTCTTGGCTTGCTCTGTAGTGAGTGCATCGAGCTCGTAAACATGCCTACTTGATATCTGTTTCAGCATGCTCCAGTTTTTCACCAAGTATGTGATCTGATTATGTTTTTGCCATGTTCACATGCTTGCAATTGTATTTTCTGATCCCTTTTGGCTCAAGGCCACTAAGGGACTTGTGTTAAGCTCTTGGAGTAGCTCCATGCCATGATTTACTTTGCCATGTTCAGGTCCTGTAGCATATTGTTTTCATGCTCCAAAGAGTGCTATCTGATCTGAAATTCCAGACAAGTGTTAATTTCACTAAGTCTGAGATCTGTTTTGTCAAATGCATTTCTGCCATGCTTGTTTGAACCTGTTAATGGATGAATTGGCCATAGCTAAGTGCTAGTATTTTGTTAAGCATCATGAATGGATCCCTGCCATGTATTTTGTTGCCATGTTTGAGTGCTGTAGCATGTTCATCTTGATGCATTTAGATGGCAACTTGCTGTAAATCACAGAACGTGGCCATATTTGAATCGTTTGCCATTTCCAAACCGTAACTCCGATTCCAGCGTTCTTTATATCATTTTCAAGCGATTTCATCTCACCTTTCAAGTGGCACACTTGGATTTCCAAGCTGAGGCCAGGTTCAATCATTCCTTTGCAAATCATGCATATGCATCGCATACCGCATCCCGCATATCATATCATGTTCATGTGTGGGTTGTTTACTATGTTGTGTGCTTCTTTCCGGTGTTTGCCTCTTCGGGTTGGGTCCGGTATCGTCGCGTTTGTGAGGACCCGTTTGACTACGTCCGTTTATCTTCTTCATGGACTCGTTCTTCTTCCTTGCGGGTTTTCAGGCAAGATGATCATACCCTCGAAATCACTTCTATCTTTGCTTGCTAGATGCTCGCTCTTTTGCTATGCCTATGCTGCGATACCTACCACTTGCTTATCATGCCTCCCGAATTGTTGAGCCAAGCCTCTAACCCACCTTGTCCTAGCAAACCGTTGATTGGCTATGTTACCGCTTTGCTCAGCCCCTCTTATAGCATTGTTAGTTGAAGGTGAAGATTGAAGTTTGTTCCTTGTTGGAACATGGAGATGTTGTTCCTTGTTGGAACATGTTTACTTGTTGGGATATCACATTATATCTTATTTAATTAATGCATCTATATACTTGGTAAAGGGTGGAAGGCTCGGCCTTATGCCTGGTGTTTTGTTCCACTCGTGCCGCCCTAGTTTCCGTCATATCGGTGTTATGTTCCCGGATTTTGCGTTCCTTACGCGGTTGGGTTATAATGGGAACCCCTTGACAGTTCGCTTTGAATAAAACTCCTCCAGCAAGGCCCAACATTGGTTTTACCATTTTCCACCTAGCCTCTTTTTCCCTTGGGTTAGGCCAGCCCAAGGGTCATCTTTATTTTAACCCCCCCGGGCCAGTGCTTGTCTAAGTGTTGGTCGAAACTAGAGCCCCTTGCAGCGCCACCTCGGGGAAACTCGAGGGCTGGTTTTAGTTGTACGGATTGCTTATCCGGTGTTGCCCTGAGAACGATATATGTGCAGCTCCCATCAGGATGTCGGCGCATCGGGCGGTCTTGCTGGATTTGTTTTAACTTGTCGAAGTGTCTTGAAGAACCGAGGTACCGAGTCTGATCGAAACGTCTCGGGAGGAGGTCTATTCCTTCGTTGACCGTGAGAGCTTGTCATGGGCTAAGTTGGGACACCCCTGCAGGGATTTGAACTTTCAAAAGCCGTGCCCGCGGTTATGGGCAGATGGGAATTTGTTAATGTCCGGTTGTAGATAACTTGAATCTTAACTTAATTACAATGAATCAACTGCGTGTGTAACCGTGATGGTCTCTTTCCGGCGGAGTCCGGGAAGTGAACACGGTGTTGGAGTTATGTTTGACGTAGGTTGTTCTAGGATCACTTCTTGTTCATACTTTTATCGACCGTGCTTTGCCTTCTCTTCTCGCTTTCTTTTGCGTATGTTAGCCACCATATATGCTAGTCGCTTGCTGCAGCTCCACCTCATACCTTTACCTTACCCATAAGCTTAAATAGTCTTGATCGCGAGGGTGTGAGATTGCTGAGTCCCCGTGGCTCATAGATACTTCCAAAACCAGTTTGCAGGTGCTGATGAGTCCGTGCAGATGACGCAACCAAGCTCAGGAGGAGCTCGTTGAAGATCTTGTCCTTTGTGTTGTTTCGTTCTATGTTGATCAGTAGTGGAGCCCAATTGGGGTCGATCGGGGATCTGTGTAGCTTTTGGGGTAGTCTTCTTTTATTTTGGTTCCGTAGTCGGACCTTGATTGTATCTGGATGATGTAATGCTTTATTCATGTATTGTGTGAAGTGGCGATTGTAAGCCAACTATGTATCTCTTTCCCTTATGTATTACATGGGTTGTGTGAAGATTACCTCGCTTGTAACATTACTTTCAATGCGGTTATGCATCTAAGTCGTGCTTCGAAACGTGGGAGATATAGCCGCATCGAGGGCGTTACAAGTTGGTATCAGAGCCTTCCCCGACCTTAGGAGCCCCATTGCTTGATCGTTATTAGCGGCCGAGTTGTGTCTAGAAAAATGTTTTGAGTCATTTAGGAATTATATATCGAAGAGTTTAGGAATTCTTTTTACTTCCCAGTCTCCTCATGGCTCTGGTAAGGTATCCTGACATAGAGTTTTGACTCTTCTCTTCTCAAATTTCATTAAAATAATTTAGGATCACGCGGGTATCTTCGAATCGTTCCGATGGTTTTGTGACGAGAACATTGTCTTGGTGCCTCCTGTCAGGGGTTTTGTGGAAGTGTCCTGGGGAGTTGAGCTCCGAGGTGTTGTCGTCATAATTTTATCGTTGCAGTTCTGGAATACCTGAGTTTAGTACGCCAACATCGAAAATCTCTTTTATGAAGTTCGTTGGTGAGATAACCTCGACGCCACCCAGTACTGGGGCGGGAGCTCGGGAGTATTGCCATAACTTGTATAACGGATGCTTTTCGAAGGTTGAGGTAGACGATTTCCGAAGTTTTTCTCGGTTATGTGTTGAAGGATGGATACAGCTGGATGTAGGATTTGCTAGATTTGGGTGAGATATTATGCTTCCCCTGTATCCCCAACACCTGATTGCATAACCGGAAAGGTTCGGGAGTTTCATAGGTGGGAATTCAAGTAGCTCTTAGGATATCTTTCCAACAGATGTATGATATGAAATTGGGGTTTGACGTCTAGTGGTCTGCCAATTCACGGTCGGTTTACAGTGGTCTCGTTGTGTCTTAAAGAGTCCTTGGCTATGCCAACTCGCGGACGCTTCGTATGTCATGTGCACTGCCTTGTACATGATGGTGCTGTACGATCGAGCCCGTGTAGGCCCCACCACGAAAACTTCAGACGAAATCTCTATCATATGTTTGTTCCGGCTTATTCTGCAAGCCAATCCTTTGTTTTTGTTTTGAGTTGTGGTATTCGAGTTTCTTCGAAGACAAATGTTGATTCCATACCTTTTCCAAGTGGTGTTCTCATATTCCTATGTGAATACTAATCCTTCTCGATCATCGAGTTTGTCATTTCAACTTCTTTTCACCGGCGTGTTTCTCTTCAAGTGGATCCGATCATTTCAACAACCGCAAGATCAAGCATCAGTTCTTCGAAACGGTGTTTGTTTCATCCATCTCCAAATTGTCTTTGTTTTTCCCACCCTCCCTCCCTTTATTGTTCTCCAAGGATTCAGATCTCTTAATCGAGTATCCATATTATTGATGTGAAGTCTCTCCATTCTTTTCTATCAATATTCTTATCCGGTGATTCTCATGAAGATTCTAATGGAGCTTCAAGTTCGTCTCTCATCACTCGTTTTCTTCTCCGGTGGAACCAATTCAAGCTTTCGGTGTTGGTCATATCTGTTTCCTCGTTTCGAATACCCTCTCATGCCGGTGCACCTCATAATAATCCACTTCTCACTATTCTTTTGTTCCGGCGTGCTCAAGCTTTCTCAAAAGGCTCATCTTGTCATTCAAGATCCATTCAACCTAGTTCGAGGTTGTTATCTTATTCAAGCCATTTAATTCAACCAGTGCAATCTCTCTTTTCAAGTAATCATTTAAACGGTGTTTATTTTGAGTGGGCCCTAACCCACAGGTCTTTTCCCCAGGATCTTACCTGACTCTTCTAATTTCCGGAGTTATTCTCATATTCATCTCAAAGTTTGACGTAAGAATGATTTATCATCAGTCAAATGCCTTTCTCCAAGATCGGTTAAATTCTTTTCATCGTTGTCTCAACCTTTTCCATTTTCATTCCGGAGTGCCTCAACAATTCTTGGTGGTGTTTCTCGTCGTCATTCTCGGTTTTTGAAGACCGAAAAAGAGTTTTACCTCCTTATCTTTCCGTTCTCTCAGAGAATCGTGGTTCTAATTCGAGGTCATCCTCTCATAATTGTTTGATTGTGGGAATTCTTTTATCCGTCGGGAGCAATTCAAGATTCTTTTCAATTTGTTTCTCCGGAGCCAATCATCTCAGAATTTATTCATTCCAGCTTTCAGCTCTCATACTCCAAATCTTACTAGTGCATCATTCAAGTGTTCTCTTATCAGCTTGTGATCGCTTCGTTCTCATGTATCTAAATTCTCTCAAGCTTCTTCATTCATTTGCTAATTCTTCCCGGTGTTGTCCTTATCTTTTCTTCATTCATTTTAATTCTTACGTTGGTTCGTTCAAGATTTCTCTTCCTTATCAATTTATTCGTTATTTCAATTCTACCGGTGGTTTGTTGAAGACAAGTTTGACGCTATATCTCTCTTAATCTTTTCTACGAGAATAAGTAATATGTCGAATCCGTTGATTGTCATGAATTTAATTGGTGAAGGATAAGCATAATGTAATTCTTATTCTTGTTTCATCGAGTTTATTCAATTCCTTATTTCGAAGGTTCATTAAAATTCTTGGTTTTCAATTGCTCATTTTTCTTTTCCGGAGTTCCAAGTTTTCTCAGTTACATCATCGCGAAGCTCCATCTAAATCATTGCAAGGCTCCTACCGAAGTTCCTTTCAACTTCTCTTTCCTTTCGTTTGATCATTCTTTTATTACCGGAGTTCTTCATGAAGATTCTACATGTTGGTTCATAAAGGATTTAATTCTGTCTAGAAGTTTTTGATTGAGATTCTTTTCTGAGGAGCTCATGCTTTCTTCATCCTATAATCCGGAGTGCAATTCTTTCTACCATATCATTGGAGGTGGTATTATGTCATTCTTCATAATTCGGGTTCATGTTTCATGATTCACATGTTGTTAGGAATGAGGTATTTTAAATCCATCGATCCCTTCTTTGGAGTTATATTGGGTTATATTTCACCTAAAGCTTTCCCTAAGTATTGTTGCTATTATGGTGCTTATAATTGAACCAAGTTCTTCATTTGTCCTTCCGGTGAATAGTTTCTCGTCTCCTTGTCATATAAACCCAATCAAAAAATTTCTGTGAGCGGCAAGTTGTCACCTCATAATGTTGAGATGCCTTCTATAAGCCCACTTCAAGTTTGTCCTTCCGTTGTTGGTGTTCCAACAACTCCGTTCGACCCTTCTCCTAAAGATGCCTTTCCAAGCTCTTTTGCGGCAGAAGTTGGGTTTTCTTCTCCATTCGTTTATTTCAATGATCTATATTCTATTTCTCTCTTCCGGAGGCATTGTGACGTTGTTCTTTTCACCCATCATATCGTTTTGTCAAAGATCATGTTCTTTTCATGGCTATCCATTTAACCGGAGTGTTGTGCCCTTTTGCTCAAGTTCTTTTCGTCTTATCAAGCCTTGCATCTCTTTTCTACCGGAGTGCTGTCCGAATTTGTTCTTCCGTGTTACTCTTCTCTACCGGAGTGCCTTCAACTTTGTTCTTCTTTGTCGCATTCTTTCTTTCAATTTTTTTCAACCTCTCAAGAGTCGTGGTTTCACTCGTTTGTCAAAGAAGCAACTTAGTTTTACCTCTTCTCTTACTCTTCTGTTTTTCCTCCGGCGCCATTCTAGATCTCGGGACGAGATCCTCTCGTAGTGGTGGAGTGTTGTAACGCCCCGAGACCGATGTGCCAGGTGTCGTCCAGTTATTCGCTGTTGTTGCCTTGTCATTTCTTGCGTGTCTTGCATTGCATATCATGTCATCATGTGCATTTCATTTGCATACATGTTCGTCTCATGCATCCGAGCATTTTTCCCATTGTCCGTTTTGCATCCCGGCGCTCCTATCTCCTCCGGTGGTCCTTTCTACCTTTCTTTCATGAGTGGGGGTTAAACATTTCCGGATTGGACCGAGACTTGCCAAGCGGCCTTGGTTTACTACCGGTAGACCGCCTGTCAAGTTTCGTACCATTTGGACTTCGTTTGATGCTCCAACGGTTAACCGAGGGACCGAAAAAGCCTCGTGTGTGTTGCAGCTCAACACCCTTCCAAAGTGGCCCAAAACCCATCTAAACCCTCTCCATCATCTAGAGCGTTCGATCACGATCGCGTGGCCGAAAACCGCACCTCATTTGGACTCTCCTAGCTCCCTCTACCTCTATAAATAGACCCCTTCATTTTCGTTTTCGGATCTTTCCCTGAAACCCTAGCCATCTCCCTCCTAACGCTGCCGGACACGTCCATCGCGCACCGGACATGTCCGCCGGACGCGTCACTCTGGCGACTCCCGTCGCGCCACGTCACCCCGCCGCCGCCGCGAGCCAACCAGGCCGCGCCACGTCGCCTCCCCGCCGTACCTCCTCTCTCCTCCGCCGCCACGGGCCCGCGCGGCCCAGATCCGGCCCGCGCGGCCCGAACCGCCGCCGCCCCGCGTCTGGGCGTCCCGCGCCTGGGAGCACCTGATCCCCGAAATTTCCAGATTCATATGCACATGTTCATCATGTCGTAACTTTGCATCCATAGCTTCGATTCATGCATATAGCATATCAAAATGTTCGTCTCAGAGAGTACATCATTTCATCTCATTGCATCATTTTCATTTGAGTTCATATTGATGCCCGAAATGCTGTTAGAAGAGTGCTAATTGAGATATTTGTCAGATCTGCTGCTCCATTTACATATTTGTCATTTTTGCCATGATTATTGTGTGCATGATATGCCCATGAGCTCTACATATGTTTTGTTAAGGGTTTTTCAATCTTTCTAGAGGTGCAACCCATATATTTTTGTGATGTGTGTGGTGACTAGTACAAGGTTGCAAAGCGGAGCATTCGTTAATGCTGATTTCAGGGACTTAGAATTTCCACAGTCCTTGATCTGTTTATTTCAATATGCCATATGTTCATGTTGTTTCCTAGTGATCCGTGCCTCTTTTGAGGATGATCAGTAAGGATGTTTTGTTAATCTTGTAGTGCTTTATCCATCCATGTCTTTGTTTGCAATTATGGAGCACCCTAGCTTGAGTCAATCGAGCTCTACTTTTGCTATTTCGTAAATCTGGGCAGATTGTCTACTTGTTAGCGATTTTGCCGAGGATGTTGTAGTTGATCCGTGCATTCTATGTTATTGTTCTTGCCATGTATAGCTTTTATAATGTGTATACTTGATGGGTGTATGCTTAGATTGTCATGCTTTGCTCTGTAGTGAGTGCATCGAGCTCGTAAACATGCCTACTTGATATCTGTTTCAGCATGCTCCAGTTTTTCACCAAGTCTGTGATCTGATTATGTTTTTGCCATGTTCACATGCTTGCAATTGTATTTTCTGATCCCTTTTGGCTCAAGGTCACTAAGGGACTTTTGTTAAGCTCTTTGCGTAGCTCCATACCATGCTTTACTTTGCCATGTTCAGGTCCTGTAGCATATTGTTTTCATGCTCCAAAGAGTGCTATCTGATCTGAAATTCCAGACAAGTGTTAATTTCACTAAGTCTGAGATCTGTTTTGTCAAATGCATTTCTGCCATGCTTCTTTGAACCTGTTAATGGATGAATTGGCCGTAGCTTAGTGCTAGTATTTTGTTAAGCATCATGAATGGATCCCTGCCATGTATTTTGTTGCCATGTTTGAGTGCTGTAGCATGTTCATCTTGATGCATTTAGATGGCAACTTGCTGTAAATTGCAGAACGTGGCCATATTTGAATCGCTTGCCATTTCCAAACCGTAACTCCGATTCCGGCATTCTTTATATCGTTTTCAAGCGATTTCATCTCACCTTTCTAGTGGCACACTTGTATTTCCATGTTGAGGCCAGGTTCAATCATTCCTTTGCAAATCATGCATATGCATCGCATACCGCATCCCGCATATCATATCATGTTCATGTGTGGGTTGTTTACTATGTTGTGTGCTTCTTTCCGGTGTTTGCCTCTTCGGGTTGGGTCCGGTATCGTCGCGTTTGTGAGGACCCGTTCGACTACGTCCGTTTGTCTTCTTCATGGACTCGTTCTTCTTCCTTGCGGGTTTTCAGGCAAGATGATCATACCCTCGAAATCACTTCTATCTTTGCTTGCTAGATGCTCGCTCTTTTGCTATGCCTATGCTGCGATACCTACCACTTGCTTATCATGCCTCCCGAATTGTTGAGCCAAGCCTCTAAACCACCTTGTCCTAGCAAACCGTTGATTGGCTATGTTACCGCTTTGCTCAGCCCCTCTTATAGCGTTGTTAGTTGCAGGTGAAGATTGAAGTTTGTTCCTTGTTGGAACATGGAGATGTTGTTCCTTGTTGGAACATGTTTACTTGTTGGGATATCACATTATATCTTATTTAATTAATGCATCTATATACTTGGTAAAGGGTGGAAGGCTCGGCCTTATGCCTGGTGTTTTGTTCCACTCGTGCCGCCCTAGTTTCCGTCATATCGGTGTTATGTTCCCGGATTTTGCGTTCCTTACGCGGTTGGGTTATAATGGGAACCCCTTGACAGTTCGCTTTGAATAAAACTCCTCCAGCAAGGCCCAACATTGGTTTTACCATTTTCCACCTAGCCTCTTTTTCCCTTGGGTTAGGCCAGCCCAAGGGTCATCTTTATTTTAACCCCCCCGGGCCAGTGCTTGTCTAAGTGTTGGTCGAAACTAGAGCCCCTTGCAGCGCCACCTCGGGGAAACTCGAGGGCTGGTTTTAGTTGTACGGATTGCTTATCCGGTGTTGCCCTGAGAACGATATATGTGCAGCTCCCATCAGGATGTCGGCGCATCGGGCGGTCTTGCTGGATTTGTTTTAACTTGTCGAAGTGTCTTGAAGAACCGAGGTACCGAGTCTGATCGGAACGCCTCGGGAGGAGGTCTATTCCTTCGTTGACCATGAGAGCTTGTCATGGGCTAAGTTGGGACACCCCTGTAGGGATTTGAACTTGAAAGCCGTGCCCGCGGTTATGGGCAGATGGGAATTTGTTAATGTCCGGTTGTAGATAACTTGAATCTTAACTTAATTAAAATGAATCAACTGCGTGTGTAAACGTGATGGTCTCTTTCCGGCGGAGTCCGGGAAGTGAACACGGTGTTGGAGTTATGTTTGACGTAGGTTGTTCTAGGATCACTTCTTGGTCATACTTTTATCGACCGTGCTTTGCCTTCTCTTCTTGTTCTCTTTTGCGTATGTTAGCCACCATATATGCTAGTCGCTTGCTGCAGCTCCACCTCATACCTTTACCTTACCCATAAGCTTAAATAGTCTTGATCGCGAGGGTGCGAGATTGCTGAGTCCCCGTGGCTCACAGATACTTCCAAAACCAGTTTGCAGGTGCCGATGAGTCCGTGTAGATGACGCAACCAAGCTCAGGAGGAGCTCGTTGAAGATCTTGTCCTTTGTGTTGTTTCGTTCTATGTTGATCAGTAGTGGTGCCCAGTTGGGGTCGATCGGGGATCTGTGTAGCTTTTGGGGTAGTCTTCTTTTATTTTGGTTCCGTAGTCGGACCTTGATTGTATCTGGATGATGTAATGCTTTATTCATGTATTGTGTGAAGTGGCGATTGTAAGCCAACTATGTATCTCTTTCCCTTATGTATTACATGGGTTGTGTGAAGATTACCTCGCTTGCGACATTGCTTTCAATGCGGTTATGGCTCTAAGTCGTGCTTCGACATGTGGGAGATATAGCCGCATCGAGGGCGTTACAACATTAATCTTAAACATGTTCGCACCAAAAAGCAGTTAGCTGTTATATTCACAAAAAAACTTGATGAGAAAGTGTTTTGCAGGTTAAGAGGTGAATTGAACATCATTGATGCTTCAAACTTGGAGTAGGAACTCCATTTGATACATGCAAGGCGTGAGCCTATGACTAATCCTTGATATTTCTCTTATGTTGACTGTCTCATGTCTTGGATATATTTGCACCTTGCATGTTATCTAACCCATGTAGGTACTTGGATGAATCTAAATCTATGAGATTGCAACTCACTCACACCTTGAGCAATTTCTATATCACCAAGTCTCTACACAATGGTGGATGAAGACAAGGAAGCATGCAACCATTCAAACATATCCTTTGACAAATTTTAT
Organism: Triticum urartu; assembly: GCF_003073215.2. Lineage (NCBI taxonomy): Eukaryota > Viridiplantae > Streptophyta > Magnoliopsida > Poales > Poaceae > Triticum > Triticum urartu. The sequence continues at coordinate 215,322,427 of NC_053022.1, read as the reverse complement.
GTTGAGTTTCATGATTGTCATTTTGGATATACAAGTGCTCTACCTTGCAAGAACTAACCCATGTAGGTAGATGAACTCAAACTCCAAGTGGTGCTCCCAACTCTTGATGAGCTACATCAGCCTTGTGCAACCCACACAAGTTCAACTACATGATCATGATCAACGCCACCACCCAAGGTATGTTATTCCATCTTAGAGAAGCTTTACTCCAAGTCATGAGTCAAAGCACCTCGACAAGATGGAATACATCAAAAAGCTTAAACGAGAAATGGTAACCCCATTTTGAGCTTAAACGATGAGTATGACCTATGATCAAGTGATCTCACTTGACTCCTAAGTCAATATACTCTAACGTAGGTGACTTTGTCGCCGACCAATTCTAGATGAAGTTCTCTTGTGTTCCTTTTTTCGTGCTCTTGCATTTTTCTCATGCATATTTGTTTCCAACCTCATCTAGACTTCTTTTTAGTTTCTTTTATTTTCGGTTCTGCATTCCTTGCATCCAATTCATTGCAAATCTTTCAGTTAATTCCTTGCAAATCCTTGTGAGATCTTACTTGTCTAGTGAGCTGAGGTGACAAGTGTTTTCTCTGCGATGAACTCAGTCTCACTGGTCTGATGCTTTCGGTCCAACCGAATCCTCTCGGTACAACCGAACCATACAACTCGGTGTCACTGATTTCACTACAGGAAAGACATCTTGCCACTTGCTTCTGCATTCTTTTTTGATCCAGCTCCACTCAATGAATCTTGTCCTCGACCAGCATCCCATTCCACTTGCTGCTTTGTTCTGTGACTCAAGGACAAAACCCATGATGACAAAAATCCAGAAGAACCCTTCTTGGAAACTGATGTCAAAGGGGGAGAGAGATCACATCAAAGCTTAATCATATCTATAGGGGGAGAGAATACTCAAGGGAAGAAAGAGTAATCATCAAGGACCCTAGATTCTTGGTGTTCAAGAGGAGAGAAGTCACATGTCTTCAAGAGGGGAAAGACATGTTCATATTTGCTCGTTTGCATTAGCTCTGTTTATTTTCATTGAGCTCTATTTTTGCTCTGATTTTCTGTTCCCTATCTTATCCCAGTATCCCATGCTAGCTTCAGGGGGAGCAAGACATCTAAGGGAAGGAAATCCTTGAATTTATTGCACATCTTTACCTTTGGGGACATGTCTATATCCAAAGTGGTACTTCGTACTCACTCTACATGTCATCCCAGTCTTGGTACTCTTGTGGTTTCTTTTGCTTGCTCTGGCTAGTAGGTGTATCTGTGTTATCTAACCTTTTTTACGCAGGTTCATTCCATCCTAAGCCAACTCAAGACCACAAGGTAAGTATATGCACCACAGTCATGCGTATGAGAAATTATTGCTGATGTACATACTGTTTGCAAGAAGGACTCATGAGCATGGAGGAACATTTCTCATTTTCACATCATTTGCTCTGATGCATATAGCCAAGATGCATGTAACACATTCCTTACTCTGTAATGTTTATGCATTCACATGCTTCTATATTCCATATTCACATGATTGCATACATGTAGGGGGAGCCTATGCATGTCACATGTCTTTCAAAAGCTTTACTTACTATTCTCTATATCTTTATCTAAAGCTTTGATGTATGTTTTCATCAATTACCAAAAAGGGGGAGATTGAAAGCACAAGTGCTCCCTAGGTGGTTTTGGTAATTAATGTCAACATATCTCTTGTTGGACTAACACTTTTACCTAGTATGTTTCAGATAAGTTCAACAATAAAGTGGCATGGACTAGAGGATGTGGAACCCCTTCAAAATGCTAAGGACAAAGGATTGGCTCAAGCTCCAAGCTCAAGACTCTACATTTTCTATTTTAGTGATCCAAGATCACATTGAGTCTATAGGAAAGCCAATACTATTAAGAAGGGATGAGGTGTTGCTTAATGGCTTGCTTGCTCAAAGTGCTTAGTGATATGCTCCAAAGCCCTCAACCACTTTCTCACTTCCAAATATGTCCCGCACCAAATATCCAACTCGGCCCCACTGATTCTTTATATCTGGAGCCACCAAGTTCAGTTGACATAGCCACTGCCAGAAACCCTAATTAGTTCGGTCCCACTGATGGGATCTCGGTCTCACCGAGATGGGCTTGCAAACTCTCTGTTACCTATTGCAATATTTTCGGTCCCACCGAGATATGCAATCGGCCCCACCGAGTTTGCTTGGCCAACTCTCTGTTTCACTTATTACCCAAATCGATCCCACCGAGTTTGAGTAGTCGGTCAAACTGAGCTTTGGATTTACCCTAACCCTAGCACATCGGTCCCACCGAGTTGATCGAGTCGGTCCCACCGAAAACCCTAACGGTCACTAGATTTGCTGAATCAGTCCGACCGAGTTTATCAATTCGGTCCCACCGAGATTGGCAAGTTGTGTGTAAAGGTTAGATTTTGTGTGGAGGCTATATATACCCCTCCACCACCTCTTCATTCATGGAGATAGCCATCAGAACGAACCTACACTTCCAACCTACTTTTTCTGAGAGAGAACCACCTACACTTGTGTTGAGGCCAAATATTACATTCTTACCATATGAATCTTGATGTCTAGCCTTCCCCAAGTTGCTTTCCACTCAAATTTTCTTTCCACCAAATCCATATCATGTGAGAGAGAGTTGAGTGTTGGGGAGACTATCATTTGAAGCACAAGAGCAAGGAGTTCATCATCAACACACCGTTTGTTACTTCTTGGAGAGTGGTGTCTCCTAGATTGGCTAGGTGTCACTTGGGAGCCTCCGACAAGATTATGGAGTTGAACCAAGGAGTTTGTAAGGGCAAGGAGATCGCCTACTTCGTGAAGATCCACCGCTAGTGAGGCAAGTCCTTCGCGGGCGACGGCCATGGTGGGATAGACAAGGTTGCTTCTTCGTGGACCCTTCGTGGGTGCAGCCCTCCATGGACTCGCGTAGCCGTTAGCCTTCGTGGGTTTAAGTCTCCATCAACGTGGATGTACGATAGCACCACCTATTGGAACCACGTCTCAAAAATCTCTGTGTCTCCAAATTGTGTTTGCACACTCCAATCGCATCTCTTTACATTTTGCAAGTTGCATGCTTTACTTTCTACTGCTCATATACTCTTTGCATGCTTGCTTGATATGTATTGTGTTTGTTAAACTTGTGCCAAAACTCCACTTCAACCTAAAGAAATTAAAAACTGCAGCTTTTAGCACTTAGTGTCTAATCACACCCCTCTAGACACCTCTTCTCCATGCTTTCACATGTGCACGACAATGACGAATGACATCTACTACGAGCTCAAGAACGACATCTATGAAATGCTCCCTCGTCCCTTCTTATGATGAGCATGATGCATACACTCGTTGGGTATCTTACCACACGAATGATAGGTTTTGCACTTACTCTAACTTCATTTGTTTTTTTTTGAGTGTTTGTCACGTTCTTTCATTTTGAAGGATTCACAACGTGGTACCATCACAAGACAACTTGGTCATGTGAAGGCGTACATGATGCACAACACCGACATTTTCGACATCCTCATAAAGGTGAACTAGTTCCCTTTGAGCCATCCTCAAATACGCATATTGGATGGGTCATTCTTTCATTGTTGCCTCTTTCTTGTTGTCTACATGATACATCTCGCGAACGGAGGAGCGACATTGAAGATTGGCTCTATGGACCTTGAAGTTGAGGAGTGCCCATACTTAGTGGATGCACCAATGGACAAACACTACTACCACAACATCGAGCTATGGTACAACACCACCCATAACAAATTTGCATCTTACGCATGGATTGACTCACATCATGATTGCCTTATTGCATTTTGTATTCCCGTGTCATCCATGATATATGAGCTTGTGCACTTTCTTACCAAATTTGTTGATCTTTCTTGATGGCATATTTATACATCATGATCATATTGCCCATCATCAATTGCATGATCACATACTCATATTAAGCATCCATTGCCATATTCATTCTATTGATAAACCGTCTCTCTATGACATCATTTTGCACCGTGGTTGCATTGATCACATTCACAATACATTTGTGTGCACAATGAATGCTTTTGCTCCCATGAATGCTTTACATCTCATTCCATATCATCTTGCTAAGCTTCATGTGTCTTGTTACGAACATTCTTGCCGCACGGACTCATACTTCCTTGATGGACACTTTGTGTGCGCTAACCATTGTATTTCCGAGTCTCGTTTGTGTTTGCTTTTCTTGCATGTATACCACTCCGGCGACAACTTGGAGTACTTGGATTGTGCAATGTCTTCAACTCCGTCCAACTACAAGTCCGTCCACAACAACCGTTTCCATGGTGATGAGGATCACGATCTGAGGTCGGATCTTTCCCAAGGGAGGGGAGATGATGCGGAGCATCCTACGACCATCCCCGTGCACACTCGAGCATATGCCATTGGACCTAAGGTGAACTCGCTCCTTTACGAATCTTCCCTTTTCGCATGTAAGACATGCATGCTACTTCAAGCACAGACCTTGTGCATACTCAGGTACACCCGAGGATACCATGGAGAGCCCAAGGACCAAGGCCAAGCGTGCGCGGAAGCGAAGGAAGGAGAAGGAAGAAGAGCCAGCTGCTAGAGCGGCCGGACATCCGGCCCTTGCCCTGGAAATCTGGCATGGGCTATCCAAAGAACACCGGAAAGGACCAACGCAGCCCGGACATCCGGACATCACCCTGGACATCCGGCGCCTCTCGAAGTCCCGGACATCCGGCCCCTGCCTCGGAAATCCGGCCCCTCCATCACCTAATGCAACCTGAAGACACATGCCAGCCCGGACATCCGGCGCCTGTCTGCGCACAATGAACGGGCCAAGGCCCATGTATCCCCCTCTCACTTACCCCTTAGTGGGCTAACACTATACATAGACCCCCTCCTCCTCCTAGTTAGGGTTAGCGTTGTGATAGCTCATATTAAAGATAGAGCCTCGCTCATCCATATCGGATCTACTCCACGAGAGAGGCCGCGGCCCTTCTACGGAGTTCAAGACCCCTCACAGGAAGATCCCCTTGTGGATTCAATACCTCCTCACAGAAAAGAACCGGCTACCCTTTGTATCGTCCTTTGTTGACTTTGGATCATGTATCTCTCTTTGTGTTCATGGATCTAGCACATGTGTGATCATTCTTGTTGGTTTTAGTGTTTCTCTCGTGTTTCCCCTCGTGATTCCCCTCGTTTCCCCCCTCGTGTTCTTCATGTTCATCGCGGGATCCGCTCCATTCATGAAAGATCGGCCATCTAGGGTTCCACCATACATCAGAGCTTGTGCATTTCCTTAGCAAATTTGTTGTGATATACCTTGATGGCATATTCATACATCATGATCTTATTGCCTACCATCAATTGCATGATCACATCACATTGAGCACCAATTACCATCTTCATGCTTTTGATACACCATCTCATTATGCATCATTTTGCACAATGGTTGCATTGATCACATTCACCACACCTTTGTGCATACTACAAATCATATTGTTCCCATGCATGCTTTGCATATCATTCTATATCATCTTGATGAGCTTCATGCGTTTTGTCACAAACAATATTGCCGAACAGAGTCATTCTTACAAGATGGACACTTTGTGTGCTCTAACCATTGTATTTCCGAGTGTCGTTTGTGTTTGCTCTTTTTGCATGTATACCACTCCGGCGACAACTTGGAGTACTTGGATTGTGCAATGTCTTCAACTCCGTCCAACTACAAGTCCGTCCACAACAACCGTTTCCATGGTGATGAGGATCACTGATCCGAGGTTGGATCTTTCCCAAGGGAGGGGAGATGATGCGGAGCATCCTATGATCATCCCCATGCACACTCGAGCATATGCCATTGGACCTAAGGTGAACTCGCTCCTTTACGAATCTTCCCTTTTCGCATGTAAGACATGCATGCTACTTCAAGCACGGACCTTGTGCATACTCAGGTACACCCGAGGATACCATGGAGAGCCCAAGGACCAAGGCCAAGCGTGCGCGGAAGCGAAGGAAGGAGAAGGAAGAAGAGCCAGCTGCTAGAGCGGCCGGACAACCGGCCCTTGCCCTGGAAATCCGGCATGGGCTATCCAAAGAACACCGGAAAGGACCAATGCAGCCCGGACATCCGGACATCAGCCTGGACATCCGGCGCCTCCCGAAGTCCCGGACATCCGGCCCCTGCCTCAGAAATCCGGCCCCTCCATCACCTAATGCAACCTGAAGACACATGCCAGCCCGGACATCCGGCCCCCAGCCCGGACATCCGGCGCCTGTCTGCGCACAATGAACGGGCCAAGGCCCATGTATCCCCCTCTCACTTACCCCTTAGTGGGCTAACACTATACATAGACCCCCTCCTCCTCCTAGTTAGGGTTAGCGTTGTGATAGCTCATATTAAAGATAGAGCCTCGCTCATCCATATCGGATCTACTCCACGAGAGAGGCCGCGGCCCTTCTACGGAGTTCAAGACCCCTCACAGGAAGATCCCCTTGTGGATTCAATACCTCCTCACAGAAAAGAACCGGCTACCCTTTGTATCGTCCTTTGTTGACTTTGGATCATGTATCTCTCTTTGTGTTCATGGATCTAGCACATGTGTGATCATTCTTGTTGGTTTTAGTGTTTCTCTCGTGTTTCCCCTCGTGATTCCCCTCGTTTCCCCCTCCCCCTCGTGTTCTTCGTGTTCATCGCGGATCCGCTCCTTTCGTTGAAAGATCGGCCATCTAGGGTTCCACCATACATCAGAGCTTGTGCATTTCCTTAGCAAATTTGTTGTGATATACCTTGATGGCATATTCATACATCATGATCTTATTGCCTACCATCAATTGCATGATCACATCACATTGAGCACCAATTACCATCTTCATGCTTTTGATACACCATCTCATTATGCATCATTTTGCACAATGGTTGCATTGATCACATTCACCACACCTTTGTGCATACTACAAATCATATTGTTCCCATGCATGCTTTGCATATCATTCTATATCATCTTGATGAGCTTCATGCGCTTTGTCACAAACAATATTGCCGAACGGACTCATTCTTACATGATGGACACTTTGTGTGCTCTAACCATTGTATTTCCGAGTGTCGTTTGTGTTTGCTCTTTTTGCATGTATACCACTCCGGCGACAACTTGGAGTACTTGGATTGTGCAATGTCTTCAACTCCGTCCAACTACAAGTCCGTCCACAACAACCGTTTCCATGGTGATGAGGATCACGATCCGAGGTCGGATCTTTCCCAAGGGAGGGGAGATGATGCGGAGCATCCTACGATCATCCCCATGCACACTCGAGCATATGCCATTGGACCTAAGGTGAACTCGCTCCTTCACGAATCTTCCCTTTTCGCATGTAAGACATGCATGCTACTTCAAGCACGGACCTTGTGCATACTCAGGTACACCCGAGGAGACCATGGAGAGCCCAAGGACCAAGGCCAAGCGTGCGCAACGTCTTCCACTCCGTCCAACTACAAGTCCGTCCACGACTACCATTTCTATGGTGATGAGGATCACGATCTAAGGTCGGATCTTTCCCAAGGGGGGGGAGATGATGCGGAGCATCCCATATTCATCCCCATGTTCACTCCGACTACTCTCCAAGCCCCAAGAGAACATAATAAGAGACCTCAAGTATACGCCATCAGACACAAGGTGAACTCGCTCCTCTCCGAATCGTCACTTTCCACATGTGAGACATGGCTACTACCTCAAACATATGTGCTATATATGACCAGGAACCAAGAGGAAGACCATGGGCAAGACGGCGAGGACACCAAGCGCGAGGAACAAGAAGAAGAGTTGTGGAAGAAGCTCCAGCCACCGGACAACCATTCACGACCGGACGTCCGGCGCCTAAAGACCCACCAGACGACCGGCCCGGACCGGATGACTGGCGATCCCGCAGCCGAGCCAAATGAGCGGACGTCCGGCGACCGGACGACCGGCCACCTCCGGAAATCTGGCACTCCAGTGTCCGAGCCAGATCGAGCGGACGTCCGATGTCTGCCAAACGTCCGGCCGCCCGTGAGCCACCGGACGACCGGCCCTCAGCAGACGTCTGGTACCTGTCTGTGCATAGTGTTCGGGCTTGAGGCCCATGTACCCCTTCACTTCGCCCCCTTTTGCACTAAGACTATAAATAGACCTCCTTCTCCTCCTAGTTAGGGTTAGCATTGGTTTAGCTCATATTTATAGATAGAGCATTGCTCATCCACATCGGATCTACTCCACGAGAGAGACCGCGACCTCAACGAAGAAGATCCCTTTGGATTCAAGACCTCCTTGCGGAGAAGAACATCAAGACCTGATGCGGAGCATCCCATGATCATCCCCATGGACGCACCGACACCACCAACAACACCACTTGGACCAATGACACGAGCCCGAGCCAAAGCTATCGAAGATAAGGTGAACTCACTCCTCTCCGAAATTCCACATCCTATGCATGAGACATGTGCTACTACCGAAGTCTGGGGTGTTGTGCATGATTAGGCACCAAGAGGGCCCTCCCCCAGATGCGCATGAAGATGCACATGTCCCCAAGTCTACGGATGAGGAGAACCAACGGAAGGAGCCAAGAGCATCTCCCAGGCCCCGGACATCCGGCCGAGGCCCCGGACATCCGGCCCCTGGAGCGTCTTCCTCTACAGCAGCCCAGCCGCAGAAGGCTACAGGCCTCGGACATCCGGCCCCGGCAGCCCGGACATCCGGCCCCTTCCGAGCCCCCGGACATCTGGCCACCGGCCCAGAAATTTGGCCCCTCCGAACCCGAGAGCAACAAATGCCACCGCTCCAGCCCGGACATCCGGCCCCCCAGCCCGGACATCTGGCGTTGCCTCAAAGCCCGGTCATCCAGCCCGACCAGCCCAGACATCCGACCTCCCCTGTCTGCGCACAGTGAAGGGCCGAGGCCCGTGTATCCCTTCTCCCCCCTAGACTATATATACTCTATCCCGTACAAATTTCTAGGGTTAGCAAAGGATTAGCTCATATTTTGTGTGAGAGCTTTGCTCATCCACTTGGTTACCTTCTCCTCGGAGATTCGAGCCTCCACCGGAGAAGATCCCCCAAGCGGATTCAAGACCCCTCTTTAGGGAAGAACATCAAGACCTCCTCACGGAGAAGAACCGGTTACCCTTTTGTATCGTCCCTAGTTGATCGTGGATCATGTATCTTACTTTATGTACTCGAGGATCTAGCCCATGTGTGACTTATTCTTGTTAGTTTGAGTGTTCCTCTCGTGTTTCCCCTTGTGATTTCCCTCGTTCCCCTCTTTGTGTTCCTCGTGTTCTTCGTGGGATCCGCTCCTTCCATGAAAGATTGGGCGATTAGGGTTCTACCCTACATCATCTTAGTATCATGAGCCACGTTGATCACGATTTCGGAGCCTTCCCGTTGTGTTTCTAGCCTTGTTTTGTTGTTTTTTGTCCTAATTTGAAAAATCCCCACAAAAATAGCCCCGAATTTTTTTTTTGTGATTTGTTGGTGTGTTGAGATTTTTTTGGTTTGGATCATTGGATTTGCTTTGTTTTGAGTGGATCTAGCTTCCCATCCTTTTTCCCTAATTTCCATCCACAAATTCCTCCGAATTTCGCCCGGTTTTAACCTCTCCTCGCGGTGTTCATCCCGTTCGTCCCCAGATCCAGAGCCCGGACATCCGGCTCGTCCAGCCTGGACATCCGGCCTCCCACCCGGACATCCGCCCCTGGCAGCAACATCTCCATCCACCGCTCCGTTTTCCGCCCAATTTCCATCAAATTTTGTTCCGGTGCCCACCATATACCATATACATTTCCGCATACCTCCACCACTTCCGCATAAACCAACCATTTTTGGACCGTTTCGCTCTCCGACACAATTGCTACTTCGAGGTTTGACAATTTGAGTTGTGGTACCGTATCCTTTTGTGTTTCGGCTATCCAGGTACGCTTCGACATCGACATCACCGCCGCTCATCTTCGCCACGGACATGTCATAGATCGTCATCAACAATGACCACCTCGACTACATCTTGGTATTCATGCCACCATTTTGACACCATACCGGAAGCAAGAACGGTAACCTCATCTTGGTATTGGACATATCACTCTTGCCATTACATTGATAGCCATCATAGCCTTACTCCTTTGCGTTGCTTACCCATCGAGAGTAGCCATTGAGTATTGCCGGCAATGAGACTTGTGCACATTAGTGATCATACTTCCCATAGCATACATACATCATTGTTGCATATATTGGTATCATCTCTTGTGTCACAAAGTTGTCATCACATACTCATTTGCTATCTTGGTTCGTCAAGCATTGCATGAGAAAAGAGCTCAAACATCAAAGAGCCAAACAAGCTTTTAAGCAAAGAGGAAATATAAGCAAAGAGCTTTTAAGCAAGAACCATAGAACCTTACAACATTAAGATTGTCATACTCGATCATCTTGGATCATATCATAGCAACACCTTGCATACAAAATATTTGGGATAGAAGTCGTTGCATTTTTGCTAAGTAGGTTGTGCACAAGTCCTTGTATCCGCCTATTGCGCAATCGTGCTAGCGTCTCTCTAGTGTTGTGCAACAAGAGCATTTTTGTGGATTCCACATTTTGGCTCACCCTTGGTTGCACAACCCCACTTATATTTTTGCGTGTGTGTTTCTGTGTACCTTATATGCTTGGTCTACTTGTTACATTGCATCTTGCGAATCTTTTCCAACATTATTGAAGCTCACTTACAATTGCATCAAATTTTTGTGCCACCATCCTAACCAAGCTCCACCAAAAGCTTTTACTTGTGTAGGTGTGAGAAACTGACAAGAACTAGTACCAATTGTGCTATTTCCTTGTCCTACATTGGAGTGATCCTCGATCCACTTTCAACTTCCGTCAAGGTACATTTGGTACTCGTTCTTCTCTTTCTACCACTCACATTTGTCTTGGAATGATGGATAGGCCAAGTACTTCTACCAACCCACTCTTCATGGAGCAAGACGACGACATGAACTCCTTCGCCACCAAGAGTCACCTCTTTGGTGCACAACGTGCTTTGCATCAAGAGCAACAAGCTATGAGTGAACGCATCAACAACCTTGCCGCCGACTTGCGACTTTCGAGCAACGTACAAGGGACTACTTCGACCACAAGCTCGACGATCACAAGTGAGAGAATGACGCAAGGATGGACAAAATTCGTGCTTTGTTGCTCAACATCTCATGTTCCACTTCGAGAAGGAGCCGTTCAAGCCGCCACTCCGACTTCACCCACTCCGGCTCAAGTACACCGACATCGAACACTCTTCGCCGAGCCGCGCGCACCGACCATCAAGCAAGCCTCAATCCCCTACGAGACACCGACTCTCAAGAGCGCCGACAACGTCAAACTCAAGAGGCCTTTGCGCTAGCATGAGAACGGCAACAACAACGCCAACATGAAGAAGAAGAGCGAGCGCGTCTACACCAAAATGCTCAAGATGCCGAGGCACAATATCAAGAACAAAAACTCCGTGACGCTCAAGCACTTGCGGCGCAACAAGCTCTACGCGATTCGAGTCGAGCCGTAGCCAACCGAAGCAGACAAGCCCGTGAACAAGAGGAAGCACTTCGCGAAGAAATTCAAGAACGAGGATTTCAAGCTCGCTTGCATCGTCAAGTTCCTCCGCGAGCTCGACGAGCTCCTCCACAAGCTCGCCAAGAACAACAAATCAATCCAGATCATGAAGACAATGGAGATCCTCCACGGCAAGAACAACATGACGATAACATCCCTCTGCGCCAAGAGCACCACGAGTTGATCAATCATCAACAACATGGGCGTCATCACCCCCGACCCCAACACAATGAAGAGCAACATTATTGCAAACTCAAGTTCACCATGCCCAAGTTCAACGGAAGCAACGATCCCGAAGAGTACCTTTCATGGGCATTGAAGGTTGACAAGATCTTCTGTTTGCACAATTATGAAGAAGAGAAGAAGATCACGATGGCATCCCTTGAGTTCCAAGACTATGTCCTCATTTGGTGGGAACAAATCATAGAGCGCCGAGAGGCAAGAGGTGAACCACCCATCACTACTTGGGCACAAATGAAGGATGTCATGAGAGCACGCTTCATACCTACCTACTACAACCGCGACCTCTTCAAGAAACTCCAACAACTCAAGCAAGGAACAAAGAGCGTTGAAGAATATTACAAGGAGATGGAGATTGCAATGATAAGAGCCAATGTCACGGAAGATGATGAGCAAACAGTGGCACGTTTCTTGAATGGACTCAATCATCCCATCAAGAAGATCGCCGACTTCCAACCATACTCAAATCTCATCGAGCTAGTGCACCAAGCTACCAAAGCGGAACGCCAAGTGCAAGATGATTTCAAGTATGCCATGTTCTCATCCAAGTCCTACGGCTTCTCCCACAACCAAGCTTCAACGAATCCAACACCGTCTACAAGACCTTCTACTTCCAACATCGACAAGTCGACTTCCAAGAAAGCTTCGTCAACTACAAGCCATCCTCCTATGAGAAACTTCAAGCCGAGAGATTCATCATCATCAACCCCAACCGATGAGACCGTCAAGATGAGTTCCTTCAAGTGTTTCATTTGCGGAGGCCGAGGCCACAAGTCCTACGAGTGCACCAACAAGCGAACCATGGTCTTCAACGATGATGGCACTTATGACTCCATGAGCGAAGGAGAAATGGAAGCCCTCGAGCAAGTCGCCATGCATCTCCAAGTGAACAATGAAGAAGAACAAGTCTTTTGCGATGAAGACTCAAGTCGCGCACTTGTTGTCGCCAAAGTCTTGACCCTCCAACATCACCAAGAAGAAGACCAACGATGCCACATATTCCACACCAAGGCCGGCATCAATGGATGATCCGTCAAGGTCATCATCGATGGAGGAAGTTGTCATAATCTCGCAAGCAAAGAGCTTTGCTCCAAGCTCCAATTGCCCAAGACGAAGCATCCACATCCATACAAAGTGCAATGGCTTAGTGACTCCGGCACCATCCAAGTCGAGCACCGAGTACAAGTCTCTTTCAAAATCGGCGCCTATGAAGACACCTTGGAGTGCGACGTCATTCCAATGACCGCTTGTCATCTTCTCCTTGGACGGCCATGGCAATTCGATAGAGGAGTTGTCCACAACGGCCGAACGAACCACTACATCTTCAAGATGAAGGGCAAGGAGTACATCCTCCGTCCAATGTCGCCAAGTCAAGTGATCGTCGAGAAGCAAGCCACCCATCGTGGAGATCATAGTGAGAGAGCGAGCCACCAAAAAGAGAGTGAGCGCCACAAGACAAAATTGAGTGCCTCCACGATGAGCGAAAACAAGAACCTAGTTCTATTTGCCACCAAACGTGAGATGAGAGAAGTGTGTGAGAACCCATCTAGTGTCCAACACTACGTCCTCGTGTCCAAGGACAATGCACCACAAACTAACACTTCTCACACTCTTCCTCTAGTGTTGTCTTCTCTTTTGCAGGAATTTCAAGATGGTTTCCCCGATGAGCTACCTCCAGGTCTACCTCCTCTACGAGGCATTGAGCACCGAATCGACCTCATCCCCGGAGCACCTCTTCCGAACAAAGCTCCATACCGTGTCAACCCCGACGAAACAAAAGAAATACAAAGGCAAGTAAAGCATCTCATAGACCATGGACATGTGCGTGAAAGTTTGAGCCCGTGTGGCGTTCCGGTCATTCTTGTGCCAAAACGTGATGGTAGTTTTCGCATGTGCTCCGATTGTAGACCTATCAATGCTATCACCGTTCGCTATAGGTATCCCATTCCACGCCTAGATGATATGCTTGATGAGCTTAGCGGTGCCAGTATATTTTCCAAAATTGATCTTAAGAGTGGTTACTATCAAATTCGCATACAAGAGGGTGATGAATGGAAAACCTCCTTCAAAACCAAGTTTGGTTTGTATGAGTGGTTAGTCATGCCTATGGTTCTTTCGGAAGCACCGGGCACTTTTATGCGCCTCATGAATCATGTCTTTCGCCCTTACATTGGTATATTTGTTGTGGTCTATTTTGATGACATTCATGTGTTTAGCAAATCTATCAACGAGCATGTCACCCATGTCCGCACCGTTTTGCAAACTCTTAGAAAAGAGCGCCTCTATGCTAATATGGAGAAATGCCTTTTTGGTGTTGATAAGCTCGTTTTCTTGGGTTTTGTTGTTTCTTCTAAGGGTGTTCATGTTGATGAGTCCAAGATTAATGCTATTAAGACTTGGCCGCAACCAACCAACTTGCATCAAGTGCGTAGTTTTCTTGGCCTTACGGGTTTCTATCGTCTCTTTGTGAAAGATTTTAGCACCATTGCTTCGCCTTTGCATGCTTTGAGCAAGAAGAATGCGCCTTTTATTTGGGGACCATCCCAAGATACCGCATTCAATGAGCTTAAGAATTTGCTTACTCATGCTCCCGTGCTTGCTTTACCCAACTTCGACAAGCCTTTTGAAATTCATTGTGATGCTAGTGATAATGGCATAGGAGGTGTGTTAACGCAAGAGAAGCGCCCCATAGCTTACTTTAGTGAGAAACTTTTCGGAGCGCAACTCAATCATCCCATCTATGACAAAGAGCTATATGCTTTAGTCCGCGTTTTGCATGAATGGGAACATTACCTTCGTCCCCATGAGTTGATCATTCATACCGATCATGAGACCCTCAAGTATCTTAAGGGTCAAACAAAGTTGAACAAGCGTCATGCTAAATGGAGTGAATTTATTGAGTCTTTTCCCTATGTCATCAAGTACATCAAGGGTAACGGAAACATCGTAGCGGATGCATCTTTTGCTACTCCTTATGCCAAGTGTTTTGTCGAATACATCTTGGGAACGCTATTACATCAAAGACGGCTATCTTATGAGGGCTAACAAAATTTGCATCCTTGAGTCCTCTCTTCGTTTGTTGCTTTTGTAGGAATCTCATGTTTGAGGCTTAATGGGACACTTCGGACGCGACAAGACGTTCGCCACGCTCTCGAAGAGATAATTTTGGCCAAAGATGTTTCGGGACGTCAATCGTTTCACCAACCAATGTTCTACATGTCGCAAAGCTAAGTCCAAAGCTCAATCTCATGGCCTCTATATGCCTTTTGCCAATTCCATGCCCACCATGGGAAGAAATTAGCATGGACTTTGTACTTGGTTTGCCTAGGACTCGAAATGGGAAAGATTCCATATTTGTCATTGTGGACCGTTTCTAAAAAATGGCACATTTTATTCCTTGCAACAAGATAGACGATGCTTCACATGTTGCTAATCTCTTTTGTAGGGAAATATTGTGTCTCCATGGTGTGCCAAAGACTATCGTTTCGGACCGCGACGTCTAGTTCCTAAGCTACTTTTGGAAGATCCTATGTGCCAAGCTCGGAATCAAGCTACTCTTCTCCACGGCGTAGCATCCTCAAACCGACGACCAAACGGAGGTGAACAACCGCACACTCTCCGCTCTACTTCGAGTACTCATCAAGAATAACATCAAGGAGTGTGAGGAGTGTCTACCTATCGCCGATTTCGCCTACAACCGTGCAAGACACTCAACAACCGGCAAGTCCCCCTTCAAGGTCGTCTACGGATTCAACCCTTTGTCCCCGTTGGACATTCTCCCTTTCCCACTACAAAAGCGCATCAATATGGACGCAAGTGCACGCGTGAACCATCTCAAGAAGGTGCATGAAGATACAAGGCAAACCATCGAGTGCCAAGTACAACGACTTGCGACCAAGTGCAAAATCAACAAGCACCCAACGAACGCAAGGAGCGCTTCCCCAACGAACACAAGTCCAAACTTCGGCCACGAGCGGATGGACCTTTCAAGGTGCTCGAACGCTACAACAAGAATGCCTACAAGATCGACATCCCACGCGACAAGTACTCCGTGAGCGACATCTTCAACGTCAAAGATCTCTCGCCCAACCATGGTGATCAGGATTTCGATCAGAGGTCAGATCTTCCCCAAGGGAGGGGAGATGATGCGGAGCATCCCATAATCATCCCCATGGACGTTCCTACACCTCCAACGACACCACACTACTAGGAAAAACACTACCAGTAGCGTGGGGTTTTTGCATACCAGTAGCGCGGGTACCCGCGCTACTGCTACGGTGCTACAGCTATTTTTTAGCAGTAGCGCGTTTTTACCCCGCGCTACTGGTAAATGATGATAGCAGTAGCGCTTGTTTTGAAACAACCGCTACTGGTAAAGGATGATAGTAGTAGCGCTTCTATGATACACCCACACTACTAGTAACTAATTAAGATTTAAAAAATATAAAAATCTACCTATTCCAGTGTAGACATACATTTCATAGTACTCACATACATGCATTTTATAATACGCACATTTTATGCATACAGTCAATCATACACATCTACTATAGATAATTAATACATACATATTTATATATATATATACAATATACACCACGCCTATAGGTCATCGTGGCTGGCGCCTCCACAAGCCCGTGTTTGATGGTGTTGATGTCGTCATCATCGCCGCCGCCGCATCACCGTGAGGGTGCCGTCGTCGTCGTCGCCACCGCAGCCCCGTGACGATGTCGATCTCGTCGTCGTCATCGTCGCCGCTGCAGCCCCATGTTGATATCATCATCGTCACCGCCGCAGCTTCGTGTCCATGTGTTCCCTACTAGGAACTCACAAATCCTGGAATTAAACAATGAACCAAGATATTGCTAGGCATGACCACAAGTAAAAGGAGATAAGGAATTCCAAGGAAGTACGAAATCTTGTTATAGATTCTGAATACAAGCTTTTGAGGCAAATTGCAACAAGTAAAGGCTGTGCACCAAGTAGAAATAATTCCCAGGTCATTCGCAAGCAAGCAAGCAAGAGGGCATCAGCAAATTGCATCAGTTCAACCAAATAATATATTACAATTCACGCTCATTAAGTTAAGATTCCTTCTCATCTAGCAATTTAAAGGGGCTCATGCCAAAAATACATGCTTAATTCCTCACTAGCTATTCAAACTAAATGGTCCAGTAATGCACATGGTTACCATGGATAAAGTTGCAATTCCTAAAGTTGATCATCTCTTCGTTTTGCGAGGAAAAGGTATCATTTTTAGAAAACGTACAACTACAAATATCTTCTTATGATCTTAGCTAAGCGATACAGTTAAAAGATAAACATGCACAATCAATTTTTTTTAGAATATAAACAAGCACAATCAATATGTGAAAACACCAACTCTTTACATAAAACAAAGATGGAGCATTCGGATATTCAATCATTATGTGGCACTAACCCTCTTGAGAATGCTGACTCTATCTCTACAATCGATCCATAGCTCGCTCATTCTCATGTTCATCTATCTCATGTGAAGAA
Organism: Triticum urartu; assembly: GCF_003073215.2. NCBI lineage: Eukaryota > Viridiplantae > Streptophyta > Magnoliopsida > Poales > Poaceae > Triticum > Triticum urartu. The sequence goes on along the minus strand of NC_053022.1, from coordinate 215,305,044 downwards.
TAAGCCGGTGCTCGTATTCCACTTTCTTCAATGCCATCAAAGAGAGCAGTTCTAGTGCTTCGGTAGCTATGAAAAGTGTAGAGAATAATTATATAAGAATGCATATAGATTTGTCAAGTGCAAAAACTTCTTATATCTATTCTGTTTTATTTCTATAATTGTACATAAAGAATTGATTACGTTGGTTCTATAGGTACCATCTTCCTTCTTCTGTTCACATAGAAGAAAAGCCTATTGGTCAGCCTAATCATGACCACCTTAAGATTTTTTATAAATGCACACAAGATCACTAAAAATATATTTAAATTATTCGCAACAGATAAAAGTGCCTAGTTCTGATTCATCTACTAGCCAACAAACTAAATGGTGCTTCAGATTTGTAATTATGTGACTATGTTGCGGACCCCTTGCTCATCGTATGATTAAAATAGAACCTTAGCAGACCCTGGAGTCGGCTGCTTTAGATGTTCAGTTATATTCGGAAAAGCATGATGTGTCTTCAAATGAAATGGTTACTGAAAAAGGATCTCACCTTGTTCTAGCAGATCACATGTAGTGATCCATAAACATAGTAAATGTTCTCTAAAATCATTGGATCCGGCTTCGTGGTTCCATAGGATGGTGATACAAACGCATGATTTTTTTGAGAATTAAGTAGCAAACCTGCAACGCACAACAGAGATCAAATGTTAGCAAACCTGCTGCTCGTCCTAAAGCTAGTTTTGTCATTTTTTTATGTACTAAAATCTTTTCATCGGTCATCACTCAAGGAAGCTTTTCATTATTTTACTCTCCAGTATGTGAATGCAGTGAAATTACTCCTCCCAACGAATACAAATAGAGCTGCCTGATTTTTTTACAGCAGTAATTCTTTCGAATTGTTGTAAAATCTTTGCATCTCGCACATCAAGGAACTTCAACTAAATATAGTGTCCTTGCACGAGCTGTGTCCAACTAAATGTTATTATTTGCTAATGAGCTGAACTCTGTAATGAAGACAGAAGCCGATACAGAAAGACATCCATGTCTGATTGATTGGAGTAATAGTGCTCAACAAGTCTAATTGTATATTTCTGCTCTGAAAAAGCATACCAGGCCCTTTCCACCTTTCCTCTGTTTTAAAACTCTTTCTATTTAAATCATTTTATCACAACTTCATAACCATTCAATATTTCACCTTTGCATAAGCACAAACAGGTTGTGCACGGAGGAAGGAACGTAGTGGAACAGAAGGAAAAAAAGGCTGCTAGGCATAAACACAAACAGGTTGCGAGCAGTATTGCACGGAGGAAGGAAAGTAGTGGAACAGAAGGGAAAAAAGGGCAGGGAGAGAAGGAAGAAGGGGAGAGGAGAGGGAATGAATTGAGGGAAGATGAGATCTCACCGCGCCGGAGTTGGACGCAGCCGAAACCCTAGCCACGAGGAGGGGTCGTGCGCGAGCGCTTGCTGCCGCGAGGAGCAGATTTTGCCAGAGGGAAGGAAGAACCGTCGCGAGGAGAGCTCGTGGGTGTGCTGCGCTTCGGCGAGGGCCGCCGGAAGTAGCCGGAATCGCCCGGCGTTGGTGGAGGCGGCGAGGGTTCGTGGGAGGCAGAGGAGAAAATAAGGGAACGATGGAGGCTGTTCGCTGGGCTGGGTTGGTTGTCTCGATGTGCTGGGCTAGTTGTAGCGCATTACGTGACCCGCGCTACGACTATGTTTCTAGTGCTAGCGCGGCCCAGCAAACCCTCGCTACTAACATCACTTGTCTGCGGGGCACGATCGAGGATATTTACTAATAGCATGCTTAAAAGAAACCAACGCTACTGATAAGCCATACCAGTAGCATTGTAACGACCAGATCTCAAACAGTCTGATCTCTGTGCTCCGGTGTCATTCCTGGATCAGTAATGCTGACACCACACGGTACTCGGAGGAATTATAGCAGAGTTGCAATCACACACTTATTACATCGAGTGTTTCAAAAGAGAACTTATTACAATAAATATGGCTTAAGGCCATCTAATTACGATAACAGCTGAAGGCTTGGAAGATAAGTGAGTCCATCAACTCCAATGGCATCACTGTGTATAGAACCACGACCTAAAAAATCTTTAATCATCGTCCGAAAAGTCTGCAACATTAACATTGCAGCCCAAAAACGGGTCAGCACATGGAATATGCTGGCAAGGTAACACATAGAGAGTAATGGAATGCAACAGCTATACTATATGCATATTTGGCTGGTGGAAAGCTCTATGGTTACAGTTTTGCATAAAGCCAATTTTTCCCTACTTCAAAAGGAATAAATTTTATTACTATCATGGTGGTTGTTAAACATTGAGAATGGTTGACAGCATTCTCAATCCCAATTAAGCATCATCATTAACCCAACAACATTAATTTTAGAGTAACATGTTGAGATTCACATGATAATCCAGATACTAGATACTCAAGATGTCCATAACCGGGGACACGGCTAATCATGATTAGTTTGTTACACTCTGCAAAGGTTTGCGCACTTTTCCCCACAAGACTCGATCGCCTCCGTTGGATTTCTCGCACTACATGGTGTTTGAGAAATGGATGACCGAGACACAGTCTTTCAGAAGCGTTATCACCTTACGATGGATAGACCGGTACACCTACTTTCCCCTACATCTGCTAGTCTACCCTGTAAGAGTTCGCACGACTTAATCAACTATGCCAGAGCCCATAATTGCTTGTGGCTGCACACGGAAGTTTCTAGTTTGAAAAATCTCATGATCCCTTTGATCCTAGGTGGCGGTCGAAAAGAAAATAGGCATGTCCTGAAATACCCAGGTGCCTCAATCCACCCAGATGTGTATTTAAGTTGCCACCTTAGATAAACCATTAATTATCAATCTCACATCTGTCATGGATTTCACTCACCCAATCCACGTCTACTAGCATAGCATGGCATAATAAGCAAACGTAGAAGTAACTCCCAAAGGTTTGATAATAAACAGGTAATAGGTACTACCTCATCTACTTCCCATCCCACAGTTTAATTTGATCCTGATCATGCAATGTGTGAAGATTGATCTAATGCAAAAAAACTGGGTTGTAGAAAAGGTATGATCAAAGTGTTACTTGCCTTGCTGATGATCCGCGAAACCTAACGATTCGAAGTAACAGGCGGCGCACTCTGGGTACTCTATCGCAGGCAAACAGACAAGCATACAATAAGTACTCATCTAATGCACAGGTAAAACTCAAATAAGAGATCTAACCAGAAGGTTCAACTTAAGAACTCCGGTTGACAAAAGGAATCAAATCGAACGAAGCAAAGAAAGTCAAACGGCGAAAGAAAACAACTTCGTTCTAGTAATCTGAAGCTAAGTCAAATTTTACAGTAGCAAAAACTTGTTTAAGTTGATTATTCGGATAGAGGGTTTCGAGACGAAACTCTAGGCGCTTGAATCGCCTGATTCCGATAAACGAGCGAAAAGAAAAACTAAAACGAAATTCGGATCACCAATCGCGATCAGAAAATAACCGCGCAAAAATCTGACGAAAAAGAAAAATGGCAAACGGAATTTTTTTTAATAAAAACGGCACGGATTTCGAGGTGCAGCGAACCTCGGGCGACGCGCGGCTCCGGCGGATCGGCGGCGGGGCGGCGGCGGCGGCTGGCGGCTAGGGTTAGGGTTCGGGCGGCGGCTGGTGGTGGACTGGCTCGGGCCCGAGGCGCGACTTATAAAGCCCCCCGGCCGGCAGAGTCCTAGCCGAGTACGGCCCAAAGACGGTTGCGTTTTTTTTTGCTCAGAAGAAAAATAAAAAGAAATACTAAACGGACTCCAAAAATCCCGAAATAAATTTTCCCGGGCTTCTAAAATCAAGCCCGACAAAGTGAACATTTATTTGGGCCCTAAATGCAATTTTGAAAAACACGCATTTTTCCTAATTCAAATAAAAACTACAAAAAACTCCGAAATAAAACTATTTGATTTTTTATTAAATCCTCAATATTTCTATATTTTGGGAAATTCATTTTATTCCCTCTCTCATATTTTTGTAATAGAAATAATTGATGATAAAATAAATCAAATCAAATGATCCTATTCTCAAAATTTGAGAAAAACTCAAATATGAAAATAACGAAATCCCCAACTCTCTCTGTGGGTCCTTGAGTTGCTTAGAATTTTCTAGGATCAAAACCCAAAGTAAATAAAATATGATATGCATGATGATCTAATGTATAACATTCCAAATTGAAAATTTGGGATGTTACAAACCTACCCCCCTTAAGATGAATCTCGCCCTCGAGATTCGGGTTGGCTAGAAAATAGGTGAGGGTGGTCTTTGAGCAAATCTTCCTCTCGTTACCAGGTGGCTTCATCCTCCGTGTGGTGGCTTCACTGAACCTTGCAAAACTTGATAACTTTGCTGCGAGTAACTCGGCTGGCAAACTCGAGGATCTTAACTGGTTTCTCCTCGTAGGTCAAATCATTATCCAACTGAATAGTTTCCAAAGGCACTGTGTCTCTCAATGGTATGTCAGCCATCTCCGGTGACACTTCTTTAACTGGGAAACGTGGAACGCATCATGAATTCCTGACAATCCTTCGGGCAATTTCAACTTGTAGGCCACTTCTCCCATACGCTCCAAAATTCGATATGGTCCTATAAATCGTGGCGCTAACTTCCCTTTAACCCCAAAATGCTTTGTTCCCCAAAGTGGAGATACTCGAAGATAAGCTCTGTCTCCAACTTTGTAAACTGTCTCCTTGCGTTTAGAATCTGCATAACTCTTCTGTCTGGACTGGGCTACCTTGAGCCTATCGCGAATCAACTTCACTTTCTGTTCAGACTCCTTAATCAAGTCAGGTCCAAATAACTGGCGGTCTCCGACTTCGTCCCACGACAACGGTGTCCTGCACCTCCTTCTGTACAAAGCTTTGAAAGGGGACCATCTTCAAACTGGTTTGGTAACTGTTGTTGTAAGAGAACTCTACATATGGCAAATTATCGTCCCAACTAGATCCATAATCTAGCGCACAAGCTCTCAGCATATCCTCCAAAATCTGATTGACTCTCTTGGTCTGTCCATCTGTCTGCAGATGAAAAGCTGTACTGAATTTTAGCCTGGTTCCTAAAGTTTCGTGCAACTGCTTCCAGAACTTTGAGGTAAACTGGGTTCCTCTATCTGATACGATACTCCTCGGAACTCCATGCAGACATACTATTCTGGTCATGTATATTTTTGCCAACTTAGCACTGGTATAAGTGGTCTTTACTGGGATGAAATGAGCTACTTTCGTCAATCGATCGACTACAACCCAAATCGAGCCATAGCCTGAACGAGTCCTGGGCAATCCCGTGATAAAATCCATGCCTAACTTATCCCACTTCCATTCGGGTATCGGCAATGGTTGTAACAATCCTGCTGGCTTCTGATGCTCTGCCTTTACTCTCTGGCATACATCACAAACTGCTACATACTCTGCTATTTCTTTCTTCATTCCGGTCCACCAGAAAATATCCTTCAAATCCAGATACATCTTGGTATTCCCTGGATGAATCGAATAGGGTGAATCATGGGCCTCTTGCAGAATTAACTTCCTGATCTCCGGGTCATTGGGCACATAAACACGGTCTTCAAACCATAGGGTATCGTGCTCATCCTCACGAAATCCTTTAGCTTTTCCTTCTTTCATTTTCTCCTTTATGGAAGCAATCTCCTTGTCAGTCTTCTGAGCTTCCCTGATTCTGTCCATCAAAGTTGACTGAATCTCCAACGTTGCAACATAGCCTCTCGGAACTATTTCCAAACATAGTTCACGAAGATTTTCTGCTAACTCCTTGGGTATTTCTCCCGTCATTAACGTATTGACATGGCTCTTGCGGCTTAATGCATCAGCTACTACATTAGCCTTCCCGGGATGATAATGCAATTTCATATCATAATCCTTGATCAGCTCCAACCATCTCCTTTGTCTGAGGTTCAACTCCTTCTGTGTGAAAATGTACTTTAAACTCTTATGATCTGTGTACACCTCACAATGATTTCCGATGAGGAAATGTCTCCATGTCTTCAAGGCATGCACTACGGCTGCTAACTCCAAATCATGCGTAGCGTAATTCAACTCATGGGGCTTCAGTTGTCTTGAGGCATATGAAACAACTCTCCCTTCCTACATAAGCACTGCTCCAAGTCCTCGACGTGAAGCATCGCAATACAACTCATAATCCTTGGTCTGATCTGGCAAAATCAACACTGGTGAGGTAACCAAGCGTTTCTTCAACTCCTGGAAACTAGCCTCACACTGCTCAGTCCATTTGAACTTGGTATCTTTCTTCAACAACTCCGTCATAGGCTTCGAAATCTTTGAAAAAAATTCAATAAACCTCCGGTAGTATCCTGCGAGTCCAAGAAAACTCCGGATCTCTCCAACGGTAGTTGGGGCTTCCCACTTGGTCACGGTATCAACTTTAGTGGGAACAACAGCTATACCTTCTCCAGATATAACGTGTCCGAGGAATCCTACTTCCTTCAACCAAAACTCACATTTGCTGAACTTGGCACATAATTGATGTTCTCTGAGCTTTCCAAGTACCAAACGCAAATGCTCCTTATGTTCCTCTTCATTCTTTGAATAAACTAGGATATCATCAATGAACACTACGACGAACTTATCCAAAAACTCCATAAACACTTTGTTCATCATGTTCATAAAATAGGCAGGCGCGTTAGTCAGACCAAATGACATAACGGTATACTCATACAGCCCATACCTGGTGGTAAAAGCTGTCTTCGGAATATCCTGTTCTCGAATCTTCAACTGGTGGTACCCTGATCGCAAATCGATCCTGGAAAACACTTTAGCTCCTTGCAATCGATCAAACAGATCATTGATCATTGGTAGCGGGTACTTGTTCTTGATTGTTACTTCATTCAATCCTCGATAATGAACAACCATCCTTAACGATCCATCCTTCTTCTCTACTAATAGTACTGGTGATCCCCAAGGTGAAGAACTTGGGCGAATGTAACCTTTATCTAGTAACTCCTTAATCTGTTTCTTAATTTCCACCAAATCCTTTGCTGGCATCCTATATGGTCTCTTTGATATTGGCCCTATGCCTGGCAATAGCTCAATTAAGAACTCAATATCTCTATCCGGTGGCATGCCTGGCAACTCCTCTAGAAATACATCAGGGAATTCCCTTACCACTGGTACTTCCTCCTGCACAACTCCTGTTAATGAATTTACTTGTGTCTTGTTTGGCGCATGCTGGGATACATACTTGATCCTTCTCCCTTCTGGGGTGGTAAGCAAAATTGACTTACTAGCACAATCGATGTTTCCTCCATACATCGACAGCCAATCCATACCAAGAATCACATCCAGACCTTGAGATTCCAGAATAATTAAATCTGTTGGGAAAACATGCCGTCCTATACTTAATGGCACTTGAAAGCATCCTTTACTGGCCATGTACTCTGCTCCTGGTGAGCTTACTAGCATAGGTGTTTTGAGAACCCTAGTGGGTAGGCTATACTTTTCCACAAATCCCCTTGATATGTATGAATGCGATGCACCAGTATCAAAAAGAACGAGTGCAGTAAATGACTTAACCAAAAACTTACCTATTACTGCATTGGGCTGAGCTTCAACCTCCTCCACATTAACGTGGTTCACTTGTCCCCTGTTGAAAGGGTTCGGCTTCTTTCCAGAGCTTCCATTGCCGTTTTGGCCTTTAGGACATTCATTGGCATAATGTCCGGTCTTGGAACACTTGAAACAGGTGACTTGACTCAGATCTCTCTTGGCTGGGGTTGATGGGGTGCTGCGATTCTGGCCATTGCTTCATCCATTCCCATTACCATTCTTGGTGCCATTGTGATTGTGCGAGCTACCTACTCCATGGGTATGCTGAAAATGTCCTCCCGGTCTAGGGGTAAAACGTGGCTTCTGCTGAGCTCCTGAATTATACTTTCCTTATCCATACTTCCTCTTGCGGTTCTCAATTAGCTGCTGCTTCCCTTCAATCATAAGAGCACGGTCTACCAACTCCTGGTAGTTGTTGAAGGTGGCTACCATCAATTGCATACTCAACTCATCATTCAGTCCTTCCAGGAACTTCTCCTGCTTAGCTGCATCCGTAGCAACGTCGTCTGGGGCATAACGTGCTAGCTTACTAAACTCCTCCACATACAGGCCAACTGTCCGTCCTCCTTGGCGCAAGTTACGAAACTCATGCTTCTTCATGGCCATTGCTCCTGCTGAAACATGGGCAGTACGGAAAGCCTGCTGAAATTGATCCCATGTGATAGTGTCGACTGGAAAGGTGGCTGTGAAATTCTCCCACCATGATGCTGCGGGTCCTTCTAACTGATGTGCGGCAAACTTCACCTTCTCTGCATCTGTGCATCCTGCTGTGGTCAACTCCCTAGCTGTCTTGCGGAGCCAATCATCTGCTACTATCGGCTCGGTGCTACTGGAAAACACCGGCGGATTCAGCCTAAGAAAACGGGCTAAGTGGTCAACAGGTGGTGGTGGTGGTGGGTTGTTGTTGTTGTTGTTCCCCTGATTCTGATTCTGGACTAGCAACTGCATCAAGGTGTTCTGCTGCTGGATCAACTGGGTGAGCTCCGGCGGAAAGGCAAATCTGGGGTCACGTCTCAAAGGCATCTGAGGGTTTAGAAAAGATGAGATATAAGAATAGAGGGGGTCTAAAGAGAAAACACTACCCATATGCACATGAGGCAAAAGCAAACAATTCACTTCATTCAAACAAACAAAGGCATACAATCGATCTAACTATCGCAAAGTGCTCGGACTACTATATTTACATGGTGGACTACTACTACTACTGATGAGGTGGTCTACTAGAAATATTCTACGGTTGTAGACTCCATGATATCTCCTCCTGCTTCATCAACATAGTCATCATCGCTACTATCTGCTTCCGAGTCGGTGCCGTCGATGATGATGTAGTCTTCCAGGCTAATCTCCTTGGGTTCTTCGTCTTCATCTACTGGTGTCGGGCCTCCCATAAATACTGCTAGCTTCATAGTTAGGTCGGCATTCTTATCCACCAATACTTCAATTTCTTCTTCATAATCTTCACATGTATCCTTGAGTTCTTCCTCCAGTTCCTTGATTCTAGTCTTAGCCTTCTTCAAACCTATCATGTCGGTGCACATCTGATTCTCCTGTCGTCGAATGTGCTGATTTAACTCCTGAATAAAAGCTGCAATTGAACTATCTTTCCTGGTGTTAATCATCTCCCAGTGTTCATCTCGGCGCCCGCAAATCTGGTAGATAGTATCCTTGAGATCCTTGTGGTAGACTTCTCCAATGCGTCCCATGGCGATGTGAGCTGCCATGCTCTTTCCTAGACTCCAAGTTGGTGCATCAAAAGAAAACTCTATGGGATCAGCGACTGGCATGAACGTCCTTCCTGGGATTTGAACTTGAATCATCCAGCGCTCTTCTTCAGGTAAAGTGGCATTGTAGGTTCCCGTGAAGCTTGGTACTCCTATGTTCAGGTATCTAGTGACTTCCTTCAAGTGTCGTCCAAAGGGTGTATCTTCATCCGGTTGGGTGAACTTGTTCCTTGCATCCGCCATCCTAAAGAGTAGAAAAGATGAGAGGTCAGAAGAGAAGAGAGTGAGTAGTGATCTAGGTCTTTAGCTTAGTGGTCGTGTCCTACAGTCAGCGTGTGCTCTGATACCATCTCTGTAGCGACCAGACCAGTCTGATCTCTATGCTCCGGTGTCATCCCTGGATCAGTAATGCTGACACCACACAGTACTCGGAGGATTTATAGCAGAGTTGCAATCACACACTTATTACATCGAGTGTCTCAAAAGAGAACTTATTACAATAAATATGGCTTAAGGCCATCTAATTACGATAACAGCAGAAGGCTTGGAAGATAAGTGAGTCCATCAACTCCAACGGCATCACCGAGTATAGAACCATGACCTAAAAACTCCTTAATCGTCGTCTGAAAAGTCTGCAACATTAACGTTGCAGCCCGAAAACGGGTCAGCACATGGAATATGCTGGCAAGGTAACACATAGAGAGTAATGGAATGCAACAGCTATACTATATGCATATTTGGCTGGTGGAAAGCTCTATGGCTACAGTTTTGCATAAAGCCAATTTTTCCCTACTTCAAAAGGAATAAATTTTATTACTATCATGGTGGTTGTTAAACATTGAGAATGGTTGACAGCATTCTCAATCCCAATTAAGCATCATCATTAACCCAACAACATTAATTTTAGAGTAACATGTTGAGATTCACATGATAATCCAGATACTAGATACTCAAGATGTCCATAACCGGGGACACGGCTAATCATGATTAGTTTGTTACACTCTGCAGAGGTTTGCGCACTTTTCCCCACAAGACTCGATCGCCTCCGTTGGATTTCTCGCACTACATGGTGTTTGAGAAACGGATGACCGAGACACAGTCTTTCAGAAGCGCTAGCACCTTACGATGGATAGACCGGTATACCTACTTTCCCCTACATCTGCTAGTCTACCCTGTAAGAGTTCGCACGACTTAATCAACTATGCCAGAGCCCATAATTGCTTGTGGCTGCACACGGAAGTTTCTAGTTTGAAAAATCTCTTGATCCCTTTGAGCCTGGGTGGCGGTCCAAAATAAAACATGCATGTCCTGGAATACCCAGGTGCCTCAATCCACCCAGATGTGTATTTAAGTTGCCACCTTGGATAAACCATTAATTATCAATCTCACATCTGTCATGGATTTCACTCACCCAATCCACGTCTACTAGCATAGCATGGCATAATAAGCAAACGTAGAAGTAACTCCCAAAGGTTTGATAATAAACAGGTAATAGGTACTACCTCATCTACTTCCCATCCCACAGTTTAATTAGATCCTAATCATGAAATGTGTGAAGATTGATCTAATGCAAAAAAACTAGGTTGTAGAAAAGGTATGATCAAAGTGTTACTTGCCTTGCTGATGATCCGCGAAACCTAACGATTCGAAGTAACAGGCGGCGCACTCCGGGTACTCTATCGCAGGCAAACAGACAAGCATACAATAAGTACTCATCTAATGCACAGGTAAAACTCAAATAAGAGATCTAACCAGAAGGTTCAACTTAAGAACTCCGGTTGGCAAAAGGAATCAAATCGAACGAAGCAAAGAAAGTCAAACGGCGAAAGAAAACAACTTCATTCTAGTAATCTGAACCTAAGTCAAATTTTACAGTAGCAAAAACTTGTTTAAGTTGATTATTCGGATAGAGGGTTTCGAGACGAAACACCAGACGCTTGAATCGCCTGATTCCGATAAACGAGCGAAAAGAAAAACTAAAACGAAAATCGGATCAGAATCGCGATCAGAAAATAACCGTGGAAAAATCCGACGAAAAAGAAAAACGACGAACGGATTTTTTTTAAAAATAACGGCACGTATTTCGAGGTGCGGCGAACCTCGGGCGACGCGCTGCTCCGGCGGATCGGCGGCGGGGCGGCGGCGGTGGCTGGCGGCTAGGGTTAGGGTTCGGGCGGCGGCTGTTGGTGGACTGGCTCAGGCCCGAGGCGCGACTTATAAAGCCCCCCGGCCGGCAGAGTCCTGGCCCAGTACGGCCCAAAGACGGTTGCGATTGTTTTGCTCGGAAGAAAAAAAACTAAACGGACTCCAAAAATCCCGAAATAAATTTTCCCGGGCTTCTAAAATCAAGCCCGACAAAGTGAACATTTATTTGGGCCCTAAATGCAATTTTGAAAAACACGCATTTTTCCTGATTCAAATAAAAACTACAAAAAAAACTCTGAAATAAAACTATTTGATTTTTTTATTAAATCCTCAATATTTCTATATTTTGGGAAAGTCATTTTATTCCCTCTCTCATATTTTTGTAATAGAAATAATTGATGATAAAATAAATAAAATCAAATGATCCTATTCTCAAATTTTGAGAAAAACTCAAATATGAAAATAACGAAATCCCCAACTCTCTCCGTGGGTCCTTGAGTTGCTTAGAATTTTCTAGGATCAAAACCCAAAGAAAATAAAATATGTTATGCATGATGATCTAATGTATAACATTCCAAATTGAAAATTTGGGATGTTACAAGCGTGCTTTGTACCCAGCGCTACTGGTAATTACCAGTAGCGTGGGGGCCCAAACAAATGCTACTAGTAAACTTCTATGTATAAGCATTTTCCTAGTAGTGCCACTTGGACCAATGACAAGAGCCAGAGCCAAGGCTATCGAAGATAAGGTGAACTCTCTCCTCTCCGAACTTCCACTTTCTATGCATGAGACAAGGCCACTACCTAAGTCCGATTTTTTGTGCATGATTAGGTATGATGTAGGGTGGAACCCTATACGGCCGATCTTTCACGAAAGGAGCGGATCCCAACTAAGAACACGAAGAACACAGGGAAGAATGGAGAGAAATCACAAGGGGAAACACTCAAGAACAAGTCCAATCACACATCCACTAGACAATCAAACACACAAGATCCACAAGTTACATGAACAACAAAGGGAAAGATACAAGGTAAGATTCATCTTCATGAGGAGGTCTTGAATCCACGAGGGGATCTTGCTGTGAGGGGTCTTGAATCCAAGGTGGATCTTCTCCGAAGAGGGGCCGCGGTCTTTCTCGTGGAGTAGATCTGTAATGGATGAGAAAAGCTCTATCTCTAAATGAGCTACTACTTTGCTAACCGTAGAAGGGAGGTGGAGGTGGTTTATTTATAGTCCGAGCCACGAAGGGGTAAGTGGGAGAGGGATACAAGGCCAAAGGCCTGCGGCTGCGCACAGGCAGGGCGGTAGTACCGGTCCTCAGGCGGTAGTACCGCTTTAGCAGTAGTACCGCTTGTACAGGTGGTAGTACCGGACTTGTGCCGCTCGATCATAGGAGTTGGTCGGGTTGAGCGGCAGTAGAGCGGAAGTTGAACAGTAGTGTGGCTTGTGGGCCTTCAGCGGTAGTACCGCTTGGTGTGGGCGGTAGTACCGCTCGTCCTGGATGGGGCGGATCCTCTTCTTCCTTCTCTTCCATGCTTCTCTCGCAGATGGTGTAGTTGTAAACTTGTGCTCGCGCTCCTCCTCCTCGTCCATGGTGTTCCGACAATACGTATGTATGCACACGAGAGGAGTCTCAAGTAGTATACCATCCTCGAAGGGGTCAAGTGAACATGCGTAAAGGAGATGATTCACCTTTGTGTATGTGAAGTAGATGTTGCACGTGTCGCTTGCCGAACAGACTCTTGACATAGTGATGTCCATAGGATGCTCCGCATCATCCCCTCCCCCTTGGGTATGATCTGACCTCGGATCGAAAACCAAATCACCATGGAAAAAAGATGGTGTCACCGTGTAGAAGTGGACAATCACCAAGTACTTGTCAACTTGAAGCTCGAAATTGGCACTCTCCAATGTCGCAACGTCTTGGGATTCCTTCAAAGGGAGCAAGGACAACAAACACTTGGAAAAACAAATGTGGTTAGCATTAGTGCAAAACCAAGCATTCAAGTGGTGATTCACCAAACAAGTGTCGTCATCATGCAAAGCATATGTTTTGACAAAGGATTGTGACATGACATGTAAGCACATAAATTGAGCACAAGCAAAGGAATCATGGGGACAAGCATGTAAATGTGAGGTAGTGATGCAAATATGAGTAACAAGAGATGAAGCATCAACCTCAAGGTCATAGCAATCATGCATAAAGAGCTCGACAAATGGTCGATGATAGGCATAAGAAACATTCACAACACCAAATAAAATGAAGTGTCTAAACACTTGGGACAAGTGTAAGACAATCCAAGCATAACGTGTATAGGGTGTAGTGAAAATAGTGTGGCACTCAACACAATAGAAAGAGCAATTGTTCTTCATGTGTGAGGAAATCAAGTCAATCATGTGACAAGCAATGGGACATGGCATATGTGAAGTGATGACATTGTTGCAACCAAACATATTATAGTAGCAAGTAGTCCAAGAATTGGATGCAACACACAAGGCATATATATCATTATGCATGGGAATGTGAAAATCATGAATGGAGGCAATATCACTAACATGTGTGCAAGCAAAGGATCCAAGATGACAAATAACAGTCATGGTGGAAACAACACAAGTAGTATGATCCACAATATGCATGCTCATGGTTTGGGGGTTCTCAAAAGAGAAGGATATCACCTTGAAAGCATGTCCTTGTGCGTCCTTCGGAATGCCGAAGCACAAGAAAGTATGATGTAGGGGTGTCATGGTAGAAGGTGGTTCGCTCTCAAGAGCTCGGATTGTCAACTCACGTGACGTGGAAGTTGACACGAAGTCCAAGTTTCCAACACATGCCCAAAACAAAGCAAAGAACGTATGCGCATGGTAGATAAACACATCATCCATCATGATGGTTCTCCTCTCTTGAACATAACCATTAGTAGCACAAGTGCATGAATAATATGATACAACAATGGCTATATTCATGGCACTAGGTATATGATGCGAAGAGGCAAGACAAGCTTGCTTCACAAGAAAAATGTGAAAATCTCCAATCATATGTGAGAATGCTATGGGCGTAATCTCATTAGCAAGACTAAAATCATTATGGCACTCAGTACACGGAAAATCATCTAGCATGAGAGAGGCAACATCTGGAGATATATGACAAGAAGCAACAACAATCATGTGCAATGCATGTAGATGGTTGTCATCAACCGCAAGAAATGAGCAAGTATGAATCATGGGCGATGCAACATAGGTAAGCATATCAATCATGTCGTGCAAACTAGTGGAGCGAAGATGCACCACACTAGGGAAAATCATGGCAATCATGTCATGTGAGCAAAGAGTTGATATAGGAAATGCACATGACATATCGAAAGCACGAACACAAAGCAAGATCATAGTATCATCATAGGCATGGGGTACAAAGAAAGCATGGCAATGGCAAGCAATATCTCCACCAAGCTTGCAAATACATATACAAGTAGTAGAATCAATCATCATGTGCAATGGAAAGCATGGGTCACAAATGCATGGAAAAGGCATAGGAATAATCATATCATGCAAAGTGAACATGGAAACATGGGCAAATGATATATAATGGACAATAACCCATAGCCAAGTGAGGGCCATGTAGAAGAAATGCGCAAAGTCTTTGCGAGAAGAGAGCGGTGCGAAAGACAATCCATGGGATCCCAAGCAAGGCCGGGCCGGTAATATCTGGGGCCCTGTGCCAAACTTTAAAATGGGGCTTATCTTTTGATGATGGAGCTACGAAGAAAAAAATAGGTGGACTAAGCTAAATGAGAGACCAGATTTTTTTTCCCAAATCATATATAGTAGTATTTCAGTAATTCACAAAAAATAGTAGTATTTCAGTATAAATAGTAAATACTCAGTACCTTTTGTTCCATTGATTACGAGATCGGCAGATTCATCCTTGCAACAAGGCCAGCTCATTGGTGCCTAGGAAAACATAAGAGAACAGAGGGTTAAAGCCAACCTTGGTGCATTGAAGCACTTGATAAAAGGCAGCAAACCATTTGTTAAATGGCAGTAAAATAGCAGGGGACGTACACTGAAAATTTGGACAGTATATAAACTAAAATTTAGACATCATATAAACTGAAATTCAGATAACACCAACACTAAATTTTTAGACAACAAAACACTGACATTTGGACATCACGTAAACTGAATTTGCATAGCAAGACAAATTAATTTTGGACAACAATCATCAGTACTGAATCACTGAGCTACTCATACGTCATCAACAAGATTCATGTAGCACATAAACTGAATTTGCATAGCCAGAGGAACTACGTCGGTGCTCTAGAGTCTGGATGAGATTGATTTTGTTTTAACCAGAGGAGAGGAACTGTTGCCTACTCGCTGAGTCGCCCGTCACGAGCGGCAGGATTCCTGTAGGCTGTAGCACCACGAGTGGCTTTTGCGATAGATCCCATGATCCCGTTTCCGATCGAGCAGCGGCCTGTGCGTGGCCCAACGCCCAGGAACGTCTATACATTTTTTAGGGCTAGGAGCAGCTATACATAGCCTATGTAAAAATTTGGGGCCCCTAGAATTTATGGGCCCTGTGCGGGCCGCACATTCTGTACAACTATGGGCCCAGCCCTGATCCCAAGTCATCATTGCTCTCTAGAGCTCGTTTTTTCAACTCGTGGGATTGCGAGGTTGACAAGAATTCATGGGTACCTACACAAAATAGACACAAACGAAAGAAACTGTGTGTGTGATAAATGTACACATCATCCATCATGATGTGTATGTGCACGTGAAAGTTAGCACAAGATAAGCATCTCTTAAAGAAATTTGATGGATGGCATAAGAACATGTCATCCATGATGAAAGAATAGTTTTTATGTATAACACGATGGGGATGCAAATTTAGCATACAAGTATATGGCACAACAATAGCATTTTTATTCATGGGGAGCATATGGTGCACACAAGTATTGGGATCATGCAATGGATGGGAGTGATCAAAATCTCCTAAAATGTATGAGGAAACTATGGGGGTCTCCTCATGAGCAATATCGGAAACATCATATGGTGAAAATGGACAACATCCAAAACAATGCATATCCAAAGCTAGGTGGTTATGGCATGGCATATGAGATAAATGATGCAAAGGGAGCATATCAATATCATCACAAGAGAAACAAATGCCAATAACCATGGGCTTGTCATCTATCCCATAAGTGAAAATTGGGTTAATTTTAATGGCATATGCATAGTCACTATGAAGAGATTGTAAATATGACATATGATTGATCACATGCATAGCATATCACAAGTCAAGCGGATTGGCAAACATGATGTGACCTAAAGAATTATCACAAGAAATCCTATGTAACATGGCATCACAACTAATAGAATCCACATGGCAATCCTCATACTCATCGTAAATGGGTAAATCATCGCATGGGGACGTAGCCCTAGCATGAAGCATGGTAATAGGTTGATCAACATCATGCAAGCAATTAATGTCAGGCATGTCTACTAGTGGGATAAGAGCATCACCTTCACCTATGTTACCTTTGTCATTCCACTCAAGTGGTGTAGGTGAGGAGGTAAAGACCAAATGGTGGTCATCTTCATCTTGATGGAACCATGTGGGGGGTGCATCATATTCCACAATGGCCATCGGCTTGTCCAAAGGGAGGACGTAGTCGTCGCGACTCGGCGCGTCATCATATATGGGACCTAGCACCAAATGAGAAGACACAATAGAGGTAGAGGTCAAGTCGTTAGAAATCATAGTGGCCTCACATGCCCTATCAATTACCTCACTCTCTCTATGTGGTGGTTCACTCACTCCCTCAAAATATGTGCACTCAAACTCACATATGGTGGGGTCACTCATCTCACTCAAATGGTGGTAGTTCTGGCTCTCCTCACATGGGAATTGTGGAAACACATCATATATGGGGCTAGTGGTGAAGTCACTCTCACTGTCAATATGGTGGAAAAAGTAACTCAAGTCATCATACGTCGCCGTGGTCGAGGTGAAATACTCAACCATCTCATCGCCGTCGCCATGGATGAAGGCCGAAGATGGCACATCACCACTCTCGCCTCCTAAGATGGAAGCATCATCCTTGCTCGTCACCATGTCGCTTGCCTCCAAAGCATGTTCCTTATTTGGCTCCATAGTCGTAGTCATCGCCGCACCGTCTTGAAAAAGAGTCATGGAGGACTCGGCATCATCAATGCCACAAAGAGGCAAGGTGGTGAAGTCAAACTTGGGAGCATCATCTTGGAGCTCGTCGGGCTTGGACATCTTGGTGGTACTAGCCTCATGCTCGTCATCTTGGAGCTTGGTCTTAGAGAAGTGTGCTTGGGGTCGATAAGCCTTGGTCTTCATGAGTTCTTGTTCCGCCTTGAGAGCACCAATGTAGATGTCATCGAGGGACTTGTAGTTCTCAAGGAAGATCGTCTTGGAGATGTCATTTTGCAATCCCATCATGAAGTGGAACTTCATCGAAATGGGGTCGTCCACGCCGGCTCGTCGCAAGGCAATATTCATCTCCTTGAAGTGCGTGTCGATGGACTTGGATCCTTGGGTGGTGTTCTCCAATTGGCGTAGAAGTTGTTCCATGTAGGTTGGAGGCACAAACTCTCGCTGCAAAGCTCTCTTAGTCTTGGGCCAACTCATGTCGTAGGTCTCCGAAGGTGCGTGAAGCCACCATGTGGATGCATAGTCGTGGAAGTTCCATGTTGCGCACTTCACTTGATCTTCGGGAGGAACTTGATGTAGCTTGAGGTTGTCGTCCATTAGGCGCTCCCACTTGAGATACTCCTTGGGTTCTTGAGTCCCATAGAAAGGAATCTGGTGGTCGGTGTCGAGGTCGTAGTAGCTCGTGGAAGTCGCAGACTTGAGCTTGGGGAGCTTCTCTTGATCGTAGTCTTGAGGTGCCTTGAAGTCGCTTGGAGAAGATGCCAAGGGAGATGGTGAAGTCATTGAGCGGTTGCTGGTGTTGAGCTCTTGACCATCACGTTCGTGGTGGTGATGGTGTCGATGCGGATGTGACCTTGCCGGAGATGGTAGCTTGGAAGCATGTGTACTTGAGCGTCTTCTCGAAGATGAAGAAGATCTCTTGTAGGACTTGATGAGGGCTTTGATCTCCTCCATTTGAGCTTACAACTTAGCGTCGGTGTAGTTTTTCTTGGCATCGAACTTGTCGTTGTTGTAGACCGAAGGAGGTGAAATGCCTTGCCTATCCATCACAAGACTCGAGTAGAGGTGAGTAGGAAGTGAGATAAACAATACCAAGTTACATTTTCCCAAAGTTGAGGATGTATCTCGTTTTCACTCAAAGTGAGATGAAAGAATAGTGGAATTGGTACCGTACTTGTTCACTCACACCTATGAACTAAAGCTTATGGAGTAGCTCGGTGAGAATAGTGGCACAAAAATTTAATGCAAAATGGTAGCAAGAGTCAATAATGTTGAAAGAGGTTAGTCTCAATAGGCAAGTGATGCAAAATGGGCTAGGCGTCTTGTATGCCTTCACATAACCAATATGTCTCGTGATGGTACCACCATGTGAATCCTTCAAAAGGAAAGTACATGACAAACACTCGCAAAAACAAATGAGGTTAGCGGAAGTGCAAAAACCTATCATTCGGGTGGTAAGATACCCAACTAGTGTATGCATCATGCTCATCATAAGAAAGAACAAGGAAACATTTCATAGTATGGAGGCATATGATGCGAGAACAACCAAATACAATAGGCTCAAGTAAACAAGCATGCATCACAAGTAATATGTCCAAGTCTCCGAGATCGATATGCATAGATGCAACAATTGGAGGCAAGCGACAATGAACAAGATGTATCATGTGAGAGGCATGAACATATATGACATAAACCCAAGAAAGCGAGTAAGAATGGAACATAGGTGATGCGACAAGGCAATCGATCATACTGATCAAGTCAAGCAAGATAGTAGTGCAAAGATGCAACATACTAGGAGTAATCATGGCAAGCATGTCATGTGTGCAAATAGTGGGCATGAATAATGCACATGACATATCACAATCATGAAAGCAAGATATGAGAAATGTATCATCATTGTATTGGAAAGAGGTCATATGTAAATAGCAATGGGACATCATGACTCTCCCAACACAACAAGCAACAATAGCATGAGGAACATGATAAACATGGCAATAACACCAAGGATCTCCACCAAGCATGCAAATACACATAGGAGTAGCATAATAGTGAATCATGGGTAGATGCCAGCAAGGGTCACAATTGCATGGCAAAGGCATAGAAGCAAGCATAGCATGCAAAGTGAACATAGTAAAATGAGCATGAAGCGACCAGCGGTATATAGCCCATAGCCGTGTGAGAGCCAAGTGAGAGAGATGCGCGTAGTCGTTGTGCGAAGAGAGCACTTGGAAGGATAGTTCACAGGATCCCAAGTCATCTTTCCTCTCAAGAGCTCGTTTCATCAACTCATGGGATTGTGAGGTTGACGATTGTTCATGAGTACCTACAAAAAACAAAGACAAAGGGAAAATTGTGTGTGCGTGGTATATGTACACATCATCCATCATGATGCGCACGTGCTTGTGTTGGTTAGCACAAAATATCCAATGCTCAAATAAATGAGATGCGTGATATAGAAACATGTCATCCATCATGATAGGTTTGTTCTTATGTATGGCATAATGGAGACTCAAATTGGGCAATGCATAATGAGAAATATGTAGAGCATTGTTATTCATGGAATGCATATGGTCCAAGCAATTATGAGAATCATGCAAAGTATGGAATGTATCAAAATCTCCTAATATGTATGAAGAAACTATGGGGGTCTCCTCATGATCATTAGTGGAAACATCACACGGAGAATATTGACAACATCCAAAATAATGCATATTTGGAACATTGTGATCATTGCATGGCATAGTAGATGAATTGTGCAAATCATGTAAATGGATCATGGCAATATCATCACATGAAAAACAAAAGCCAATGACCATCATCTCGTCATCTATGCCATAAGTGCAAACAGGATTTATTTTAATGGGGCATGCATAGTTACTATGTTGAGATTGAAATGACGCGATATGGGAGATCTCACT
Organism: Triticum urartu; assembly: GCF_003073215.2. Classification (NCBI taxonomy): domain Eukaryota; kingdom Viridiplantae; phylum Streptophyta; class Magnoliopsida; order Poales; family Poaceae; genus Triticum; species Triticum urartu. Next base: position 215,284,462 of record NC_053022.1, on the reverse strand, counting down.
CATAGCATATGACAAGTTCAATGGATTGTCAAACATGATGTGACCAATAGAATTTTCACATGATATCCTATGGAGCATAGCATAACAACTAGGCAACTCAACATGCTCATCATATTATTCATCATAAATAGGTAAGTCATGACATGAAGAAATCGCACTAGCATGAAGCATGGGAATAGGTGGATCACCATCATGCAAGCAATCATTAGTGAGATTGTCCACTAGTGGGACAAGATGATGTGGAGCATCCCAAGGTCATCCCCATGGACCCAGAAATCATCACTTGTAACTCCGTTCTTGATCCCCTTACGCATGCCATCATCTCCATGCTTGAACTTCCTCCAAGGTTCATCTTTCTTGTCCAAACTAGGCCCTTCATTTGTAAGCAAAACAAATGTATCCAACTTAGGCAGCATCATATTCTCAGGAACATTAGAATCGTTACCAAGAAATGAAAGTACCTGATAATTCAATTGGCGTGCGCGAGCTCTAGTAATTGGTCCAGTATGTATAGCAGCAGGGGCTGTGGGTGTAATAATGGTATTGATGTCCTCATCATCCTCCCCTTCTTGAAATGAAGTCGTCCTCGATGAAAGCTCATCTTCCTCACCCAAATAAGGCTTCAAATCTGCAATGTTAAAAGTGGGACTAACCCCAAAATCTGCAGGCAGCTCAAGTTTATATGCATTATCATTTATTTTCTCTAACACCTTATAAGGACCAGCAGCACGTGGCATTAGCTTTGATTTGTGCAAATTAGGAAATCTATGCTTACGCAAATGTAACCAAACAAGATCTCCAGGTGCAAACACAACATGTTTGCTACCCTTATCTCTAGCAAGTTTATATTTAGAATTCATACTCTCAATGTTTTCCTTAGTTAACTCATGCATTTTTTAAATCAATTCAGCACGTTCTTTAGCATCAAAATTAACCTTCTCTGAAGATGGAAAAGGCAACAAATATATAGGTGCACGAGGTAGGAAACCATACACAATTTCAAAAGGGCACATCTTAGTAGTAGAATGCAATGAATGATTATAAGAAAATTCAATATGAGGCAAGCATTCTTCCCATGTTTTCTTATTATTCTTCAAAACAGCCCTAAGCATACTAGACAATGTTCTATTGACTAGTTCAGTTTGTCCATCAGTTTGGGGGTGACAAGTAGTACTAAAAAGCAGTTAGTCCCCAACTTAGCCCATAAACATCTCCAAAAGTGGCTAAGAAATTTAATATCACGATCTGAAACAATAGTATTTGGCACACCATGCAAGCGAGTAATTTCACGAAAGAACAAATCAGCAACATTAACAACATCATCGCTTTTATGACATGGTATAAAGTCTACCATTTTCGAGAACCTATCCACGACAACAAATATGCTATCCCTCCCCTTCTTTGTTCGAGGTAAACCTAAAACAAAGTCCATAGATATATCCTCCCAAGGAACACTAGGTACATGCAAAGGCATATATAAACCATGAGGATTGAGTCGTGACTTAGCTTTTTGACATGTAGTGCTGCGAGCAACAAAACACTCAACATCCCGTCTCATGTTTGGCCAAAAGAAATGTGTAGCAAGTATATCATCCGTCTTCTTGACGCCGAAGTGTCCCATTAATCCTCCTCCATGCGCCTCCTGTAACAACAAAAGACGAACAGAGCTAGCTGGAATGCATAGCTTGTTAGCACGAAACACAAATACATAGTAAAGAACGAACTTGTTCCATGTTCTCCCTTCCTTACAATTCTACAATACATCTTTAAAATCAGCATCATGCACATATTGATCTTTGATGGTCTCCAAACCAAAATTTTAAAGTCATGTTGTGAAAGCATAGTATAACAGCGAGACAATGCATCAACAATAATATTTTTTTACCCTTCTTGTGTTTAATGACATAAGGGAAAGTCTCAATGAATTCAACCCATTTAGCATGTCTACGATTCAGTTTCGCTTGACTTTTAATGTGTTTCAAAGATTCATGATCAGAATGTATAACAAATTCCTTGGGCCATAAATAATGTTGCCATGTTTCTATGGTCCGAACAAGTGCATATAATTCTTTATCATAAGTAGAATAGTTCAGACTAGGCCCACTCAATTTTTTAGAAAAGTATGCAATAGGTTTGCCATCTTGTAATAACACACCTCCTAATCCAATTCCACTAGGATCACATTAAAGCTCAAAAGTCTTATTAAAATCAGGAAGTTGGAGTAAAGGAGAATGTGTCAACATATCTTTCAATATAGTGAAGGCTTCTTCCTGTGCGGTACCCCAAACAAAAGGCACATCTTCTTTGTAAGCTTGTTGAGAGGTGCAACAATGGTGCTGAAATCTCTCACAAAACGCCTATAGAAACCAGCGAGGCCAAGGAAACTCCTCACTTGTGTGACTGTTTTGGGCTGCGGCCAACTCTCAATAGATTCAATCTTGGCTTTATCAACTTCAGTTCCCTGTGGAGTAACAACATAGCCAAGAAAAGATACTCGGTCGGTGCAAAAGATGCACTTTCCAAGGTTACCGAACAAACGTGCATCACATAGAGCAATAAAAACAACACGTAAATGTTCCAAATGTTCCTCCAAAGATTTGTTATAAATCAATATGTCATCAAAGTAAACTACCACAAATCGTCCAATGAAAGCACGTAAAACTTCGTTCATTAATCTCATGAATGTACTAGGTGCATTAGTTAACCCAAATGGCATGACTAACCACTCATGTAATCCAAACTTAGTTTTAAATGTTGTTTTCCATTCATCTCCCAATTTCATACGAATTTGATGTTATCCACTATGCAAATCAACTTTGGAGAAAATTGTAGAGCCACTCAATTCATCAAGCATATCATCTAGCCTAGGAATAGGATGACGATAACGAATAGTAATATTATTTATGCCTCTACAATCAACACACATACGCGACGTACCATCCTTTTAAGGCACTAGTATAATAGGAACAACACAAGCACTAAGATATTCACGTATGTAACCTTTATCGAGCAACTCCTGTACTTGATGCATAATCTCCTTCGTCTCCTCTGGATTGGTACGGTATGGTGCATGGTTGGGTAATGATGCACCGGGAATTAAGTCAATTTGATGCTCAATCCCTCGAATATGTGGTAATCCCGGTGGCACATCTTGTGGAAAGATGTCAATGAACTCCTGCAAAATGTTAGTGAAAGCAGGAGGCAAAGAGGAAGGCACGTCCTCGAATGAAAATAATGCCTCTTTGCACACAAAAGCATAGCAAACATATTTTCTAAAATCTAGATCATCAATATCAGATTTGGTTGCAAGTAAACATGCACTTTTCAATTTAATTTCAGAAGCAACACTAGATGGTTTATTATTAGGCTTCATTTGTTGGTCAAATTCTTTTGCCACAATCTGATTTTCACTCTTATTTTTCTCCTGTTTTGCTTTATTAGCTCTATTAATATCATCTTTCAAAATGGAATCAGGAGTCATAGGAAGCAAAGTAATATTTTTATCCTTATGAACAAGAGTATACTGATTGTTTCTACCATGGTGTACAGAATTTTTATCAAATTGCCATGGTCTACCAAGTAACAAGGAACATGCTTGCATAGGTACCACATCACAATCAACATAATCAGCATATGTAGAGATACTAAAATGCACACGAACAGTACGTGTACCCTAACCTTCCCGTTGTTGTTGAACCATTGGATGTAGTAAGGATATGGATGTGGTCTTGTGGTGAGACATAGCTTCTCCACCATCTCCATGCTAGCCAAGTTATTGCAGCTCCCTCCATCTATGATGACGCGAACAGAACGTTCCTTCACAACTCCCTTTGTATGGAACAAATTATGCCTCTGATTTTGCTCAGCTTGTGTAACCTGCACACTCAAAACACGTTGAGCAACTAAACATTCATACCTATCAGCATCTTCAGCAGCCATGTATTGCGTCTGATGATCAGAATCATCTCCACCGTGTTCTTCATGTGTAATAAGAGCCAAAGTCTCCTCATCATAGTCACTAGCGGACTCATACCCACCGTCCTCAGTAACAATCATCACACGCTGAGATTTGCATTCTCTTGCAAAATGTCCTCTTCCCTTACAACGACGACAAATAATATCACTTGTGTGCCCTGTTGATGCCATGGAAGAAGAAGAGCTCTGCGCAGGCCCAGCAGGTGTGCTCTTGGCAGATAGTGGTGGTTGTGCCTGCTTTCTTGTATCACGGCTGGAGGTGGCACCTGATGGAGGTGCTGGTCTAGTAGAAGTAGAGGATGCACGTGGTGTCCATGATGAAGATCGACCTGCATAAAAGTTAGTTCGCGCCAATGCCTGTCGATCCAGCACTTCACGCTCAGCTTTACAATACCAAAGGTCTGAATCTCTCTATTTAACGAGTGATATTAGTATACTCCTTATACTCTAGAATGGTCTGAATCTCTCTATTTAATCCACCCATAAAACGTGCAAGCATAGCTTCATTCTCCTCAACAATACCACATCTAATCATGCCAGTTTGTAATTCCTGATAATATTCTTCTACAGAATTTTTTCCTTGTCTTAAACGCTGCAATTTTTGAAGTAATTCATGTTGATAATATGGTGGAACCCAACGAGTACGCATAGCAGTTTTCAAAGCAGCCGAAGTAGCTGGAATAGGATATAATCTACAATGTACAGACCACCAAACACATGCAAAACTAGTGAAAGCACAAACAGCAGCAGGAACACGTCTCTCCTCGGGGTAATGTAAACATGTAAAATGTTGTTCAGTTTCTAACTCCCAAGTAAGATAGATATCAGGAACATATCTACCCTCAAATGGTGGTATATTCAACTTCAGTTTAAGAAAAAGGTCATGATCTCGTACCACAGGTGGTGGTGCAGCCCTACCGTTGCGATGATATACCTCAGGATGACCTGGTGGTGGTGGAGCTTGTGGTTGCATGTACTTCTGATTTTGATCAACCTCATCCTCGTAATGGTTGTCCACCTCTGCAGTAGCAGTAGGAGCTACAGAAGCATCAACAGCGGCACCAGAATTTTTCCCAGGGTCAATGGGAACGCGCTGTGCTTATCCCACTTGATTTGGAAAGCGACGTTGTTGTTGTTGTTGTTGTTGTTGTTGTAGAGGTGCATTAGGTGCAGCCGGTGGTGGTGGTGGAAGATGCGCGAGCAATTCATTAAACTTGTTATCGGGCTTTGTTTCGAACGTCTTCTCCATGGCCTCTTCAAATCTTTTTAGCACATCTTACACCTGTCCACTCATCATTTGCTAAAATTTATGATGCAACTCCTTATTCGTCATGTTCTCCCAGTCAGTCTCGTCGGCTTGTGATCTTGCCATGGTTAGCAGCAAATAGAAACACACTAGAATATGATCCTACAGACTACTAACAGGAGGTGGTGGTGGGTGTCACAAATCCATCAAGCAAATCTCAAATTCTTACCAGTTCTTTCCCAGCAGCAGGCGGTGATCGGCAACCCTCGTAGTCAGAACTCTCAAAGCTTGGATAGAGCGATTACCAGGGAGAGTCAAACGCACGACGTAGATGTATGTGCATCTGGGAAGGCTTATAATATGGTAGCAAAAAGGGTCACTGTCAGGAGCCCGATCCTAAGCCACATCGATCTAGCATGTAACACATCATATCACTTTGCGGCCTCACGCACGGTATTCCCACGGGTGCCACCTTACCTGGCCCGGGACCGTTTGCGCCTTTTGGCTCACGTATATGATAGCGTCGCTAGCATCCATATGACAGAGAACCCGGGCCGACATGACTAGTCGTGAACCCAAAGTGGCACTAACTTACAGGGACATGCATACATGACCCAGCAACGAACGTGCCGGTCATCAACATATGAACCCAAGTCGTAGGAAGCTACAAGGACTTAAAGGAACAACGCGTGACATTTCCCCGAAGGGACAGACACAGGAATGAAGAAGGACACATGCCGGGCAGTCTAAGTGTTCCAAAACAGTAGCAACTGGGCTAACAGGACTCCCGTAAACCGGGCTGTAGCAGACTACCATGGCTCAGTGGAAGCACTAGACTACATTTCCCCATAAGAGAGGCTACCAAGGATAAACAACTAGGTTGTCGGATCCCACACATACCAAGCATTTCAATCATACACACAATATGCTCGACGTGTGTAAATACAACATGGCATCACAAAAAAACTCTACGACTCAAAGTATTTATTCATTAGGCCCCGAAGAGCCAGATATTACAAACATGGGTCTGATGACCCAACATACAGAGCATACAAGCAACAAGCGGAAGCATAAACATGTCTGAGTAGAGACAACTACAAATGAAAAAGGTTGAGAAGCCTGACTATCTCCAAGACCCTCCCAAGGGTACAAGATCGTAGCTGAGGTAACAAGCTAAACGTCGAAGTCCACACGGAACTACTAGTGAGACTGAAGTCTCTCTGCAAAACATAAAATAAGCAAACGTGAGTACAAATGTACCCAGCAAGACTTACATTAGAACTAGCGACATATGCATCAGAATCAACAAATGGGTGGTGGAGTTTAACTGCAGCAAGCCAGCTTTGACTCGGTGGCTATCCTGAACTACGGCTGCAAGTAACTCTTGTGAGGTGGTGCACACGAGTCCACATATTCACCATTTCAATACACCACTATGGATCCTCTCCCGTCTCCCTACGAGAACACCATCCATAGCAATCACGCTTATCTTGTGCATTTTAGAGTATCCACTTTCACTTGTTTATGAACTGTACAGGCAACCCAGAAGTCCTTCACCGTGGACACGGCTATTCGAATAGATGATGTTAACCCTGCAGGGGTGTACTTCTTCACACACGCTCTCGCCACTTACCACCATGTACACTTTGTGTATCTCGGCAACCTTCAAGCGGAAGGCTGGCGAGGGAGTCGGCCTGACTAACCACACAAGTCTCTCATCTAGGTTTATCTCCTATTCGGGTTCCATCCGCAAGGAGATCCAGCCGGGGTGTCCCTCACGGCCCCAAATGATGTGAGCAGGGTTCCCAAGCCCACCATCCGGGTGCCACTTGGTACACCGTGCCACTGTGCCTAGTCTGTCCCAAGCCCACCTGTACCGGGTGCCACTTGGTAGACTACTAACACTACCTACAAACACCAGAAACTAGTTGCAATTCCTGGACATAGATCAGGTTGATGAATAATTCAAGAGAGCTTGGAGCGACCGGAGCCCAATGTGTGGTAGTAACTGTTCATGGAACACAAACACATAACTCAGTTCCCGAGGACGGCTGCAATGAGACAACCCACCATGTACTCCTACATGGCCTCTCGCCACTACCTTTACCAAATCGTGTTCACACACTTAGCTCTCGACAGTAGGACATGTTCACAAATTTCCAATTCATCCCCAATGAATCAGACCTGACACAACTCTAAGCAATACTAGGCATGGCAAACAAGCATGAATGAGTAGGCACATCAGGGCTCAAACAACTCCTACTCATTCTAGTGGGTTTCATCTATTTACTGTGGCAATGACAGGTCATGCAGAGGAAAGGGGTTCAACTACCGCACCATGTAACAGTTGAATCGTTGTTGTCCTAATGCAGTAAATGAGAGCAGGAGCGAGAGAGTGAGATTGTATCGGAATGAACAAGGGGGTTTTGCTTTCCTGGCACTTCAGAAGATAGTATAACTCTTCATCAGTGTCATCGAACTCATCGCCGGAACATACGTCTACCGAGGGGGAACAAACACCGGCAAACAAGAGGGAACACAATCAATGCATTGCAACAATATGTTGCATGATCATGACATTGCAATATGCTGTGATTTGGGCTAATGCAACAGAAAGTCATTTTAGTTGAAGTGGAATTCAAAACTACATCAAATTCCAACTCCAAACCTATTATGAAATTTGGCATAATCATGTTTCAACCTAAACAGTGAGGTTAACTTGCTCAAACATGCATCAAAACAACATAAATGGATAGATTGGATTTTTCTGATAATTTTTCATATATAAATTATTTCATTTGGAGTTACGGTCGAATTTCTATAATTTTTAGAAGTTTTAAACATTTACTCGAATTTCCTGGATTATTCTAAATTAAACTATTTCCAGAAAATGCATTATTGCGTCATGATGAGGTCAGCAAGTCAATAGGGTTGACCCTGGTCAAACCTGATAGCGTGGTCCCACATGTCATTGACTCTCTACTAACAGAGAGTTAGTGTAAAGTACACTAAATTAACCAGGGGTTAATTTAGTGGGTGGGGCCCGGTGTCAGTGGGTCTGTGTTTAATTAGCGGGATCATTAGCACATAACTAAGTGGGGACATGTTAGTCGGCCAGGGTTAGGCCGCCGGCGACCTCAACCGACGCCGGAGGCATGCCTAGATCTCTGTTCCGGCGACCATTCGTTGCGCGGGTGGGTTCTACAAGCCCGTGGGGATGCGCCGCGTCCAACGGTGCCCCTCATTGGTCGCGTAGTCACCGGAGCTAATGGCGACGAGCACATCCGCGGTGGCTCCCGCACGGGGTTGGCCTAGACGGCGGTGTGGTGCACGGGAGGAAGCGCTGGTAGGCGTTCTCGGCTCCTTGGAACACGGTGAGTGCGATGACACGCTCTAATGCGAGCGGAAGCAGCTGGGGCCGTCGCGGCGACATTGCCGGAGTTCGGGAGCTATCGGCTCCGGCGGCTAAGGTAGCTAGGGGACGTGGTCGGCAATGGGAATAGGGGAGAAATGAAGAGGGGCTCACCCCGTGTCGTTTGGAGGCGTCAGCGAGCTCGGGGGAGAACGGACGGTGACGTGGCGGCGGCGGTGATCTCGGTCGGCCATGGTTGAAGACGATGGCAGTGATGGTGAAGCATGCCTCCCGGGGACGTGTAGCTCAATGGAGAGGGCGAGGGCATCGAGGCGGATCCTTCGGTCACTCTGGTGGAGCGGAACGACAGTGATGGCTACAACGGTGACGAGCGGCGGCGACGGTGGTTCTCTGTCTCGCTTGGGACCGAGAGATAGAGGAGGGAAGGAGGTCCATGGAGAGAGGGGAGAGTGAGAGGTGATCGAGGGGGGGGGGGTTGCATGGCACTCGAGGACGACTCCAGCAACGGCAAGCAGGTAGGAGGTGGCCGTGCGCGTGCCGACATGCGGTGGCCACGCGCCTCAGTCCCTCTGGCAGAGGAAGGAGAAGACACAGGAGCCCCTAGTGGGCTGGGCCGCCAGCTGGGCCACCATGTGGGCTGGAAGGCCAGGTAAGTTGGCCCAGGTAGTTCTCTGCTTTTTCCTTTTTCTTTCTCTTTTCCAATTCTGACATTTGTTTCTGGACTTAGTAAAAATGGCTAGGCACTTTCAAAAATCATGCAACTAACTGAGGTCACTGTTTGGAATATTTCCAACAGTAAACATTTCAGTTTGTGATTATTTGGACATTTAAATTATTTTATAACATTTAAATGACCAAATGTTAATAGAGTATGATTTAATTCAGAGACCAAATATGTCATGGAAAAATGTGCATCACCTCTCGTTACTGTTTCCAGCATTTTCGAAAAATGATGAACATTTTTGAAAGCCATTTGGATTTTCTGAAAATATTTTAGTTCAACCTAGTGAATTCCTTTGATGCTAGGGTTTAGGCAATCCCCGTTTCAAGTTTCTTTCAAACTTAAACATGATGCACACAATCAAGAATAGTCCACAAGCAAAGGTAAAGCTAGGGCTGTGACATCAGCAATAATCAATTCAGAGATGCAAAGTTGAATAAACGCTCAACGATGGTACTGTGCTGGTCCTAGGCTAGACCGTGCTAGAGACACGAGCCTAGAACACTAACAAAATCACGGCGCTGCATGTAAACAAGGGAAAAGCACACTCTGGAACTTTTTTTCGCTCTGTTTTTTTGGCGCTCCTCTTTTTTTTGCGCTCCTCTTTTTTTTGCGAAAAATAACTATAATGGTGAGTGTCTCAAAACTCTTCCCTCGTCAAACTGATAAGATGGGCACGAATTTTTTTGACTTTTTTCGGAAATCGGGGCAGCGACGATGAAAAAGTGCGACAAAAATCAATATGATGGCACATGGCTCAAAAGACGCAGAAAAGCCTAAAAATAGGATAGGGAAAAATATTTTTGCGTGCGAAAATTTTGGCCTAAAAACTGATGGCACGCTCCTCTCTTTTTTCTGAAACCTACTCACGCAAGGAAACACGAAACGGAAATTAGATGGATCTCAAAAACAAACCTAATATGAAAGGAACTAGGATAGGTGGTGGATATACGGTGGTAGGATATGGCAGCGGTGGTTGTATATGGATACGGATTGGTGGTGGTATATGGATATGGATTGGTGGTGGTATATGGATACAGATTGGTGGTGGTATATGGATATAGATTGGTGATGGTATATGGAGACGGATCGGTGGCGGATAAGCGATGGTGGTAGATGGCTAGGGCGATGATGACGGTGCGGCGGCGGCATGACAACTTATGACCAGAACTCGAAACTCTAAAAGACTAGACTCTAAGACCAGCAATTAGACACGATGATGCAACCGCAAATTCAACAAAGAAAAATACTAAAAAGACTATGCAAAGGCTCAGACTATTTCGGATATGATGAACTAACCCTATTTTTTTGGCTTTTTCGTGGACTGTAGGTATGAAGAACAGACTCGATTTAAACTACGAAAAACTGTAAAATCTCATAGAGCAACCCAGAAATCTGATACCACTTGATAGAGGCAAAGGTGTCCCGTCTTTCGATGAGATGGTGGCTATCATTTTGGAGGAAGTCGACTTTAACGATCCGACTACGAACATGCGAAGACGTCGCGCCTTAGCAATCGCTAAACCAATCCGAGAGGTTATTGACCACACCGGAGCACGATCAACCTGACCACGAAGGTCTATTTCCTGCAGGCAAATGAAGAACATGCAAGAAACTAATATTGCAATCTGGATATTGCGAATATAAGAGGAAAGCATTATTGATCAAAGGTGGGGTTCTGTGACGCCTTTGTCTGGTCATTGGACACAAATGAAGTACGCGAAGTTGCAGTTGTGGAGAACTTTAATCTAAACAAAACCCAAAGTCTAAATGATGCCCTAAGGGCTGTATATATGGAGGAAGAGGGGGGGAATTTTGTGGCCCTTGGAGGAGGGGTCCGAAACCAACCCTAACTCTTGTTTCCCCACACATACGGACTCTAAAAACAGCCTATACTTAAGTATTTCAAAAATACATGGGCCTAGCCCAATAATAAGGTGACACAACACCTATAATAGCCTCTGGACGAAATTTATGAATTGGCATCTTGTATATTTTTTCCAAGGCTTCATGCACTCCTTATGCTGGCTTCAAAGTCCTAAAATCATCACTTGTAACTCCGTTCTTGATCCCCTTGCGCATGATATCATCTCCATGCTTGAACTTGCACCAAGGTTCATCTTTCTTGTCCAAACTAGGCCCTTCATTTCTAAGAAAAACAAATGTATCCAATTTAGGGAGCATCATATTACCATGAACATTAGAATCGTTACCAAGAAACGGAAGTACCTGATAATTCAATTGGCATGCGCGAGCTCTAGTAATTGGTCCAGTATGTATAGCAGCAGGGGCTGTGAGTGTAACAATGGTATTGATGTGCTCATCAAACCATGTGGGGGGTGCATCATCGTCCACCATGGCCATCATCGTCTCCATTGGAGGTATGGACTCCTCGAGGTTAGGCATGCTGTCATGTAGGAGACCTAGCACCAAAGAAGAAAACACACTCAGGGTAGAGGTTAAGTCGTTAGAAATCATAGTGGCCTCACATGTCGTCTCAACTACATCACTCACTAGGTGTTGTGACTCACTCAGTCTCTCAAGGATGCTCTCACTCATATGGTTGCTGGAGTCACTCAAATGGCTCTGAACCTCACATAGGGTGTGTGGCATGCTCTCATGTGTGGGGCAAGTTGTGGTCACATTCATCCTCTCATAGGAAATGCACTCAATGTCACGTGTGGTGGAGTCACTCATCTCACTCATGGGGTGGTGGCTCTCCTTACATGGCAATTGGGACATCTCATCATATGTGGGTGTCGGAGAGATGAAGGCCGAAGATGGCACATCATCACTTTCCTCTAAGACCAAAGATAAGGTCTCAGGTGCGGTCTCGTAGCTTGACTCGGAGAATGAGTCCTTTTGGTCATCGTCTTCATGTAAGTTTGATGTAGGATAGGAACCCTAATCGGCCGATCTTTCATGAAAGGAGCGGATCCCGCGATGAACATGAAGAACACGAGGAGGGAAACGAGGGAAAACACGGGGAAACACAATACAAACACTAAACCAACGAGAAATAGTCACACATGTGCTAGATGCTCGAGTACATAAGAGATCACATGGTACACGATCAACTAGGGATGGTACGAAGGTAGCTAGTCTTCTTCGTGAGGAGGTCTTGAGGTTCTTCTCTGCAAGGAGGTCTTGAATCCAAAGGGGTCTTCTCCCTGGAGTAGATCCGATGTTGATGAGCAATGCTCTATCTCTAAATATGAGCTAAACCAATGCTAACACTAGCTAGGATGAATAGGAGGTCTATTTATAGTCTTAGTGCAAATGGGGGCGAAAGGAGGGGGTACATGGGCTTCGGGCCCGAAACTGGACACAGCCAGGTACTGAACGTCCGCTGGGGGGCGATCGTCCGGTGTCTTACGGGCGTCCGGACATCTGGTAATTGCCGGTCGTTCGCTCGTTTTGGCTCGGGTGCTGAAGTGACGGATTTCAGGCTGGGCCGGTCGTCCGGTCGCGGGTCGTTCGGAGGCGTCGGACGTCCTCTCATTTGGCTCGGGTGCAGGGGCACCAGTCGTCCGGTCTGGACCGGACGTTCGCTCGCTGGGGCTCGGCTGTGGCTTCAGGCGCCGGATGTCCGGTCCCGGCCGGTCTTCCAATGGCTGGGTATTCTCCTGCATCTCTCCTTCTTCTCTGTCTTCACGTCCATCTTCCTCTTATTATTCTCCTTGCTCCTTAGCTTCTCCTCGATACCTGAGTATGCACAATGCGTCCATATGAGGTAGTAGCCATGTCTCATGTGCATCGAAGGGGAAATGTGAGAGGAGAGATGTCACCTCGGTTTCAAGAGCTCTTGCACGTGCTCGTGTCATGTGTCTGCTACACACTTGGTGAGATGATGGTAGGTCCATGGGGATGACCTTGGGATGCTCCGCATCATCTCCCCCCTTGGGGAAGATCCGTCCTCGGATCAAATTCTTCATCACCATGGTAGGGAGAGAGATCTTTGACGTTGAAGATGTCGCTCACGGAGTACTTGTCGCGTGGAATGTCGATCTTGTAGGCGTTGTCGTTGTAGCATGCAAGCACCTTGAAGGGTCCGTTCGCTCGTGGACGAAGTTTGGACTTTCGTTCTTGGGAAAAGCGGTCCTGTTGAAGGTGTAGCCACACAAAATCTCCAATGTTGAATACCATAGGGTGATTGTTGATGTTGAGCTTGGTCACAAGTCATTGTACTTGGCGCTCGATGGTATGCCTTGTATCTTCATGCACCTTCTTGAGATGAGTCACACGTGCACTTGCATCCAAATTGATTCGCTCTTGGAGTGGTAGAGGAAGAATGTCCAATGGTGACAATGGGTTGAATCCGTAGACGACCTCGAAGGGGGACTTGCTGGTTGTTGAGTGTCTTGCTCGGTTGTAGGCGAACTCGGCGACAATTAAGCACTCCTCCCACTCCTTGATGTTCTTCTTGATGAGTATTCGAAGTAGAGCGGAGAGTGTGTGGTTGGTCACCTCCGTTTGGCCATCGATTTGTGGATGATACGCCATGGAGAATACTAGCTTGATTCCGAGCTTGGCGCATAGGGTCTTCCAAAAGTAGCTAAGGAACTTGACGTCGCGGTCCGAGACAATCGTCTTTGGCACTCCTTGGAAACGCAATATTTCCCTACAAAAGAGATTAGCAACATGTGAAGCATCGTATTCGTTCGTGAGCTTCTTCGTGAAGTGCTTATTCATTCGTGAGCTTGTCGAGCTCGAGGAGGAACTTCAGGAACTTGATGATGCACGCGAGCTTGAAATATTCGTTCGTGAGCTTCTTCGTGAAGTGCTTATTCATGTTCATGAGCTTGTAGGCCTCAGTTGGCTACGGCTCGACTTGAATCTTGGAAGGCCTGTTGCGCCGCAAGTGCTTGAGCTTCACGGAGTTGTTGTTCTTGGCATTGTTCCTCGGCATCTTGTGCATATTGGTTTAGACACACACGCTCTTCCTCTTCATGTTGGCATTGTCGTTGCCATTCTCGTGCTAGCACAAAAGCCTCTTGGGTTTGACGTTGTCGGTGCTCTTGCGAGTTGGTGTCGCGTAGTGGATTGAGGCTTGCTTGATGATCGTTGTGCGCGGCACGACGTAGAGTGTTCGATGTTGGTGTACTTGAGTCGGAGAGGGTGAAGTCGGAGTGTCGACTTGAACGACTCCTTGAAGAGGACCAAATGGAAGAAGAGCGGTTGAGAAACAAAGCGCGAATCTCGTCCATCCTTGCATCATTCTCTTGCTTGTGATCGTCGAGCTTGTGGTCGAAGTAGTCCCTTGTACGTCGCTCGGAGAGTCGCAAGTCGGCGGAGAGGTTGTCGATGCGTTCACTCATTGCTTGTTGCTCTTGATGCAAAACACGTTGTGCACCAAAGAGGGGGCTCTTGGTGACGTAGGAGTTCATGTCATCTTCATGCTCAATGAAGAGTGGGTTGGTAGAAGTACTTGGCCTATCCATCATTCCAAGATTCAAAATGATAGTGGTAGAAAGATCAGAACGAATACCAAATGTACCTTGACCAAAGTTGAAAGTGGATCAATGATCACTCCAATGAGGACAAGGAAATAGCACAATTGGTACCAATTCTTGTCGGTTTCTCACACCTACACAAGTAAAAGCTTATGGTGGAGCTTGGTTAGGATGGTGGCACAAAATTTGATGCAATTGTAAGTGAGCTTCAATATTGTTGGAAAAGATTCGCAAGATTGCGATGCAACAAGTAGACCAAGCAATGTAATGTACACGAAAACACACACGCAAAGAGATAAGTGGGGTTGGGCAACCAAGGATGAGCCAAAATGTGGAATCCACAAAAATGCTCTTGTTGCACAACACTAGAGAGACGCTAGCACGATTGCACAATAAGCGGAAACAAAGACTTGTGCACAACCTACTAAGCAAAAGTGCAATGACTTCTATCCCAAGTATGTTCTATGCAAGGTGTTTCGATGATATGATCCAAGATGATCTAATATGACAATCTTAATGTTGTATGATGCTATGGTTCTTCCATAAAAGGTCTTTGCTTATCTTTCCTTTTTGCTTAAAAGCTTGTTTGGCTCTTTGATGTTTGAGCTCTTTTCTCATGCAATGCTTGACGAACCAAGATAGAAAGTGTGTAAGCGATGACAACCTTGTTACACAAGAGATGATACCAAGATATGCAACAATGATGTATGTATGCTATGGGAAGTATGATGACTAATGTGCACAAGTCTCGTTGCTGACAATACTCAAATGGCTTGTCTCGATGGGTAAGCAACACAAAGGAGTAAGGCTATGATGGCTATCAATGTAATGGCAAGAGTGAGATTTCCAATACCAAGGTGAGGTTACCGTTTCTTGCTTACAGTATGGTGTCAAAATGGTAGCATGAATACCAAGATGTAGTCGAGGTGGTCGTTGTTGATGACGCGTTAGTGGTGAAGATGAGCGGCGGTGATGTTGATGTCGAACCGTACCTAGATAGCCGAAACACAAAACGATACGGAACCGCAACTCAAATTCTCAAAGCTCGAAGTGGAAACACTTGTCGAAGTACGAAATGGGTAAGTAATGGTGGTGGTATGCGGAAGTCGTGATGGTGTATAGGTGGTAGGAGTGCGTATGCGGAAATGTGGGGTGGTGGTGGTGGTGACCAAAACTGAAGAAAATTCAGTTTCGTCAGGTAACTTCGAATGTCCGGTGGTGAGCGGTCATCCGGTCGTCGGACATCCGGTGGTGAGCGGACGTCCGGTGCCTCGGCACTGTTCGGGCACGGGATGAACTGCACGTGTACGAGGTGGATGAGGTGAAAATCGTCAAATCCGGACGATTTTGCGGATGGAAAGGGTGGGGAAATGGGGAAAAGATAGATCCACTGAAAACAAAGCAAATCCATGGATCAAATCCAACAAAATTTCAACACACTAACAAATCACAAAAGCATTTTGGGGCTATTTTTTTGGGGAATTTTTGAATTTGTGACAAAATCAACAAAAACTAGGTTGATACTAAAATTTGGGACACAACGGGGAGGCTCCGAAATCGTGATCAACGTGGCTCTAGATACCAAGATGATGTATGGTAAGAACCCTAATCGGCCGATCTTTCACGAAAGGAGCAGATCCCACGATGAACACGAACAACACGAGGAGGGAAATGAGGGAAAACATGGGGAAACACAAGAGAAACACTAAACCAACGAGAAATAGTCTTACATGTGCTAGATCCTCGAGTACATAAGAGATCACATGGTACACGATCAACTAGGGACGATACAAAGGTAGCCGGTCTTCTCCGTGAGGAGGTCTTGAGGTTCTTCTCCGCAAGGAGGTCTTGAATCCAAAGGGATCTTCTCCGTAGAGGCCGTGGTCTCTCTCATGGAGTAGATCCGATGTGGATGACCAATGCTCTATCTCTAAATATGAGCTAAACCAATGCTAACCCTAGCTAGAATGAATAGGAGGTCTATTTATAGTCTTACTGCAAATGGGGGGAGGAGGGGCTACATGGGCTTCAGGCCCGAAACTGGACACAGCCAGGTACAGGACGTTTGGTAAGTGCCGGTCGTCCGCTCGTTTTGGCTCGGGTGCTGAAGTGATGGATTTCCGGGCTAAGCCGATCGTCTAGTCAACGGTCGTCCGGAGGTGTTCGACGTCCACTCGTTTGGCTCGGGTGCAAGGGCACCGGTCGTCCGGTCTGGACCGGACGTCCACTCGCTGGGGCTCGTCTGTGGCTTCAAGCGCCGGACGTCCGGTCCCAGCCGGTCGTCCGGTGGCTGGGTCTTCTCCTGCAGCTCTCCTTCTTGTCTGTCTTCACGTCCATCTTCCTCTTCTTCGTCTCCTTGCTCCTTAGCTTCTCCATGATACCTGAGTATGCACAATGGGTCCATATGAGGTAGTAGCCAGGTCTCATGAGCATCGAAGGGGAAATGTGAGAGGAGAGATGTCACCTCAGTTTCAAGAGCTCTTGCACGTGCTCGTGTCATGGGTTCGCTAGGCACTTGGTGAGACGATGGTAGGTCCATGGGGATGACCTTGGGATGCTCCGCATCATAGTTGAAGAGGTTCATGCTCATCGCCGTGGTCGAAGAGGATGGCCCTTGCTCGACCTTCTTGTCAACGTCTTACTGTTGGAGGCCCATATTATGTGGCATCTCGTAGCTCATCTCCATGACCGAAGGGAATGTCCCATGTTCGGCCATCTTCTTTGAGGGTCTTTCGAAGATGGAAGGGTCGTCCTCGTTCGTAGTTGGTCGCCTCGTTGGTGAAGATGTCTATGTAGGATAACTCATGGGAAGTAGGCAAAGATGTCGTACGTCCGAAGGCAAAGATGCCTTGAGAACACTTTGCGAAGATGCCGAAGTGGTTGGTGCAGCCGTAGCTCCGTCTTGGTGGTGCTCGTCTCGCAATCTTCTCTTATGCTCATGAAGGTTGACCTTGGCATGAAGTAGGGCTTGTTGGGACTTGTAGGTTTGCGCTTGGCGAGCATCTTCATGATGATGGTGTCGTTGTCGTGCTTGAGCTCGATGGCATTCATCGTCGTCGTGCACATGATGCTTGGAGGTGACTTGCTCTTCATGACAATGTGGATCACAGACGTGATGATGGTCGCCATGGAGATGTGGACGTGGACGACTTGCGCTTGCATCATTTTTGCGCTCCGATGACTTGTGACTTGAACATCGCCGCCTTGAGGATGATGAAGGGGAAGAACGGTTGTCAACAAGGTCCGAATCTCCTCCATCCTTGCATCTTGCTCCTCCTTTTGTGCGGAGAGCTTGTTGTCGATGTAGTCCCTTTTCCTTGCTTCGGAGTGACGAATGTCGATGGAGAGGTTCTCGATGTGCTCTCGCAATCTTGATTGTGCACCTTGCATTTGTCATTGTAGATGGATGATTGACACTTTGGTGATGTAGTTGTTCATGCCGTCGTTGTTGTGGAAGACCGGAGATGAAATGCCTTGCCTATCCATCACAATACTCAAGCAAATATGAGTGGAGAAAGGAGAAGAACTATACCAAATGTACCTTGACCGATGTTGAAGATGGATCAATGATCACTCAATGATGTAACAAGGAAATAGCACAGTTGGTACCAATTCTTGTCGGTTTCTCACACCTACACAAATAAGGCTTATGGTGGAGCTCGGTGAGGATTGTGGCACAAAAAATTTGATGCAATATGTTAGCAAGAGTCAATAATGTTGAAAGAGATACACAAATTCGCGAGTGAAACAAGTAGACCAAAAGCACTGAATGGCACACAGAAACGCACACACGGATAGATAAATAGGGTTGTGCAACCAAGGATGAGCACAAAATGTGGAATCCACGGAAAACGCTCATGTTTCACAACTCAAGAGAGACGTAGCACGATTGCTCAATAGGCGGATACTACACTTGTGCACAACCTATAAGATGCAAAAATTCAACGACTTCTATCCCAAGTATGCTATGTATATGATGTTCCGGTGGTATGATCCAATATGATCGGATATGACAATCTTATGCAATGTGTTATGATGCTATGGCACTTGCTTACAAGCTCTTTTGTTTTTGTCTCTTTTTCTTAAAATCTTATTCTTTATTTTTATGTGGCCACTTTTGGACAATGCACAAACCAAGATAGCGATTGGGTATATACGGGAACAAACTTGAGGCACACGAGATTATGTGATACCAATATGATATGGTATGTATGCAATGGGAGGTGTAGACCACTAATGTGCACAAGTAACGTTGCTAGCAATACTCGAATGGCTAGTCTCGATAGGAAAGTAACGCAAAATAGGCTAGGGGTTAAAAATGCAATGGCAAGGGAATATACAATGGAGGAATACCACGATACCAAGATGATATGGAGGTTACCGTCCTTGGCGATGATGAGTGGCAGTGATTGTCGGTGTCAAAACTGGTGGATCTCGGGTAGGGGGTCTCGAACTGTGCGTCTAAGGCGGATGGTAACAGGAGGCAGGGGACACGATGTTTTACCCATGTTCGGGCCCTCTTGATGGAGGTAAAACCCTACGTCCTGCTTGATTATTCTTGATAATATGAGTAGTACAAGAGTTGATCTACCACGAGATCGGAGAGGCTAAACCCTAGAAGCTAGCCTATGGTATGATTTTATGTTGTCCTACGGACTAAAACCCTCTGGTTTATATAGAAACCGGAGGGGGCTAGGGTTACACAAGGTCGGTTACAAAGGAGGAGATATACATATCCGTATTGCCTAGCTTGCCTTCCACGCCAAGTAGAGTCCCATCCGGACATGGGACGAAGTCTTCAATCTTGTGTCTTCATAGTCCAACAGTCCGGCCAAAGGATATAGTCCGACTGTCCGGAGACCCCCTAATCTAGAACTCCCTCAGTAGCCCCTGAACCAGGCTTCAATGATGATGACTCCGGCGCGCAGTGTTGTCTTCGGCATTGCAAGGCGGGTTCCTCTCCAAATTTCGAACGTTTGTCAAGTAGTGTCTGGTACCATAAATGTTGGGCTTCTTGGCTTCCGCGCCCAATAAGGGCTATCTTCCACGTGTTGAGTGAATACGAGGAGCCAGGGCATTTTTACATTCGCCCCCCTAGCCGGATAAATAAATTGTCTATTAAAGGGATGGGGATTCTTATATCCGATCCATACCATCCTCCCCCAGCGAGAATTCATCAGAGCGTGCTTCGGAAAGATCCACTCCAGCATGGCCGACCTCCGCAGCTCCTCATCCCGCCCCCATAGCCCTAAGACTGGTGATTGGGAGAGGTGTTCCGTCCCACACAGTCGATTAGTCAAGCTGCAGACCAAGGGATTTCTCCCTCCAGCGTATATGGTTCCCGTCCGAGCCGGGATCGCCACCTACAATGCGGGGAGCATGCGGCGAGCTTCCCCAGCCCCTCGACGGTGGAGCGGGTATGCCTTGTTCCTTACTTATTAAGGGGACTCGGATTTCCAATTCATCCATTCCTCCGTGGGCTCCTGGAGTTTTACGGCCTCCAACTGCATAATTTCACCCCTACTTCCATTTTACACATCGCCGGCTATGTTGCCCTCTGCGAGTTATTTCTGGGCTGCGAGGCTCATTTCGAGCTGTGGAAAAGGTTATTTTGCCTCGTCCCTCACACACAGAAGGGGTCACTTTATCAAGTGGGCGGAGCCGAAATATGGTGCATCGCCGAAACCATATACCTGTTCGGTACTCCGAAGAAGACGTCCGAAGACTGGCCTTCGGAATGGTTTTATATGGAGGACGTCCCCCTTCCGGACACTGTTCGGCGGGGTCTTCCTGAGTTCAGCAATGCTCCTCTGAAGAAATGCCGAAGTTGGCGCCCACGGAGCCCCCAGGAGGAAGACAACAGAGAAGTCCTTTACCTGATGAACTGGATTAAAGCGCTGGCTCAATCAGGATTGGCAGTAATCGAGGTTATGTCAATATGCATAATGCGGGGAGTGCAACCACTTCAATATCGAGGGCACCCCTGTGGTGTTTTAACGGGCAAGATGACGCCACCCGTTGCGGGCGTAAGGGTCCGGACAACGCTGCCGCTTTAGCAAAAATTCTGTCGGAATTGTTCAAGGGGGAGGAAGAGGAGTTCATCCGCATCAAGCCACGGGATGGATTCTCCATGTACAACCCTCCAAGATGGGTGAGTTATATCTCCTTACTCCCATTCTTCCTGCATTATTTGTCGTAGGTACTCACCTTGCCATTTTGCGGCATGAACTTCGAAAAGCCATAAGGGAGGTCAGCAGCCCATCTCCACAACCAGAGGACCCTGACCGGGCCCTCGGTCCCAGACTCGAAGAAGATCCGGACATATTCATGGAGCTGATAGACCGATAGTTCTATCAATTAAGCTATGATGACGCCATGGTGGCCATTACGGCCGACTATCCCGGACTGCTTCCTGCGTCGCACGTAAGAAAAACGAAAAATCCCAACTCCAAAAACTAGGATCCCCTTTTAGACACTTCACCTACCATATACATATGGTGTTTCTACAGGGAAGGCATTCGGGACGCCATGCCGAACCCGCAGCAACTCGCCAACAAGAGGCACCGAGGTCGGCCAGGCCAAAAAGAAAGGCGGTCAGGACGGAGACGCCGGCGCAGAGGTATGACAAAAACCCCGCTCTGTGGTTGTCGTCTTTCTTGAAATTTAATGACGTCCATGTTTCTTTAACAGAAAAAACGCTCGCCGGAATATGTCCGGTGAGGCTGCCGATCACGCTTCCACCAGTCGGGCTCCAGGACCAGACATAGAGGCGGAAGCCGACATGGGGCGGACGCCGGATACTCCCCCTACAGAGGATGCTGATAATCTATCCGCTACAAATTCAGAAGTGGAGAGCGCCATGAATCATAGGCGTCGCCGGGCCGTACTCCGCGATGCTTGCTTCTCACCAGAGGCATTTGAGGCCTTCAATTCTGGAGAGGCGTACCTCCATGCTGCTCAAAATGGTCTAGATAGAGCCACGGGCCAGTATGTAAAGGATGTACGAGTAAGCAAATCTGACGATTATATGTATCAGTAGCCCCTGAGACTTGAAACCGTTAGCAGAACTGATTTCAGGATCAAATTATTGTGCAGGTTCTTACAGAGAAGAATAGTCGACTGTCACAGGAGCTGGAGGAATGCAAGACCAAACTTCAGGCCGCTGTTGCCGCATTGAAGGAACCTAAAAAGTCCCCAGCTAGTAACATTTCTTTCAAAGAATGAGAGGTACCATATAGCATGCGGCATGGCTGCAGATCTAATAATAGATGTTGCAGATGAATCCGGAGGAGCAGCATGCCGTACGACAGTTAAAGGCTGGCGAACGCGTGCTGACTGAGGTCAGGTGGGAGAAAAACAATCTCCAAGACGCCAATACCAAGCTGAGCGTGGAACTAAAAGATGTTCGGGCCCCGCTTGCAGACTCCGAGAAGGAGAATAAGAGGCTTCGACGCGGCATATTCAGTAAGTTCTTGAATGAACCCTTAATAAAGGGGACGGCGGAGAAGCCAGCTAATAGAGTTATCTCTGCAGGTATGCTGACGGGTCGTCCCGAGGAGGAGATGCCCGGGTCTGCGGGTGATCTTCTATCCGAGCTCTCACAACTGCATGAACAAGTTCGGCAGGTAATGCAAGGTATTGCCCAGGCCTTGTGGCCATCCGTCTCCCTGCCAGAAGGCGCTCGAGAGCTTGTGGAGAAGCTCAAGGGAGCACGGCGGCGCTTCCGATTATGGAAGATATCTGCCTGCCGTCAAGGTGCCAGGGAAGGCTAGGCCATGGTGAAGACGCGGTATACCAAGGCTAACCCAAATCACATGGCCGAGGTCGGACCTGTGGGGCCCGGCGGGAAAGAGATCCCCGTTAGCTTAGTCTATGGGCAAGTAGAATTAGCCGGAAAGTATTCCCAACAAGATTGTAGGCTAGACCGCCTGTTGGATGGTATAGAAGAGGAATTTAGTCAGTCTACATGACTATGTAATTAAAGTGACATGTATAATGCCTTCTAGCACGATTGTAGATCATTTTTCATGGCGGACCTTTTCGCTTCAACCTCGGGACCCGATAGTCCGGAGTGTATCCGAATACCCGCTCAGTTATATAAGAACCGGGGTATGCGTGGAGACCAGGCGTAGGGGTCATTAGTGCTTGAACAGACAAGTGCCCAACTAGTTATGTTATATTACATGGGTAGTAAGAAACATCTTCCAGGGAGAATAGTTCCGTTAAGGGTTCCTTTCCCTGGGTACGCATGCCCTAAAGTGCATGTCCGGACTGCGAGAGGAAATGCAGGAAAAAACATCTGGGGAACATATGGAAAATAAATAAAAATCATCTTTTGTTCACCGACCGAATATTCTCTTAAGAATGCTAGCTTTCGGCTTCACCCAGTCTGAGGTACACATCCGGCTGACCCGGCAGTAACAATCGCTGAGGTGCTCCCCTAATGCCCTAGCCGAATTAACGGGAACGTAGGGCATAAATACAAGAGCCAGGCAACCCAGCTTGGCCAAAACTTAAGTCATATCGATGCATACAATGGCGAAGAAAAGGTACATGCGGAAGAATAACACATGTGCTGAGCATGAAGCCCAGATAGATAATTAAGCTTCTGTGTAAGAAGCCCCCAGGTAAAATGAGCGCGGTTAGCGCATCTATAGTGTGCAAGCGAGGCACAAGTTGGCCCTTGAAGGACTTGAGAAAGAATAAAAGAAAGAAAGAGAAAAAAGATAGATAATATATATTCAAAAAATGGACAGAGGAAGGAGATGAACATAGAGTCCGGCGCTAGGCGTAGAATCTTCGGAGCGTGGCTGCGTTCCATGGGTTTGGCTCAAGTCGATTATTCGATGCATCCCACAGACGGTACGCTCCACCGGTCAGAACTTGGTCAATAATGAAGGGACCTTCCCATTTGGGCTCGAGCTTGGTCTTTTTCTTCTCCGGCAGGCGTAGAACTAACTCACCAACGTTATAAGTTTTGGCCCGTACTTCTCTGCTTTGGTATCTGCGAGCCTGTTGCTAATAGAATGCAGAACGGGCTTTTGCCACATCGTGCTCCTCCTCTAGGGTGTCCAGTCTATCCTGCCGATCAAGCTCGGCTTCTCTTTCTTTGTACATGCACACTCGAGGTGAGTCATGAATTATGTCGCAGGGCAGAACTGCCTCTGCGCCGTACACCATAAAGAAGGGTGTATATCCAGTACTACGATTCGGCGTGGTCCGCAGCCCCCAGAGTATAGAGTCGAGCTCCTCTACTCAGTGCGTGTTAGACTCCGTTAAGGTCCGCACTAATCTGGGTTTAATGCCGCTCATGATAAGACCATTTGCCTGCTCAACTTGGCCGTTGGTTTTTGGGTGATAGACAGAAGCATAATCGAGCTTGATGCCCATGTTGCTGCACCAGAGTTTTACCTCGTCGGCCGTGAAATTCATGCCGTTGTCAGTGATGATGCTGTGGGGGGCGCCATAACGGTGTACAACCCCGGATATGAAGTCTATCACTGGTCCGGATTCGGCTGTTTTAACAGGTTTGGCTTCTATCCATTTGGTGAATTTATCCACCATGACCAGTAAGTATTTTTTCTTATGGGTTTCCCCCTTAAGGGGTCCGACCATGTCAAGCCCCCAGACCACGAAGGGCCAGGTGATGGGGATTTTTTGGAGGGCGGTGGGTGGCATGTGGCTTTGGTTTGCAAAAAGCTGGCAACCAGCGCAACATTGGACCAAGTCCTGTGCGTCTGCCCGGGCCGTCGGCAATAAATCCCTGTACGGAAGGCCTTGCTTACGAGGGCCCGGGCTGCGGCATGGTGGCCGCCGAGTCTGGCGTGAATTTCTGCCAAAAGCTTCCGCCCTTCCTCTTCGGAGATGCACCTTTGAAGGACTCCGGTAGTGCTTTTTTTATACAGCTCTCCCTCGTGGACCCTGTCGGCTTTAGATCGCCGCACTATGCAGCGTGCCTCATTTTGGTCCTCGGGGAGTTCCTGCCTAGTTAGGTAGGCCAGGAATGGTTCTGTCCACGGGGCAATGATGGCCATTATTACATGGGCTGAAGGTGTTATTTCGGTGGCGGAGCCTCCGATTATGTCAGAGTGTTCAATATCGGGCATTTTGGCCGGGTCCGGACTATTGTTACCGATGTCCCCTTCCCATACTACGGACGGCTTAAACAACCTCTCCAAAAAGATGTTGGGGGGGGACCGCATCGCATTTTGCGCCGATGCGGGCAAGGATATCCGCTGCCTGATTGTTTTCCCGAGCCACATGGTGAAATTCGAGCCCCTCGAACCGAGCTGACATCTTTAGGACGGCGTTTCGATAGGCCGCCATCTTTGGATCGTTGGCATCGAAGTCTCCATTTATTTGGGATATTGCGAGGTTCGAATCCCCACGCATCTCCAGGCGTTGAATGCCCATGGAAACTGCCATCCGAAGACCATGTAACAGGGCTTCGTATTCGGCTGCGTTGTTGGAGTCTGTATACAGTATCTGTAGTACGTATTGAACTGTATCTTTGATTGGGGACGTCAGGATGACGCCAGGCCCCAGACCAGCAAGCATTTTAGAGCCGTCGAAGTGCATGATCCAATTGGAGTATGCGCCGTACTCTTTAGGGAGTTAGGCTTCCGTCCATTCGGCGACAAAGTCGGCCAATACTTGCGATTTAATGGCTCGCCGAGGTTTGTATGTTATGTCAAATGGGCGGAGCTCAATGGCCCATTTGGCAATCCGGCCCGTAGCGTCGCGGTTGTTTATAATATCATTAAGTGGCACTTCCAAGGCTACTGTAATCAAACACTCTTGAAAGTAGTGTCGCAGCTTCCGGGATGCCATGAATACCGCATAGGCTATCTTTTGATAATGTGGGTACCATGATTTGCATGGAGTGAGGACAGTGGGTACATAGTATACCGGCTTTTGAAGAGGGAATTTATATCCGTCAGCTTCTCATTGGACGATGAGCACTGCGCTTACAACTTGATGAGTTGCCGCAATGTACAACAGCATTGGTTCGCCGATGCTTGGCGCGGCCAGGATTGGGTTGGTTGCCAGTATGGCTTTTATTTCTTCCAATCCGTTTGTGGCAGCGTCCATCCACTCGAAGTGTTCGGTGCGCCGAAGGAGGCGATAAAGGGTTAATGCCTTTTCTCCTAAGCGGGAGATAAAGCGGTTTAGAGCTGCCACACATCCAGTTAGTTTCTGGATTTGTTTGAGGTCAGTTGGGATAGCCAACTGTGACAGAGCTCGGATTTTGGCCGGATTGGCTTCAATTCCTCTACTGGAGACAATGAACCCCAGAAGCTTTCCGGCTAGTACGCCGAAAATGCATTTTTCCAGATTGAGCTTGATGTCGTATGTTCGGAGGTTGTCGAATGTGAGCCTCAAGTCGTCTATTAGAGAGTCGACATGTTTGGTTTTAACGACCACATCATCTACGTATGCCTCTACTGTTTTGCCGATCTGTTTCTCCAGACATGTCTGGATCATGCGCTGATATGTTGCGCCGGCGTTTTTGAGCCCAAACGGCATTATGTTGAAACAGAAGGGGTCGTATGGTGTGATAAATGCCGGTGCGGCTTGCTCGGACTCCGCCATCTTAATTTTATGGTAGCCGGAGTATGCGTCGAGGAAACACAATGACTCGTGTCCTGCGGTAGCATCGATAATTTGATCAATGCGGGGGAGGGGGAAGGGATCCTTTGGGCAAGCCTTGTTGAGGTCCTTGAAATCAACACATAGGCGCCAGGATTTGTCCTTCTTTGGTACCATCACCAGGTTTGCTAGCCAGTCCGGGTGTTTTATTTCTCGAATGAATCCGGCCTCCAATAGCTTGGCTAGTTCCTCTCCCATAGCTTGTCTCTTAGGTTCAGAGAAACGCTGAAGAGCCTGCTTGACCGGCTTGAATCCCTTTAGAATATTGAGGCTATGCTCGGCCAGCCTACGTGGGATTCCTGGCATGTCTGGGGGGTGCCAGGCGAATATATCCCAATTCTCGCAAAGGAACTCTCGTAGTGCAGCGTCCACGGCGGGGTTTAACTGTGCCCCGATGGAGGCTGTTTTTGTAGGGTCCGTTGGGTGGACTTGGAATTTGACTATTTCATCCGTTGGTTTAAAAGATGCGGACTTGGATCTCTTTTCAAGTATCACGTCATCCCTGTCCACTATGGAGCGCAGCACGGTGAATTCCTTGGCCGAAAGGGCTTCGGATAATGCCTCGAGGGCCAATGCGGCTGTTTTGTTTTCGGCGCGGAGTGCTATGCCTGGATCACTAGCGAGAGTGATGATTCCGTTGTGCCCGGGAATTTTGAGCTTCATGTACCCATAATGGGGTATGGCTTGGAAGATCGTGAACGCTTCCTGTCCTAAAAGGGCGTGGTATCCACTATTGAACGGGGCCACTTGGAATGTAATTTCTTCGGACCTATAGTTCTCTAGCGTGCCGAATACCACATCTAGTGTGATTTTCCCAGCACAGCGTGCTTCCCGGCTGGGGATGATTCCTCTAAAGGTGGTGCTGCTTTGCTCAATGCGGTTCCAGTCTATTTCTATTTTTTGAAGGGTTTCCTCATGGAGGAGGTTCAATCCACTGCCGCCATCCATGAGTACTTGGGTGAGTCGAAAGCCGTCCACAATTGGACTGAGGACCAGTGCAGCTGGTGCTTGGGCTATTCGGAATTTAGGTTTGTCACTAGCATTGAAGGTAATAGCCGTGTCACTCCATGGATTTATTGCTGCCACGTGGCAGATTTCGGCGAGGCTGCGTAGTGTTTGCTTGCGTCTATTATTTGATGCGAAGGTTTCAAAGATTTTTAGTACCGTATTGTTATCCACGGGATGGTGCTCTGTGGTATTTGGGATGAGAAGATCCTCGCCACTTTTGGCCACCTGCCGGAGTATCCAACATGCTCTAAGGCTGTGTGTTGGTATGGTATCCGCTGTACTATGAATTCTGCAGGGTCCGTTAAGCCATCCCTCCAATACGGTTCCATGCCCTGAAGAGGGTTTTTGTTTCTTTGTAACTAACTCGGGTGTCTTATGATAGTGCACCCTTTTACTTCGGACTAGGTGTATATTCCGAGCCGGATTATCCCAAAATTTCTTTTTGGTTTTCCAGGAGCTTTCCATCGCACAGTACTTTCGTACTATGGACGCCAAGTCAGCGAAGCATGATATGTCACGACGACTCAAGGCGTTAAGGATTCCCTTGTTCGTGCAATTATTGCAGAAAAATGAGACTGCGTCTTCCTCGTGACAGTCCTTAACCTTGTTCATCACAAGGAGGAATCTGGCCCAATAATGATGTACTGTTTCATGGGGCTCTTGCCTGATGTTGGAAAGATCGTTTATGTCTAGGTGGGTGGGTGGAATTGGGTCCGAACCCCTACCCAATCTCAGACCCGGGGGCCGAGGTGTTTCCAATCTTGGAATTTCGGGTTCCGGGATGTTGCCCGATAAGTCTGGCCCACTGCCTGACTCTAGGTTTAGGGCTTGGGTGACGTCCTCCCGTAAACGGGTATCTGGCTTAGAGAGCTCAGGAATCCGGACATAGTTAGTCCTCAAGATAGAAGAAGAATCGCCGCATTGTTCCTCCACCACCGCAACATGATGGGTGACCGGTGGAGAGTTAATCTCCCTTTGATCGGGTTTAAGCCCAATCTGATCATAGTCCGTAGCGACTCCCAAGGCGGCGATGCGATCCAAGAGCTCGTTTAGGGAAGAGAGCTCCATTGGATCCATCTGCTCGGCGAATTCCGAGCCGAAGTTGAGGCTATTTTCGATGACCCGAGAAGTCATCGTCGGGGCAGCAGCCGAACGGGTGGTCATGATGAAACTGCCTAGCCGAAGAGTTTGGCCGACAGCCAGGGCTCCCTCGGCGGTGATATTGTTTTTAACAACGAGACGAGGCATCCTTCCTTACGGTGATGGCACAGAGGAACTCTCAATGAAAGCACCAATGTCGGTGTTAAAACCAGCGGATCTCGGGTAGGGGGTCCCAAACTGTGCGTCTAAGGCAGATAGTAACAGGAGGCAGGGGACACAATGTTTTACCCAGGTTCGGGCCCTCTTGATGGAGGTAAAACCCTACGTCCTGCTTGATTATTCTTGATAATATGAGTAGTACAAGAGTTGATCTACCACGAGATCGGAGAGGCTAAACCCTAGAAGCTAGCCTGTGGTATGATTGTCCTACGGACTAAAACCCTCTGGTTTATATAGACACCGGAGGGGGCTAGGGTTACACAAGGTCAGTTACAAAGGAGGAGATATACCTATCCGTATTGCCTAGCTTGCCTTCCACGCCACGTAGAGTCCCATCCGGACATGAGACGAAGTCTTCAATCTTGTGTCTTCATAGTCCAACAGTCCGGCCAAAGGATATAGTCCTGCTCTCCGGAGACCCCCTAATCCAGGACTCCCTCAGTGATCTTGATCGAGATACCAAGATGATGGAGACTCGTCCCTAAGTAGCTGAAACACCTTAGGAAACAGAAAAACCGCGAACTAAAAAATCTCAAAGGAAAATGTCAAATGGTGGTAGCGGGAAAGCGGTGGTGGTTTTGCGGAAGCTCAATGGGATTGCAGGAATGCAATGACGGGTTTTGAGACGCAATGCGGAAGTGGAGGTGATGTATGGTGGAACCCTAGATGGACGATCTTTCATGAAAGGAGCGGATCCCGTGATGCACACGAAGAACACGAGGGGGGAAACGAGGGGAATCACGAGGGGAAACACGAGAGAAACACTAAAACCAACAAGAATGATCACACTTGTGCTAGATCCTTGAAACACAAAAAGATACATGATCCGAATCCAACAATGGACGACACATAGGGTAACCGTGTCTTCTGCGTGAGGAGGTCTTGATGGGGGCCGCCCATGAGGGGGTCTTGAATCCAAGGTGGATCTTCTCCGTAGAGGGGCTGTGGTCTCTCTCGTGGAGTAGATCCGATATGGATGAGGGAAGCTCTATCTATAATATGAGCTATCACAATGCTGACCCTAACTAGGAGGAGGTTGGGGAGTATATATAGTGCTAGCCGACGAAGGGGTAAGTGAGAGGGGGGATACATGGGCCCTTGGCCCGATCTATGCGCACAGGTAGGTGCCGAATGTCCGGGCTGGGGGGCGGATGTCCGGCAGCTCACGAAGAGACGGATGTCCGGGCCTCTGGCCGGATGTCCGGGCTGGAGTTTCCCTATTCTTCTGCTCTCTGGTTAGCGTGCTCCGGATTTCCGGGCGAAGGGGCCGGATGTCCGGGGCTTCGAGTGGATCCGGATGTCCGGGGCATGGGGCTGGATGTCCGGGATGGTCCGGATGTCCGGGCTGGGGCCGGATATCCGGGGACTATAGCAGCTGGCTCTTCTTCCTTCTCCATCAGTCGCTCCCGCACACACTTGGCCTTGTTGTTGACACCAGATTTTGGCACGACGAAGAACTTAATTAAGATGGCCTCAAATAGAGAAGTGCTCAAAGTGACAAAGTTCCGTATCATCAAAAGGAAAGACTTTGATATTTTGGCCATAGTCATCCGGTCTCATCTGTAAGGCCGAAGTTGTGTTCGAAGTACTTAGATTTTGTATTCAGAACACTATTCGGCTGATTACGCCCCCAAGACTGCCCCATATTGAAAACTGATCTACCTGAATTGTCTTCGTCTCAGCGAAACGATCGATTTTGATATAAAGATCGTCTCAATCCGAGGTCATATGCAAAAGTTAGAGCCCGCACAGCGTGACCCTCTAGTGAGCAAAAATATGACGCCCGGACCTAGACACATATGTGGATATGTCTAATGTGCTACGTGAATAATTAGCGGTCTTGCATGAGCGATTTGAACCTCGACATGACCTCTGATGAAACAATGTTCAACATGAAAGTTGTTCGTCTCGTCGAAACGGTCAAGATTGCTTTTGGGCTCGTTTCCATCCGAGGTCGTTTGTCACCACAAAAGGACCCTCAAAGTACATCCAGTTTAAACCAAACAGTTTTGGAAAGTTCGGATAAAATCAGTCCGAATTTGACTGGGGTTTTGGACGTGAATTGATGTAATTTTCTTGTAAGGAATGCCTAGATAAATCCTTTGCTCGTACGGGAAGTCCAGCCGTCTCTTATATATGTTGGGGGTGACGGCCGATTGAAACAACAACACACAATCGAACAAATCAATCTATACCTTTTACCTTTACTTTTCCTTCTCCCTTGTTCCTCTTCTTCCTCGTTCTTCATTCGTTCTTCTTATTGCAGGGTGGCGAATCTCGAGGCCCTAGGGGCGGTCAGGCTGACCTAGGGCAGCCCATAGCCGCCGCGCGCCCTGACGGGGTCCCTCCCACGTGTGTGGGGTTTCGGGTCTACAAAAGCACCCGCCGGATTGTCTTGCGTACCGCGCTTCCGACGGGTCTCCTTCGAGGTGAGCTGCTGTGCATCACCCTCGGTATTGGAGGTACACATTGATGTGTTCGTGTGCGGACACACTTTTTGGTGACTCTGTTGGGGACGAAGCGTTGAACGGTCTCCGGCCCGTTCTTGCTACGAAGAGATCGTCATCTAGGGTTTGACATCTACAAAGGTAATATGAATACCCACTTCACTTATGTAGATGCAAATAATGCATATGTTGTTGCTAGATCGTCTAATGAGCATAATGTATTGGCTAGCCCTAGTTTTATCAATAATGTATCTAATTATGTGCAACAACCGATTCAGAATAATCTTCATGCTTCAACTTCATATAATTTCAGCAACATGCAATATATGTATCCCAACTCCCATGCATCGGCAACCCCACAAATCTATATGCCGATGAACAACATGATGAGTTCGGTTAATCAAGTTGAGATACCCTATGTAGGAACTTCCAATAGGATGCAACAAAGTGTTTCAACTTTTTATTCATCGGCAAATAACTTGAAGTTTGTTAATCCAAACGTGCCGGTGGATAGGGTAATTGGCCATGCTACTACTAGTTATCCGGCCAATTACCCTCAAACATCATATGCTACACCTCATGCTACTAATTTTCTAGCACCATACGCAACTATTGATGTCCATATTTCGGCTCCCCACCTTCATGGTCATGGCCGAATAAGTGAAGCTTCTACAGGAGCACAAATGCCTTCACCTACTACCGTGGCATATCATGTCCCCCCAACACAATTATAGAATTTTGGTGACATATCGTTACCAAAAGAGTCTAAAAGTGTCGGGGGCAATTCTATCCAGATTGGGTCATTAAGAAAAATCTTACGTCTTTTTGGGATGAATGAAATGTTGTTCTACAAGAATTAAGAAAAGAGGGAAAGCCTATTAATTCTACTGCAATCCAAGCTAGATTATGCCAAAAAGAGAAAGCATTGGGTGTGGATAGAATTATCAAAAAAGATGATGATTCGAATAATAAAGTTAATTTGGCTATTGAAAAGACTGAATCAAATATTACGTATGCCGAATCTATTCTAGAAAAACAGGATGACAAGGTGTTGGGGAGCTATTCGAAAGAGGCACAACCTATCGTTCAAGTAACGCAACCATCATGCCCTCCCAACGTGTTTGAAAAGGTATGTCTAGCAAGTGATTTACCTATCTTCCGATTTGGTCGCAGCTTTATTGTTGATGCTTCTATAAGAGAAATTCTCATAAGTAATTTTGAAAGATCAATGACGAAGGGAAATTACTTGTTAGCAATAAAACTGTTATAGAACATATCGGTCAGTCTATTGTGCCATTTATAAAGACCGATAGTGACCTATTATTGCAGCCAAAGTTTTCCCCATTGCTTTATCAAAATTTCATATCTAATTGGATAGCTTTGCTTGTTTCTTACTTGGCTTGCACTTGGTCTCAATTGAGACATGTGTATTCTAACTATTTTTGTTTCAGAAATTTAAAGCCAAGGTCAAATTCTTTTGAAAAATCCGATGCTAATATAATATCTTATCCTAATACATCGGAGATAGGGTGTAAAACACAATGCATAGCCGAATGGGGAGATTCTAAATCTGAACCATTCGTTTGCTCAACTCCAAAGCTGTTTGCACACCAAGATCGGCTAGAAAATAAGAAGTATACCTTCAATTCAAGCATGTGTGATCAAATATTTGATTTGTTGCTGAAAAATAATTACATTAAATTTCTTGATCACCATGTGAAGCCATCAATCCAAGGACGAATGTAATGCAAGTTGCATGATTCGTCCAAGCATAATTTGGAGGATTGCAACATGTTTCGTCAAATAGTTAAATCGGCCATTGATAAAGGATGATTAAAATTTGTTGAAACACCAAGGGATGACCAGTCTATTATAATTGGTCCTAATGGAAAAAGGTTTTTGAATTGGCTGCTTCAAGACGATTCCTTTAAATATGAGAAGGTAAAAACTACAAGTGATGGGATCAAGCTTTCAAGTAAAAAAGTTGTTCAAGAGCACAATGAAAATATTCTTAAAGGCATGAGTTCTATCGAAGATACAACGAAGACGCCAAGGACTGGGGGGCAACAAGAAAATCCAAAGATCAATGCAAGTCAAGACAAAGGAGATAAAGGCCGCAATAAGCACAAGTGCAAGAAATCCAAGGTCACTTTTGCACAATTATTAGATAAATATCAAGAGAACAGTGAGGAGAAAAGTGTTTATCGGCCAACTAATGGAAAAGAATCAAGATCACCCCCTAGGCGCAAACCCCAAGATTGGTATTGGCAAAATGAGAATTCTAATGCGGTATATTCATATCCATATTTTATGCCGCCAATGCCAATGCCATGGATACCTTCCTATGACCATGTAAATCTATATCCATCGTGGGACAAGTATGATACAAGGGCGCATTCTTCATCTTATTTTAGACCATCTCACAAACATTATGCAGCTCCAAAAAGATCAACATTTGAACAATCACATGTCAAAGACCGTTTCAATCATAAGGAATTGGTCCGGAGCTCAAGGAACAAGAAAGAGGTGGTCAAACAAATTTATCGTGTTAAAAAAGATGGCCGTAAGAGTGCTACTTCAGATTTGATCTCAAATGAGAAGGAGCCAATTAAAGTATTGACATTGGCTACTAATGGCGATGAGGCAAGTCAATCAAGTACCAAATCTGAAGAGAAGAAGTTGAGAGTGCACATGGTAAAACAAGAATCGCCATTTCTTCAAACAAAATCACAGCCAGGGAGCCCACTCGGATTATCATATTGGCAAAAGAAGAAATTACAAAAACTTAGTGCACAAGAACTTGAAGAAAGGAATATGGCATGGGTTCCCAAAGGAAGTATTCAAAATAAGAATTATGTGCAAGCTTCGTTTACAAGGAGTGCGGCAAATGTGAAGAAGGAAAAGAGTGAAAACTATGAAGGACCAAGCCGAAGGTTTCAACATCTTCGGTCCACACATTATCCATTTTCTTCAACAATGTCATTGATGCCTATGCCATGGAATTTCTCATCAGGTATGATTGGTTTCCCTCAATGGGCTTATTTTAAACCATGGATGCAATATAATTTCTTACATCATGAAAGGGTATTACCAAATCATCATATGTTTGATTAGCTTTACTTTTGTTGCTAATCCAAATGGCCTATATATACTTATCGTCCTAAGCACATAAAATGGCTGATGGAGTGTTGACATCGTCCTTAGGAAAAGCATCGTGCAAGTTATTTTTCGGCACACAAGTTTGCCGAAAAACAGGGGGGCATGTGTTGACACTAGATTTTGGCATGGCGAAGAACGTAATTAAGATGGCCTCAAATGGAGAAGTGCTCAAAGTGAGAAAGTTCCGTATCGTCAAAAGGAAAAACTTTGATATTTGGGCCATAGTCATCCGGTCTCATCTCTAAGGCCGAACTTGTGTTCGAAGTACTTAGATTTTGTATTCAGAACACTATTCGGCTGATTACGCCCCTAAGACTGCCCCATATTGAAAAGTGATCTCCATGAATTGTCTTCGTCTCGTCGAAACCATAGATTTTGATATAAAGATCGTCTCATTCCGAGGTCATATGCAAAAGTTAGAGCCCGCACAGCGCGACCCTCCAGTGAGCAAAAATATGACGTCCGGAACCAGACACTTATGTGGGTATGTCTGATGTGATGCGTGAATAATTAGCTGTCTTGCACGAGCGATTTGACCCTCGACATGACCTCTGATGAAAAAACGTTCAACATGAAAGTTGTTCGTCTCGTCGAAACGGTCAGGATTGCTTATGGGCTCATTTCCAAGTGAGGTCGTTTGTCACCACAGAAAGGACTCTCAAAGTATAGGTAGTTTAAACCGAACAGTTTTGGAAAGTTCAGATAAAACCAGTCCGAATTTGACTCGGGTTTTGGACGTGAATTGATGTAATTTTCTTGTAAGGAAAGCCTAGATAAATCCTTTGCTTGTACGGGAAGTCCAGCCGCCTCTTATATATGTTGGGGGTGACGGCCGATTGAAACAGCAACACACAATCGAACAAATCAATCTACACCTTTTACCTTTACTTTTCCTTCTCCCTTGTTCTTCTTCTTCCTCGTTGTTCATTCGTTCTTCTTGTTGCAGGGTGGCGAACCTCGAGGCCCTAGGGGCGGTCAGGCCGACCTAAGGCAGTCCATAGCCGCCGCCGCCCTGACGGGGTCCCTCCCGGGTGTGTGGGGTTTCGGGTCTACAAAAGCACCCGCCGGATTGTCTTGCGTACCGCGCTTCTAGAGGGTCTCCTTCGACGTGAGCTGCGGTGCATCACCCTCGACGTTGGAGGTACATGGTGACGTGTTCGTGTGCGGACACTTGGTCCTTGGGCTCTCCTTGGTCTCCTCGGGTGTACCTGATATGCACAAGGTCCGCGCTTGAAGTAGCATCCATGTCTTACATGCGGAAAGGGAAGATTTGGAATGGAGCGAGTTCACCTTGTGTCCAATGGCGTATGCTCGAGTGTACATGGAGATGATCGTAGGATGCTCCGCATCATCTCCCCTCCCTTGGGAAAGAACCAACCTCGGATCGTGATCCTCATCACCATGGAAACGGTTGTTGTGGACGGACTTGTAGTTGGACGAAGATGAAGACATTGTGCATTCCAAGTACTCCAAGGTGTCGTCGGAGTGGTATACATGCAAATGGAGCGAACACAAATGACACTCGGAAATACAATGGTCAGCGCACACAAAGTGTCCATCAAATAAGAAAAAGTCTATGCGACAAGATTGATCATGACAAGGTGCATGAAGCTTATCCAAAAGATATGGAATGGTATGCAAAGAATTCATGGGAGCAAAAGCATTCATTGTGCACACAAATGTATTGTGAATGTGATCAATGCAACCACAGTGCAAAATGATGTCATAGAGAGACGATTTATCAATAGCATGAATATGGTAATGGATGCTTAATGTGATGTGATCATGCAATTGATGGTAGGCAATAAGATCATGATGTATGAATATGCCATCAAGGTATATCACAACAAATTTGTTAAGGAAATGCACAAGCTCATATATCATGGATGAC
Organism: Triticum urartu; assembly: GCF_003073215.2. NCBI lineage: Eukaryota > Viridiplantae > Streptophyta > Magnoliopsida > Poales > Poaceae > Triticum > Triticum urartu. Next base: position 215,248,220 of record NC_053022.1, on the reverse strand, counting down.
ATAGAAAGACAAGATGCAACAAGGCAATCATAATATGGGTCAATCGATGCATAAGATGCAAATTTGTCATGTGTATGATATGTCCATCGAGCATGACATGTGTGAGCATAATCAACAAATATGGAGGTGTTGGTATACCACTGCTCAATGTCGTGGCATGAGTGGAGGTTCGAAGGTGCATCCAATAAGTCCGAGCGCTCATCAACTTGAAGGTCCATCGAGCCAATCTCCAATGTCGCTCCTCCATTCGCGAGATGTATCATGTAGACAACAAGAAGGGGATAACAATGAAAGAGTGACTCATCCAATATGCGTATTTGAGGATGGCTCAAAGGTAATGAGTTCACCTTTTTGAGGATGTCGAAAATGTTGGTGTTGTGCTCATGTACGCCTTCACATGACCAAGGTGTTTCATGACGGTGCGACCATGTGAATCCTTCAAAATGAAAGAACATGACAAACACTCAGAAAAACAAATGAGGTTAGTGCAAATGCAAAACCTATCATTCAAATGGTGAGATACCCAACGAGTGTTTTCATCATGCTTATCATAAGAAAGGACAATATGTGGCATTCTATGAAAGCATAAGATGCGACTACAACCAAAGACAATAGGCTCAAGTAATTAAGCATGCATCACAAGTAATATGTCCAAGTCTCCAAGATCAATGAGCATAGATGCAACAATTGGAGGCAAGCGACAATGAACAAGATGTATCATGTGAGAGGCAAGAACATATATGTCATCAACCCAAGAAAGCGAGTAATAGTGGAACATGGGTGATGCAACAAAGTAAGCAATCATAGTGATCAAGTCAAGCAAGCTAGTAGTGCGAAGATGCAACATACTAGAAGAAATCATGGCAAGCAAGTCATGGGTGCAAATAGTGTGCATGAATAATTCACATGACATAGCACAAGGATGAAAGCAAGATATGAGCAAAATATCATCAATGTATTGGTGAGAGGCCATATGTAAATAGCAATGGGACATCATGACTCTCCCAACAAAACAAGCAACAATAGCATGAGGCACATGATAAACATGGCAATAGCAACAAGGATCTCCACCAAGCATGCAAATACACATAGGAGTAGTAAAATGGTGAATCATGGGTAGATGCAAGCAAGGGTCACAATTGCATGACAAAATCATGTAAAGAGGCATAGCATGCAAAGTGAACACGAGAAAATCGGCATAACATAACAAGTTAAATATAGCCCAAAGCCGTGTGAGAGCCAAGTAAAAGGAATGCACGAAGTCGTTCCGTGAAGGGAATGGTGGGGAGGACAATCCACACGATCCCACGTCATCTTTGCTCTCAAGAGCTCGTTTGGTAAACTCTTGGGATTGAGAGGTTGACGAGTATATGTGAGTACCTATACAAAACAAAGACAAAGAGAAAATTGTGTGTGCATGGTATATGTACACATCATCCATCATGATGCGCACGTGCATGTGTTAGTTAGCACAAAATATCCAATGCTCAAATAGATGAGATGCGTGATATAGAAACATGTCATCCATCATGAGAGGTTTGTTATTATGTATTGCATAATGGAGAATTAAATTGTGCAATGCATCATGAGGAATATGTAGAGCATTGTTATTCATGGAATGCATATGGTGCAAGCAATTATGGGAATCATGCAAAGTATGGAATGCATCAAAATCTCCTAATTTGTATGAGGAAACTATGGGGGTCTCCTCATGAGCATTAATGGAAACATCACATGGAGAATATTGACAACATCCAAAACAATGCATATTTGGACCAATGTGATCATGGCATGGCATAGTAGATGAATTGTGCAAATCATGTAAAGGAAGCATAGCAATATCATCACATGAAAAACAAAAGCCAATGACCATCATCTCGTCATCTATGCCATAAGTGCAAATGGGATTTATTTTAATGGGGCATGCATAGTTACTATGTTGAGATTGAAATGATGCGATATGGGAGATCTCACTCATAGCATATGACAAGTTCAATGGATTATCGAACATAATGTGACCAATAGAATTTTCACATGATATCCAATGGAGCATAGCATCACAACTAGGCAACTCAACATGCTCATCATCAATCATCATATTCATCATAAATAGGTAAGTCATGACATGAAGAATTCGCACTAGCATGAAGCATGGGAATAGGTGGATCATCATCATGCAAGAAATCATTGGTGAGATAGCCTACTAGTGAGACAAGAAAGGCACCATAACCTATGTTACCTTTGGAGCATCGCTCATGTGTTGTAGGTGCGATATCAAAGACCAAGTCGTGGTCATCTTCATCTTGATGGAACTATCTGGGGGGTTCATGTTTTTCCACCATGGCCATCGTCGTCCCCATTGGAGGTATGGACTCGTCGAGGATAGGCATGTCGTCATGTAGGAGACCTAGCACCAAAGAAAACACACTTTGAGTAGAGGTTAGGTTGTTAGAAATCATAGTGGCCTCACGTTCCCTCTCAACTACCTCACTCACTAAGTGTTGTGTCTCACTCACTCCCGGTATGATGCTCTCACTCATATGGTCGGTGGAGTCACTCAAATGGCTCTCAACCTCACATAGTATATGTGGCATGCTCTCAAGTGTGGGGCTAGTGGTGGTCACACTCATCCTCTCATCGGAAATGCACTCAATGTCATATATGGTGGAGTCACTCATTTCACTCATATGTTGGTGGCTCTCCTCACATGGCAATTGGGGCATATCTTAATATGTGGGTGTCGGAGAGATGTAGGTGCAAATGTCTCCATGCTCAATCATGTTGTAGCCGTGGATGAAGGCCGAAGATGGCACATCATCACTCTCCTCTAAGACCAAAGATAAGGTCTCATGTGCGGTCTCATAGCTTGACTCGGAGTATGAGTCCAATATGGGTGCCGTCTTCATGTTGTTGAAGAGGTTCGCACTCGTTGCCGTGGTCGAAGGGGATGGCCCTAGCTCAACCGTCTTGTTGCCGTCTTGTTATTGGAGGCCCATATGATGTGGCACCTCGTAGCTCGTCTCCATGACCAAAGGGAATTTCCCATGCTCGGTCATCTTCCTGAGGGGCTTCCGAAGATGGAAGTGTAGCCCTCGCTTGTAGTTGGTCGCCTTGTTGTTGAAGATGTCGATGTAGGCGAACTCATGGTAAGTAGGCGAAGATGCCATACATCCAAAGGCGAAGATGCCTTGATAGCACTTGGCGAAGATGCCGAAGTGGTTGGTGCAGCTGTAGCTCCATCTTGGTGGTGCTCGTCTCGCGGTCTTCTCTTGTGCTCATGAAGTTTGGCCGTAGCTTGATGTAGAGCTTGTTGGGACTTGTAGGTAGGCGCATCTCGAGCATCTTCATGTTGATGGTGTCGTTGTCATACTTGAGCTCGATGGCGTTCGTCGTCGTCGTGCACATGATGCTTGGAGGTGACTTGCCTTTCATGACCATGTGGATCACGAACGTGATGGTGGTCGCCATGGAGATGTGGACGTGGACGGCTTGGGCTTGCATCATTTTTGCGCTCCGAAGACTTGTGACATGAACGTCGCCTCCTTGAGGATGATCAACAAGGTCCGAATCTCCTCCATCCTTGCATCTTTCTCATCCTTTTGTGCGGAAAGCTTGTTGTCGATGTAGTCCCTTTTCCTTGATTCGAAGTGACGAATTTCAATGGAGTGGTTCTTGATGCGCTCTCTCAATCTTGATTGTGCGCATTGCATTTGTCGTTGTTGATCGAAGATTGACACTTTGGTGATGTAGTTGTTCATGCCGTCGTTGTTGTGGAAGACCGGAGATGAAATGCCTTGCCTATCCATCAAAATACTCGAGAAAATATGAGTGGAGAAAGGATAAGAACTATACCAAATGTACCTTGACCGATGTTGAAGATGTATCAATGATCACTCAATGATGTAACAAGGAAATAGCACAATTGGTACCAATTCTTGTCGGTTTCTCACACCTACACAAAAAAGTCTTATGGTGGAGCTCGGTGAGGATAGTGGCACAAAAATTTGATGCAAAGTGTTAGCAAGAGTCAATAATGTTGAAAGAGATTAACAAATTCGCAAGGAAATAAGTAGACCAATAGCAATATGGTGGCACACGGAAACTCACACACAGATAGATAAATGGGGTCGTGCAACCAAGGATGAGCACAAAATGTGGAATCGACGGAAAACGCTCGTGTTGCACAACTCTAGAGAGACGCTAGCACGATTGCTCAATAGGCGGATACGACACTTGTGCACAACCTATAGGAGACAAAAATGCAACGACTTCTATCCCAAGTATGCTATGTGTATGATGTTCCGGTTGTATGATCCAAGATGATGGATATGAAAATCTTATATGAAATGTGTTATGATGCTATGGCCATTGCTTAAAAGATCGTTTGCTCTTTCTCTTTTGCTTAAAAGCTTATTCTTTTTTTATATGGCCACAATGCGAAATGCACAAACCAAGATAGCAATTCGGTATATACGGGAACAATCTTGTGACACAAGGGATGATATGATGATACCAATATGATATGGTATGTATGCAATGTATGGTGTAGATCACTAATGTGCACAAGTAACATTGCCGGCAATACTCAAATGGCTAGTCTTGATAGGCAAGTAATGCAAAATAGGCTAGGGGTTATCAGTGCAATGGCAAGGGAATATACAATGGAGGGATACCACGATACCAAGATGATATGGAGGTTACCATCCTTGGCGATGATGAGTGGCGGTGTTCTTGATGTAGATACCAAGATGATGGAGACTCGTCCCTAAGTAGTCGAAACACCTTAGGAAACGGAAAAACCGCGAACTAAAAATTTGAAATGTCAAATGTCAAATGGTGGTAGCGGGATGTGGTGGTGGTTTTGTGGAAGCTCAAAGGAATTGCGGAAATGCAATGATGGGTTTTGGGAATAGGAAATGCAGAAATGGAGGGTAAGGTGGACGACTATACACGGCGTCGGAGTTGGAGGCACGGTCCCTAAGTAGCCGAAACACCTTAGGAGACACAACTCACAACACAAACAAAATTGGGTTAAGTTGGGGTAGTGGAAGTGTATGGTTGATAAGCCTATGCAGAAGTTGTGGTGGTTGATGAAGAAGCAACCGTCCCTAAGTAGCCTAGACACGTTAGGAGACTCAAATCACTCCTCAAGCAACCACTAATGCGATGGGGAACAAAATTGGTTAGCTTGCGGAAGTCCGTGGTGGTGTAGCGGATGATGTGGTGGAAGCCCTAGGCAAAGATGCCAAAATTCACAAAATTTGATGGAGTCAAAATATGTTGTTGGTATTTTTGTGGGAAGGGCGATGTCAAGGGCTTTTCAATGAGCTAAAGAACGCGAAAATCGGACTCCGGATGAATTAGTTATGGACAAAATGGTGAAACGGGGTCAGCTGAGATGTCAGGGGCCAAAAATCCGGGCTCTGGGCCGGAAATCCGGGATCTGATCTCCAGAACCGTGCGCAAATTGCACTCCAGGAGCCAGATGTCCGGCTTGGGGTCTGGATGTCCGGCCCGACGATTCCAGATCGGGATTTCGACTTCGAAACTCGATTTGGGGGCGGAAATAGATGATTTTAGGGGCAAAATTGCGGAGATTTCATGGATGGAAAGTGGAGAAACTTGGGGATATGCTAAATACACTTGAAACCAAGAAAATCAATGGATCAAATCCAACAAACTTCATCAAACGAACAAATGACAAAAAATTTGGGGGGCTATTTTTTGTGGGGATTTTCAAAATTAGGGAAGAACACAACAAAATTAGGCTAGGAAACAAGGGGGGAGGCTCCAAAATCGTGATCAACGTGGCTCTAGATACCATGATGATGTAGGGTGGAACCCTAGATGGTCGATCTTTCATGAAAGGAGCAGATCCCGTGATGAACACGAAGAACACGAGGGGGAAAACGAGGGGAATCATGAGGGGAAACACGGGAGAAACACTAAAACCAACAAGAATAATCACACTTGTGCTAGATCCTCGAAACACAAAAAGATACAAGATCCGAATCCAACAAAGGACGATACATCGGATAACCGGCTGTTCTACGTGAGGAGGTCTTGATGGGGGCCTCCCATGAGGGGGTCTTGAATTCAAGGTGGATCTTCTCCGTAGAGGGGCCGCGGTCTCTCTCGTGGAGTAGATCCGATATGGATGAGCGAAGCTCTATCTCTAATATAAGCTATCACAACGCTGACCCTAACTAGGAGGAGGTGGGGGAGTATATATAGTGCTAGCCCACGAAGGGGTAAGTGAGAGGGGGGATACATCGGCCCTTGGCCCGATCTCTGTGCACAGGAAGGTGCCGGATGTCTGGACTGGGGGCCGGAAGTCTGGCGGCTCACGAAGAGCCGGATGTCCGGGCCTCTGGCCGGATGTCCGGCTAGAGTTGCCCGATTCTTCTGCTCTCTGGCTAGAGTGCTCCAGATTTCTAGGCGAAGGGGCCAGATGTCCGGGGCTTCAGGAGGATTTGGATGTCCGGGCTGGTCCGGATGTCCGGGCTGGGGCCGGATGTCCGGGCCCTGTAGCAGTTGGCTCTTCTTCCTTCTCCTTCGTTCGCTCCCGCACACATTTGTCCTTGGTCCTTGGGCTCTCCTTGGTCTCCTCGGGTGTACCTGAGTATGCCTGTAGCAGTTGGCACTTGAAGTAGCATCCATGTCTTACATGCGGAAAGGGAAGAATTGGAAAGGAGAGAGTTCGCCTTGTGTCCAATGGCGTATGCTCGAGTGTACATGGGGATGATCGTAGGATGCTCCGCATCAGGAGGGTAAGGTGGTGGACTATACACGGTGTCGTAGTTGTAAGCACGGTCCCTAAGTAGCCGAAACACCTTAGGAGACACAACTGACAACACAAACAAAATTTGGGTTAAGTTGGGGTGGCGGAAGTGTATAGTGGTCAAGCCTATGCGGTAGTGGTGGTGGTGGTTGATGAAGAAGCAACCGTCCCTAAGTATCCTAGACACCTTAGGAGACTCAAATCACTCCTCAAGGAACCACTAATGCGATAGGGAACAAAATTGGTTAGGTTACGGAAGTCGGTGGTGGTTATGCGGAGGTTGTGGTGGAAGCCCTAGGCAAAGATGCCAAAGTTCCAGAATTTTGATGGAGTCAAATTGTGATGGTAGTATATTTGTGGGAAGGGGGATGTCAAGAGCTTTTCAACGAGCTAAAGAACGCGAAAATCGGACTCCGGATGAATAAGTTATGGATAAACGGTGAAACGGGGATGGCTGAGATGTGAGGGGCCGGACATCCAGGCTCGGGGCCGGAAATCCGGGACCTGATGTCCAGAGCCGCGCGTGAATTGCGGTCCAGGAGCCGAATGTCCGGCTTGGGGCCCAGATGTCCGGCCTGAGGCCCGGATGTCCGGCCCGACGATTCCATATCAGTATTTGGACTTCGAAACTCGATTTGGGGGCGGAAATAGATGATTTTAGGGGTAAAATTGCGGAGATTTCGTGGATGGAAAGTGGGAAAACTTGGGGATATGTTAGATCCACTTGAAACCAAGCAAATCCATGGATCAAATCCAACAAAACTTCATCAAACGAACAAATCACAAAAAAATTGGGGCTAATTTTGGTGGGGATTTTTCGAATTTAGGACGAAATCAAATAAAAGAAGGCTAGAAAACAAGGGGGGAGTTCTGAAATCGTGATCAACGTGGCTCTGAAACCAAGATGATGTAGGGTAGGGACCCTAATCGTCCGATATTTCACGAAAGAAGCGGATCCCGCGATGAACACGAAGAACACAAGGAGGGAAACGAGGGAAAAATCACAAGGGGAACACATGAGAACACTAAAACCAACAAGTATGATCACACATGCGCTAGATCGATGAACACGAAGGAAGATACAAGATCCAAAGTCAACAACGGACGATACAAGAGGTAACCGGTCTTCTCCGTGAGGAGGTCTTGATGTTCTTCTCCGCAAGGAGGTCTTGAATCCAAAGGGATCTTCTCCTAAGAGGGGCCGCGGTCTCTCTCGTGGAGTAGATCCAATGTGGATGAGAAATGCTCTATCTCTAAAATGTGCTAAACCAATGCTAACCCTAACTAGAAGGAGGTGGAGGAGTATATATAGGCCTTAGCCACGAAGGGGTAAGTGGGAGAGGATACATGGCCCTTGGCCCGTTCTCTACGCACAGGCAGGGGCCGGATGTCCAGGGCTTCAGGACGGGTTGGATGTCCGGGGCAAGGGGCCGGATGTCCGTGCTGGCCTGGGTCTTCCAGATGCATTCGGTGATGGAGGGGCTGGATTTCCGGGCGAAGGGGGACGGATGTCCGGGGCTTCGGGAGGAGCCAGATGTCCGGGGTGATGGCCGGATGTCTGGGCTATGCTGGGCCTTTGCGGTGCTCTCTGGATGGCCGATGCTGGATTTCCGGGGGTCGGGCCGGATGTCCGGGCTAGGGCAGGATGTCCGGCCGCTGTAGTAGCCGGCCCTTCTACCTTCTCCTTCCTTCACTTCCGTGCACGCTTGGCCTTGGTCCTTGGGCTCTCCATGGTCTCCTCGGGTGTACCTAAGTATGCTCAGGGTCCGCGCTTGAAGTAGCATCCATGTCTTACATGCGGAAAAGGAAGATTCGGAAAGGAGCGAGTTCACCTTAGGTCCAAAGGCATATGATTGAGTGTACATGGGGATGATCGTAGGATGCTCCGCATTAGACTTGTACATCTTCATGTGCATCTGCGAGAGGGTCCTCTTGGTACCTAATCATGCACAACAACTCGGACTTAGGTGGTAGCCATGTCTCATGCATAGGAAGTGGATGTTCAAAGAGGAGAGAGTTCACCTTATCTTCGATAGCCTTGGCTTTGGCTCTTCTCATTGGTCCAAGTGGTGTCGTTGGAGGTGCAGGTATGTAACACCCCGGATGTAACTTTCCCAATTTGTACTCCAACTCTTGCCGTTTCCGGTGTTAAGTTATTTTATTTGCTCGGGTTCGGGTTTTTGTCTTCATGTGTTGTTATCGTTGTCAAGCATCTCGTATCATGTCATCTTGTGCATTGCATTTGCATACGTGTTCGTCTCATGCATTCGAGCATTTTCCCCGTTGTCCGTTTTGCATTCCGGCGCTTCGTTCTCCTCCGGTGGTCATTTCTAGCTTTCTTTCGTTTGTGGGGATTAAACATTTCCGAATTGGACCGAGACTTGCCAAGCGGCCTTGGTTTACTACCGGTAGACCGCCTGTCAAGTTTCGTACCATTTGGACTTCGTTTGATACTCCAACGGTTAACCGAGGGACCGAAAAGGCCTCGTGTGTGTTGCAGCCCAACACCCCTCCAAGTTGGCCCAAAACCCACCTAACTCTGCTCCATGTTCTAGAGCGTTCGATCATGATCGCATGGCCGAAAACCGCACCTCATTTGGACTCTCCTAGCCCCCTCTATGGCTATAAATAGACCCCTCTCGAGAAATCCGGATGCTCCCCCGTCCAAACCCTAAAAATCCACCTCGCGCCGCGCCGGACGTGTCCGTTCCGGCCGAACACGCCGCCGCCGCTCGCCCGCGCCTATCAGAGGCTGCCATGTGGCCTCCCCGCGCCGCCTCCTCCGCCGGCCCGCCGCGGCCATCGCGGGCCCACCCCGCCACCACTGGGGCCCGCGCGCCGCCGCCGCCTCCCGCCTGCCCGCGCCGCATTCGCCGCCCAGCCGTCTGCCGCCGCCGTCCCGGTCCGCCGCCGCCTCGTCGTCGGGGTCGCCGCCCCGAGCCGCCGCAGGAGCTCGCCGGCGTTGCCCTAGCTCCGGCCATCGCGGGCCCCTGCGCCGCCGCCCCGGCCACCGGCGACCGCGCCCTCGCCGGCCGCCTCCTCCCTCCTCAACGCCCGCTCCGGCGACCTCGGATCCGGCCAGCTACAGTGCGCACGCCGCCGTCCTCGTAATCCGTGCAAACCCTAGGTGAAATTCGTCTAAGTCCCGGAGATTTGCAGATCTAAGTGCTCCTGTTCGAGACCTCGTAACTTTGCATCCGTAGCTCCGATTCATGCATATAGCATATCAAAATGTTCATCTCAGAGAGTACATCATTTCATTCTATTGCATCATTTTCATTTGAGCTCATCTTGATGCCCGAAATGCTGTTAGAAGAGGGCTACTTGAGTTAATTGTCAGATCTGCTAATCCGTTTAGGTTTTTGTCATTTTTGCCATGATTAATGTGTGCATGATATGCCATGATGCTCTACATATGTTTTCTTAAGGGTTTTTTCATCTCTCCAGAGATGCAACCCATGTATTTTTAGGATGTGTGTGGTGCCTAGTGCAAGCTTGCAAAGTGGTGCACTTGCTAATTCTGTTTTCACGGACTTTGTAATTTCACTAAGTTCTGGAGCTGTTTATCTCATGATGCCATATGTTCGTGTTGTTTCCTAGCGATCCGTGCCTCTTTTGAGGATGATCGGTAAGGATGTTTTGTTAATATTGTAGTGCTCTATCCATCCATGTCTTTGTTTGCAATTATGGAGCACCCTAGCTTGAGTCAATCGAGCTCTACTTTTGCTAGTTTGTGAATCTGGGCAGATTGTCAACTTGTTTGCAATTTTGCCGGAGATGTTGTAGTTGATCCGTGCATGCTATGCTATTGTTCTTGCCATGTCTAGCTTGAATTTTGTGCCTTCTTGATGGGTGTATGCTTGTCTTGCCATGACTTGCACCGTAGTGAGTGCATCGAGCTCGTAAACATGCCTACTTGAGTTATATTTCAGCTTGCTTGCAATTGTATTTTCTGATCCCTTTTGGCTCAAGGTCACTAAGGGACTTTTGTTAAGCTCTTTGAGTAGCTCCATTCCATGCTTTACTTTGTCATGTTCAGGTCCTGCAGCATGTAGTTTTGTTGCTCCGAAGAGGGCTACCTGGTCTGAAATTCCAGACAAGTGTTAATTTCACTAAGTCTGAGAACTGTTTGTCATATGCATTTTTGCCATGCTTGTTTGAACCTGTTAATGGATGAATTGGCCGTAGCTCAGTGCTAGACTTTTGTTAAGACTCTTGTGTGCATCCCTTTCATGTATTTTGTCGTCATGCTTGGTTGCTGTAGCATGTTCATCTCATTGCATTTAGTTGGCTACTTGCTGTAAATCGCAGACCGGTGTCATTTTTTGGATCGCTTGCCATTCCCAAACCGTAACTCCGATTCCGGCGTTCTTTATATTGTTTTCAAGCGATTTCATCTCATCTTTCCAATGGCACACTTGGAATTCCAATTTGAGGCCAGGTTCATGCATTTCCTGTCATATCTTGCATTTTGCATCCCGCATCGCATCCCGCATAGCATATCATCTTTGCATTGTGTTGTTTGAGTTTGCACGTGGTTGATTGTATCCTTGTTGCTTGTTTGTCTTGTTTGGGTAGAGCCGGGAGACGAGTTTGCTAACGAGGAGCCCGTTGAGTTTTCTTTTGAGGATCCAGTCAACTCTGACAACTGTGCAGGCAAGATGATCATACCCTCGAAATCACTACTATCTTTGCTATGCTAGTTTGCTCGCTCTTTTTCTATGCCAATGCTACAATGCCTACCATTTGCTTGCAAGCCTCCCAATTTGCCATGTCAAACCTCTAACCCACCATTGTCCTAGCAAATCGTTGTTTGGCTATGTTACCGCTTTGCTCAGCCCCTCTTATAGCGTTGCTAGTTGCAGGTGAAGATTGAAGGCCGTTCCTTGTTGGAACATTTATTTACTTGTTGGGATATCATTATATTATCTTGTTATCTTAATGCATCTATATACTTGGTAAAGGGTGGAAGGCTCGGCCTCTCGCCTAGTGTTTTGTTCCACTCTTGCCGCCCTAGTTTCCATCATATCGGTGTTATGTTCCCGGATTTTGCGTTCCTTACGCGGTTGGGTTATAATGGGAACCCCTTGATAGTTCGCCTTGATTAAAGCTTTTCCAGCAATGCCCAACCTTGGTTTTACCATTCGCCACCTAGCCTCTTTTTCCCTTGGGTTACCGGAGCCCAAGGGTCATCTTATTTTTAATCCCCCCCGGGCCAGTGCTCCCTCTGAGTGTTGGTCCGAACTGAGCTGCCTGCGGGGCCACCTCGGGGAAACTTGAGGGTTGGTTTTACTCGTAGCTAGTCTCATCTGAGTGTGACCTGAGAATGACATATGTGCAGCCCCTATCGGGATTTGTCGGCACATTCAGGCAGTGTTGCTGGTCTTGTTTTAACCTGTCGAAGTGTCTTGAATTACCGAGATACAGAGTCTGATCGGAACATCTTGGGAGGAGGTCTATTCCTTCATTGACCGTGAGAGCTTGTCATGGGCTAAGTTGGGACTCCCCTGCAGGGATTTGAACTTTTGAAAGCCGTGCCCGCGGTTATGGGCAGATGGGAATTTGTTAATGTCCGGTTGTAGATAACTTGAACCTTAACTTAATTAAAATGAATCAACTAAGTGTGTTACTGTGATGGCCTCTTCTCGGCGGAGTTCGGGAAGTGGACACTGTGTTGGAGTAATGTTTGCGCAGGTTGCTCTCTAGTTTCTCGCTCGTGCTTTGCCTCCTCTTCTCGCTCTCTTTTGCGAATAAGTTAGCCACCATATTTGCTAGTCGCTTGCTGCAGCTCCACCTATATTTACCTTGCCTTACCTATAAGCTTAAATAGTCTTGATCGCGAGGGTGCGAGATTGCTGAGTCCCTGTGGCTCACAGATTACTATTACACCAGATGCAGGGCCTGATGATTCTGCTCCAGGAGACGCTTATGAGCTCAAGTGGGAGTTCGACGAAGACTCTCAACGTTACTATGTTTCCTTTCCTGATGATCAGTAGTGGTGCCCAGTTGGGGGTGATTGGGACCGGTGTCGCATGTTGGGTTCTCTTTTATTTTGGCGCCGTAGTCGGGCCATGAGTGTTTGGTTGATGTAATGTTATTTATGCACTTGATTGACGTGGCGAGTGCAAGCCAACTATGTTATCTCCCCTTTTATTATTATATTACATGGGATGTTTGTGAAGATTGCCTAACTTGCAACATATGCCTTCAATGCGATTATGTCTCTAAGTCGTGCCTCAACACGTGGGAGCTATAGTCGCATCGAGGGTGTTACAAGGTACATCCATGGGTATGATCATGGGATACTCCACATCAATCATCTTGGAGCTTGTCGGGCTTGGACATCATGGTGGTACTAGCCTCATGCTCATTCTCATGGAGCTTGGTCGTCGCGAAGTGAGCTTGGGTTGGAGAAGCTTTGGCCTTCATGAGTTCTTGTTCCGCCTTGAGAGTACAAATGTAGTTGTCGTCGAGGGACTTGTAGCTCTTGAGGAAGATCGTCTTGGAGATGTTGTTGTGCAATCCCATCATGAGGTGGAACTTCATCGTAATGGGGTCGTCCATGCCCGCTCGGCGCAAGGCAATCTACATCTCCTTGAAGTACTCATTGGTGGACTTGGATCCTTCGATGGTGTTCTCCAATTGGTGTGGAAGTTGTTCCGTGTAGGTTGGAGTCACGAACTCTCGCCCCAAAGCTCTCTTTGTCTTGGCCAACTCATGTCGTAGCTTCTCGAAGGTTTGTGAAGCCACCATGTGTACACGTAGCCGTGGAAGTTTCTTGTGGCGCACTTCACTTAATCTTCGGGAGGAACTTGATGTAGCTTGAGGTAGTCGTCCATCAAACGTTCCCACTCGAGATACTCCTCAGGTTCTAGAGTTCCATAGAAAGGAATCCCATGGTCGATGTCGAGGTCATAGTAGCTCGTGGAAGTCGCGGACTCGAGCTTGGGGAGCTTCTCTTGAGCGTAGTCTTGAGGTGCTTGTTGGCGAAGATGTCATATATCCGAAGGCGAATATGCCTTGAAGTCGCTTGGCAATGATGCCAAGGGAGATGGTGAAGTCGTTGAGCGGTTGTTGGTGTTGAGCTCTTGACCTTCACGTTCGTGGTGGTGATGGTGTCGATGCCGAAGTGACCTTGCCGGAGATGGTAGCTTGGAAGCATGTGTACTTGAGCGTCTTCTCGAAGATGAGGAATATCGCTTGTAAGACTTGATGAGGGCTTTGATCTCCTCCATTTGAGCTTGCATCTTGGCGTCGGTAGAGTTATTCGTGGCATCGAACTCGTCGTCGTTGTTGTAGACCAAAGGTGAAATTCCTTGCCTATCCATCACAAGAATTGAGTAGAGGTGAGTAGGAAATGAGATAAACAATACCAAGTTACCTTTTCCCAAAGTTGAGGATGTATCCCGTTTCACTCAATGTGAGATGAAAGAATAGTGGAATTGGTACCGGACTTGTTCACTCACACCTACAAACTAAAGCTTATGGTGGAGCTCGGTGAGGATAGTGGCACAAAAATTTAAAGCAAAATGTTAGCAAGAGTCAATAATGTTGAAAGAGATTCACAAATTTGCAAGTAAAACAAGTAGACCAATAGCAATATGTGGCACACGGAAACACACACACGGATAGATAAATGGGGTCATGCAACCAAGGAATGAGCACAAAATGTGGAATCCACGGAAAATGCTCGTGTTGCACAACTCAACAGAGACACTAGCACGATTGCTCAATAGGCGGATACGACACTTGTGCACAACCTATAAGATGCAAAATGTATGAGCTTTCTATCCCAAGTATGGTATATATGTATGTTCCGGTGGTGTGATCCAAGATGATCGGATATGACAATCTTATATGCAATGTGGTATGATGCTATGGCACTTGCTTACAAGCTTCTTTTCTCTTTCTCTTTTGCTTAAAAGCTTTATTCTTTCCTCTTTTTCTTTTTTATATGGCCACAATGCGAAATGCACAAACCAAGGAAGCAATTTGGTATATATGGGAACAAACTTGAGGCACACGATATGATATGATACACAAATGATATGGTATGTATGTAATCGATGGTGTAGTCCACTAATGTGCACAAGTAACATTGTCGTCAATATTCAAATGGCTAGTCTCGATAGGCAAGTGATGCAAAATGGGCTAGGGGTTAACAATTCATTGGCAAGGGAATATACAATGGAGGGATACCACGATACCAAGATGATATGGAGGTTACCGTCCTTGTCGATGATGAGTGGCGGTGATCTTGATGGAGATACCAAGATGATGGAGACTCGTCCCTAAGTAGCCGAAACACCTTAAGAAATGGAAAAACCGCAAACTCAAAATCTCAAATGTCAAATGTCAAATGGTGGTAGCGGGATGTGGTGGTGGTTTTGTGGAAGCTCAATGGAATTGCGGAATGGCAATGATGGGTTGTGGAGTACACAAAGTGGAAACAGAGGGTAAGGTGGTGGACTATGCACGGTGTCGGAGTTGAAAGCACGGTCCCTAAGTAGCCGAAACACCTTAGGAGACACAACTCACAACACTAACAAAATTGGGTTAAGTTGGGGTGGCGGAAGTGTATGGTGGTCAAGCCTATGCGGAAGGTATGGTGGTGGTGTGTTGTGGAGCATCCCATGTTCATCCCCATGTACACTCTGACTACTCTCCTAACCCCATACGCCATCGGACACAAGGTGAACTCGCTCCTCTCCGAATCGTCACTTTCCACATGTGAGACATGGCTGCTACCTCAAACATGTGTGCTATGCGTGACCAGGAACCGAGATGAAGACCGTGGACAAGACGGCGAGGACACCAAGTGAACGGAATAAGAGGAAGAGCTGCCAGGAACCATCAGCTCCCGGACGTCCGGCAGTCACCGGATGTTCGATGCCGGGAGTCCCCACCAGCTAGATGGAACAGCCGATGAAAGCAACAGCGGCCGGACGACCGACCAAGGCCAAACGTCCGATGACCATCAGCCACCGGATGAACGACAACGTCCGAAAATTCGATGATGGCTATCCCGAGCCAAAACGCCGGACATCCGACAAGTACCGGACGACCGGACCCTGATGTAGGGTAGAACCCTAACTGCCCGATATTTCACGAAAGTAGCGGATCCTACGAAGAACACGAGGAACACGAGGGGGAAAACGCGGGAAAACACAAGGGGAAACACGAGAGGAAACACTAAACCAACACGAATAAGTCACACATGTGCTAGATCCTTGAGTACATAAGAGAAGATACACAATCCACAACCAACTAGGGACGATACAAAAGGTAGCCGGTCTTCTCCGTGAGGAGGTCTTGAGTTCTTCCCTAAAAGGGGTCTTGAATCCGCTTGGGGGATCTTCTTCGGTGGAGGCTCGAATCTCCGAGGAGAAGGTAACCAAGTGGATGAGCAAAGCTCTCACGCGAAATATGAGCTAATCCTTTGCTAACCGTAGAAAGTTGGACGAGGTGGAGTATATATAGTCTAGGGGGCAAAGGGGTACACGGGCCTCGGCCCTTACACTGTGTAGATAGGGGAGGCCGGACTTCCGGGCGTCGGCCCGGATGTCCGGGCGTTCGCGGAGGGCCGGATGTCCGGGCTGGTGAAGCTGGCCATGTCGCTCTAGGGTTCGGTGGCGTCCAAATTTCCCGGCAGGAGGCCGGATATCCGGGACCTCAGGAAGGGCCGGATGTCCGGGCTTGTGGGGCAGGATGTCCGAGGCCTGTAGGCGCTTGGTGGTTGAGCCGCTGTAGTGGACGACGCTCCAGGGGCCGGATGTCCGGGGTCACGGCTGATTGTCCGGGGCCTGGGAGATGTTCTTGGCTCCTTTCATTGGTTCTCTTCATCCGTGGACTTGAGGACTTGTCCGTCTTCACGTGCATCTTTGGGAGGGTCCTTTTGGTACCTAATCATGCACAATGTTTCGGCCTTAGGTAGCAGCCATGTCTCGAGAGGATCATATGTAATATCACTAAGGAGAGAAGTCACCTCGGTCTCGAGAGCTCTAGCTCTAGCTCGTGTCATGGGTCCTCTTGGCTCTTCTTGAGGCGATGGTAGGTCCATGGGGATGACCGTAGGATGCTCCGCATCATCTCCCTCCTTTGGGAAGATCTGACCTCGGATCGAAATCCTCATCACCGTGGTAGGGCGAGAGATCTTTGATGTTGAAGATGTCGCTCACAGAGTACTTGTCTCTTGGTATCTCGATCTTGTAGGTGTTGTTGTTGTAGCGTTCAAGCACCTTGAAGGGTCCATCCACTCGTGGTTGAAGTTTGGACTTGCGTTCAGTGGGGAAGCGGTCCTTGTGAAGGTGTAGCCACACAAGATCTCCAATGTTGAATACCATGGGGTGCTTGTTGATGTTGCGCTTGGTCGCAAGTCATTGTACTTGGCGCTCGATGGTTTTCCTTGTATCTTCATGCACCTTCTTGAGATGGTTCACGCGTGCACTTGCATCCATATTGATGTGCTCTTGTAGTGGTAGAGGGAGAATGTCCAATGGGGACAAAGGGTTGAATCAGTAGACGACCTCGAAGGGGGACTTGCCGGTTGTTGAGTGTCCTGCGCGGTTGTAGGCGAACTCGGCGATAGGTAGACACTCCTCCCACTCCTTGATGTTCTTCTTGATGAGTACTCGAAGTAGAGCTGAGAGTGTGCGGTTGGTCACCTCCGTTTGGCCGTCGGTTTGAGGATGGTAAGCCGTGGAGAAGAGTAGCTTGGTTCCAAGCTTGGCGCATAGGGTCTTGCAAAAGTAGCTTAGGAACTTGACGTCACGGTCCGAGACAATCGTCTTTGGCACTCCATCAAGACGCAATATTTCCCTACAAAAGAGATTGGCAACATGTGAAGCATCGTCTATCTTGTTGCAAGGAATGAAATGTGCCATCTCGGAGAAACGGTCCACAATGACAAATACCGAATCCTTTCCATTGCGAGTCCTAGGCAATCCAAGTACAAAATCCATGCTAATGTATTCACATGGTTGGAATGAAATTGGTAGAGGCATGTAAAGGCCATGGTATTGAGCTTTAGACTTAGCTTTGCGACACGTAGAGCATCGGTTGGTGAAGCGGTTGACGTCATGAAACATATTGGGCCAATAGTAGTTCTTGGAGAGCGTACCGAAAGTCTTGTCGCGTCCAAAATGTCCCATTAATCCTCCTCCTTGAGATTCCTGCAAAAGCAACAAATGAAGAGAAGACTCGAGGATGAAAAGCTTGTTAGCTCTCATAAGATATCCATCTTTGATGTAATAGCGTTCCCAAGATGTGTGCATCAAACACTTGGCATAAGGAGTAGCAAAAGTAGGATCATGCTCATACAAGTCTTTTATGTGGTCAAAGCCAATGACATTCAACTCAAGTTGAGTAACAAGCATGCATATGCGGGAAAGGGTGTCCGCCACAACGTTTTCCTTACGTTTGATGTACTTGATGATATAAGGAAAAGACTCAATAAATTCACTCCATTTAGCATGACGCTTGTTCAACATGGTTTGGCCCTTAAGGTACTTGAGCATTTCATGATCGGTATGAATGATAAAATCATGAGGGTGAAGATAATTTCCCCATTCATGCAAAACGCAGACTAAAGCATAAAGCTCTTTTTCGTAGATGGGGTAATTGAGTTGCGCTCCAGAAAGATTCTCACTAAAGTAAGCTATGGGGCGCTTCTCTTGCGTTAACACGCCATTACCACTAGCATCGCAATGAATCTCAAAGGGTTTGTCAAAGTTGGGTAAAGCAAGCACGGGAGCATGAGTAATCAAATTCTTAAGCTCATTGAAAGCGGTATCTTGGGATGGTCCCCAAACAAAAGGCGCAATCTTCTTGCTCAAAGCATGCAAAGGCGAAGCAATGGTGCTAAAATCTTTCACAAAGCGACGATAGAAACCCGTAAGGCCAAGAAAGCTACGCACTTGTTGCAAGTTGGTTGGTTGTGTCCAAGTCGTAATAGCATTGATCTTGGACTCATCAACAAGAACACCCTTAGAATATACAACAAAACCCAAGAAAACAAGCTTATCAACGCCAAAAAGGCATTTCTCCATATTAGCATAGAGATGCTCTTTTCGAAGATTTTGTAAAACGATTCGGACATGGGTGACATGCTCTTTGAGAGACTTGCTAAAAACAAGGATATCATCGAAGTATACCACAACAAACACACCAATGTAAGGGCGAAAGACATGATTCATAAGACACATAAAAGTACCCGGTGCTTCCGATAGACCCATAGGCATGACTAACCATTCATACAACCCAAACTTGGTTTTGAAAGTGGTTTTCCATTCATCACCCTCTTGTATGCGGATTTGATAGTAACCACTCTTAAGATCAATTTTCAAAAAGATAGGGGCACCACTAAGTTCATCAAGCATATCTTCAAGGCGTGGAATGGGATACCTATAACGAACGATGATAGCATTGATAGGTCTACAAACGGAGCACATGCGAAAGCTACTGTCTCATTTTGGCACAAGAATGACCGGGACGGCACAAGGGTTCAAACTTTCACGCACATGTCCATGGTCTATGAGATGCTTTACTTGCCTTTGTATTTCTTTGGTTTCTTCGGGGTGGACTCGGTAGGGAGCTTTGTTTGGAAGTGGTGCCCCGGGGATGAGGTCGATGCGGTGCTCGATGCCTCGTAGTGGAGGTACTCCTGGAGGTAGCTCGCCGGGGAAAACATCGGGAAATTCCTGCAAAAGAGAAGACAACACTAGAGGAAGAGTGTGAGAGGTTTTAGTTTGTGGTTCATTGTCCTTGCACAAAAGGACATAGTGTAGGACACTAGATGGGTTCTCACACACTCCTCGTATCTCACTTTTGGTGGCAACTAGGACTAAGTTCTTCTTTTCGCTCATCGTGGAGGCGCTCGATATGCGCTTGTGGCACTCACTCTCTTTTTGGTGGCTTGCTCTCTCACTATTATCTCCATGATGGGTGGCTTGCTTGTCGGCGATCACTTGACTTGGAGACATGGGGCGAAGTACGTACTCCTTGCCTTTCATCTTGAAGATGTAGTGGTTCGTTCGGCCGTTGTGGATGACTCCTCTATCAAATTACCATGGGCATCCAAGGAGAAGGTGGCAAACGGTCATTGGAACGACGTCGCACTCTAAGGTGTCTTTGTAGGTGCCAATTTTGAAGGAGACTTGTACTCGATGCTCGACTTGGATAGTGCCGGAGTTGCATAGCCATTGCACTTTGTATGGATGTGGGTGCTTCGTCTTGGGCAATTGGAGCTCAGAGCAGAGTTCTTCACGTGCGTGATTATGACAACTCCCTCCATTGATGATGACCTTGATGGAGCGTCCATTGATGTCGGCCATGGTATGAAAGATGTGGCATCGTTGGTCTTCTTCTTGGTGATGTTGGAGAGTCAATACCTTGGAGACAACAAGAGAAGGACTTGA
The DNA here is from genome assembly GCF_003073215.2 of Triticum urartu. Classification (NCBI taxonomy): domain Eukaryota; kingdom Viridiplantae; phylum Streptophyta; class Magnoliopsida; order Poales; family Poaceae; genus Triticum; species Triticum urartu. The sequence goes on along the minus strand of NC_053022.1, from coordinate 215,228,024 downwards.
ATCTTGATCGCAAAAGACTTGTTCCTCGTCATCGTTCACTTGCCGGTGAATGGTGACTTACTCGAAGACATCCGTTTCTCCTTCACTCATTGAGTCGTAAGTGCCGTCGTCGTTTAGGATCATGGTCCGCTTGTTGGTGTACTCCTAGGACTGTGGCCTCAGCCTCCGCATGTGAAGCATTTGAAGGAACTCTTCTTGACGGTCTCATCGGTTGCAGTGGATGATGATGAAGCTCTCGGCTTGAAGTTGCTTGTAGTAGGAGGATGACTTGAAGTTGCTCTTAGTTCCTTGCTTGAGTAGTTGAAGTTTCTTGAAAATGTCACGGTTGTAGTAGGTAGGAACGAAGTGTTCTCTCATGACATCCTTCATTTGCGTCCATGTAGTGATGGGTGGTTCACCTCTTGCCTCTCGGCGCTCGATAACTTGTTCCCGCCAAATGAGGACATAGTCTTGGAACTCAAGGGATGCCATTGCGATCTTCTTCTCTTCTTCAAAGTTGTGCAAACGGAAGATTTTGTCGACCTTCAATGCCCATGAAAGGTACTCTTTGGGATCGCCGCTTCCATTGAACTTGGGCATGGTGAACTTGAGCTTGCCGTAGAATTGCTCTTCATTGTGTTTGGGTCGGGGATGATGATGCCCGTGTTGTTGATGATTGTCAAACTCGTTGTGCTCTTGACAAAGAGGGTCATCCACCTCATGTTGCTCTTGTCGTGGAGGATTCCCATTGTCTTCATGCTCTTGATGAACTTGATGTCCTTGGCGAGCTTGTGGAGGAGCTTGTCGAGCTCGAGGAGGAACTTGAGGAACTTGACGGTGCACGCGAGCTTGGAATCTTCTTTCTTGAATTTCTTCGTGAAGTGCTTCTTCTTGTTCAAGATCTTGTCGTCCTCGGTTGGCTACGGCTCGAGTAGAATCTCGGAGGGCTTGTTGTGCCGCAAGTGCTTGAGCTTCACGGAGTTGTTGTTCTTGGCGTTGTGCCTCGACATCTTGTGATTCTTGGTGTAGACGTGCTCGCTCTTCCTCTTCATGTTGGCGTTGCCATTGACATTCTCGTGCTAGCGCAAAAGCATCTTGGGTTTGACGTTGTCGGTGCTCTTGAGAGTCGGTGTTGCCTAGAGGATTGAGGATTGCTTGACGATCGTTGTGCGCAGCATAGCGAAGAGTATTCGATGTCGGTGTACTTGAGCCGGAAAGGGTGAAGTCGGAGTGTCGACTTGAGCGGCTCCTTCTTGATGAAGACGAAGTGAAAGAAGAGCGGTTAAGCAACAAAGTGCAAGTCTCGTCCATCCTCACGTCATTCTCTTTCTTGTTATCGTCGAGCTTGTGGTCGAAGTAGTCCCTTGTACGTTGCTCGGAGAGTCGCAAGTCGGCGTCAAGGTTGTCGATGCGTTCACTCATTGCTTGTTGCTCTTGCTGCAAAGCACGTCGTGCACCAAAGATAATGCAGAGCATCCCAAGGTCATCCCCATGGACCTACCTACGTCCCCTAAGACACCAATTGGACCAATGACAAGAGCCCGAGCAAGTACCACATACCGGAGACACCTTGGAGTACTTGGATTGCGCCATGCCTTCAATTCCGTCCAACTTCAAGTCCGTCCACGACAACCGTTTCCATGGTGATGACGACCACGATCCGAGGTCGGATCTTTCCCAAGGGGGGAGATGATGCGGAGCATCCCATGTTCATCCCCATATACATTCCGCTTATTCTCCAAGGTTCGGACACAAGGTGAACTCGCTCCTCTCTGAATCATCACTTTCCACATGTGAGACATGGCTGCTACCTCAAACATGTGTTCTATGCATGACCAGGAACCAAGAGGAAGACCATGGACAAGACGGCGAGGACACCAAGCGCAGGGAACAAAAAGAAGAGCTGCTAGGAAGCATCAGTCCCGGATGTCCGGCAGTCATCGGACGTCCGACGCCTAGAGTCCCCACCAGCCAGATGAAATAGCCGATGAAAGCTATAGCGGCCAGATGACCGACCAAGGCCGTACGTCCAACGACCATCAGCCACCGGATGACCGACAACGTCCGGAAATCTGACGATGGTTATCCCGAGCCAAAACACCGGATGTCCTACAAGTACCGGATGACCGGACCCTCGCGAGCCACCAGACGTCCGGTACCTGTCGGACGATCGACGCATGTCTGCGCGTAGAGTAACGGGCTGAGGCCCATGTATCCTCACTTACCCCTTCGTGGCCCTAGACTATATATACTCCTCCACCTCCACCATTTGAGAGTTAGCGTTGTGTTAGCTCATTTGTGAGATAGAGCTTCTCTCGTCCATATCGGATCTATTCCTTGAGAGAGACCGCGGCCCCTCTTCGGAGAAGATCCACCTTGGATTCAAGACCCCTTTACCGGAAGATCCCCTTGTGGATTCAAGACCTCCTCACGGAGAAGACCGGCTACCATTTGTTTCGTCCCTTGTTGACTTTGGATCTTGTATCTCCTCTCGTGTTTCAAGGATCTAGCACATGTGTGACTTAGTCTTGTTGGTTTGAGTGTTTCTCTTTGTGCCCCTTCGTGATTTCCCCTCGTGTTTCCCCTCGTGTTCTTCGTGTTCATCGCGGGATCCGCTCCTTTCATGAAAGATCGGCCATTTAGGATTCTACCCTACATCATGGTGGTGGTTGATTAAAAAGCAATCGTCCCTAAGTAGCATAAACACCTTAGGAGACTCAAATCACAACTCAAACAACCACAATTTCCATGGGGAACAAAAAGGGTTAGATTGCGGAAGTTGGTGGTGGTTATGCGGATGATATGGTGGAAGACCGAGGCAAAGATGCCAAAGTTCCAAAACTTTGATGCAGTCAAATGGTGTTGGTAGTATTTTTGTGGGAAGGGGATGTCAAGAGCTTCTCAACGAGCTAAAGAACGTAAAAAACGGACTCCGGATGAATTAGTAATGGACAAAACGGTGAAAAGGGAAAGCTGAAATGTACAGGGGCCAGACATCCGGGGGTGGGGGCCGGATATCCGGGGGTCAGTGTCCAGAACCGTGCAGATTTGACGCTCCAGGAGCCGGATGTCCGGCTTGGGGCCCGGATGTCCAGCCCGATGGCCCGGATGTTCGTCCCGATGATTCCAGATCTCGTCTGGGCCGGAAATTGATGATTCCAAGGGCAAAATTGATGAGATTTCGTGGATGGGAAGTGGGGAAACTTGGGGATATGCTAGATCCACTCGAAACCAAGCAAATCCATGGATCAGATCCAACAAAACATCATCACACCAACAAATCACAAAAAAAAATTGGGGCTATTTTTTGGTGGGGATTTTCGAATTTAGGACGAAATCAACAAAATTGGGCTAGAAAACAAAGAGGGGGGCTCCGAAATCGTGATCAACGTGGCTCATGATACCAAGATGATGTAGGGTGGTGTAATGCCCCGAGACCGGTGTGCCAGGTGTCCTGCAGTTATTCGTTGTTGTTGCGTTGTCATTGCTTGCGTGTCTTGCATTGCATATCATGTCATCATGTGCATTTCATTTGCTTACATGTTCGTCTCATGCATCCGAGAATTTTCCCCGTTGTCCGTTTTGCATTCCGGCGCTCCGTTCTCCTCCGGTGGTCATTTCTAGCTTTCTTTCGTGTGGGTATTAAACATTTCCGGATTGTACCGAGACTTGCCAAGCGGCCTTAGTTTACTACCGGTAGACCGCCTGTCAAGTTTCATACCATTTAGACTTTGTTTGATGCTCCAACGGTTAACCGAGGGACCGAAAAGGCCTCGTGTGTGTTGCAGTCCAACACCCCTCCATTTTGGCCCAAAACCCACCTAAACCTCCTCCATCATCTCGGTCGTTCGATCACGATCGCGTGGCCGAAAACCGCACCTCATTTGGACTCTCCTACCTCCCTCTACCTATAAATATGTGATCCCTTCCGAAAATCCCGCAGTCCAAACCCTAAAAACTCCTCCGCGCGCCGCCGGACACTTCCTCCCGCGCCGGCCGGACATGTCCACCCCGGCGCCACATCACTTCGGCCAACCAGAGGCTGCCACATCAGCTCGGCCGCCCCTCTCATCCACTCACGCGCTGCCACCTCACCCCGCCGGCCTCTCTCTCTCCCCGTGGCCCGCCGAGCCCATCACGGGCCCGCCCGGACCCGGATCTGCGCCGCCACCGCTGCGGGTCTCCCGTGCCTAGCTCCGCCGCCGTTGTGCTCGCCGCATCCCCCGGCGCCGCCCTTCGCCGCCCTTCGCGCTGTTCACCTCCGCACGCCGCTCCACCTTTCCGCGTCGCCGCCCGTCCGTTCGCCGCCTTGGGTCGCCGCTCCTCGCGCCCTTCGGCGACCCCACGCCGCGCCCCGACGCCGGCGTCCCGCCGACGTGCGCCGCCGCCCCCTGTCTTCCTCGATCCAGGCGGGATCGAGGAGGAGGGCCACCTCGTCGTCGGCCAGGTGGGCCAAGGCCCAGCGCAGCGCCAAGCAGGCCCAGCATCTCCCTCCTCGCGGCCCAGATCTGTCTCCGCCGGCCCACTTCCCTGGCACGTTGTATTTTTTTGCGAGGGTAAATTCCACCAAGTCCTCGAAATTCCCAGATCCATATGCTCATGTTCATCGCATCGTAACTTTGCATCCGTAACTCCGGTTTGCGCATATAGCATATCAAAATGTTCATCTCAAAGAGTACATCATTTCATTCCATTGCATCATTTTCATTTGAGTTCATCTTGATGCCCGAAATGCTGTTAGAAGAGTGCTACTTGAGATAATTGTCAGATCTAATGCTCCATTTAGATATTTGTCATTTTTGCCATGATTATTGTGTGCATGATATGCCCATGAGTTCTACATATGTTTTGTTAAGGGTTTTGCCATCTATCCAGAGGTGCAACCCATGTATTTTTGTGATGTGTGTGGTGACTAGCACAAGCTTGCAAAGTGAGGCACTTGGTAATGCTGATTTCAGGGACTTAGCATTTCCACTAAGTTCTTGACCTGTTTATCTCATGATGCCATATTTTCTTGTTGTTTCCTAGTGATCCGTGCCTCTCTTGAGGATGGTCAGTAAGGATGTTTTGTTAATATTGTAGTGCTCTTTCCATCCATGTCTTTGTTTGCAATTATGGAGCACCCGAGCTTGATTCAATCGAGCTCTACTTTTGCTACTTCGTGAATCTGGGCAGATTGTCTACTTGTTAGCGATTTTGCCGAGGATGTTGTAGTTGATCCATGCATGCTATGTTATTGTTCTTGCCATGTCTAGCTTGTATTTTGTGTATTCTTGATGGGTGTATGCTTAGATTGTCATGACTTGCTCCGTAGTGAGTGCATCGAGCTCGTAAACATGCCTACTTGATATCTGTTTTCAGCATGCTCTAGTTTTCACTAAGTCTGAGAACTGATTATGTTTTTGCCATGTTCACATGCTTGCAATTGTATTTTCTGATACCTTTTGGCTCAAGGTCACTAAGGGACTTTTGTTAAGCTCTTTGAGTAGCTCCATGCCATGCTTTACTTTGCCATGTTCAGGTCCTGTAGCATGTAGTTTTGTTGCTCCGAAGAATGCTATCTGATCTGAAATTCCAGACAAGTGTTAATTTCACTAAGTCTGAGATCTGTTTACCATATGCATTTTTGCCATGCTTGTTTGAACCTGTTAATGGATGAATTGGCCGTAGCTCAGTGTTCATCTTTTGTTAAGCTTCATGAGTGGATCCCTGCCATGTATTTTGATGCCATGTTTGAATGCTGTAGCATGTTCATCTCATTGCATTTAGATGGCTACTTGCTGTAAATCGCAGAACGTGGTCATATTTGAATTGCTTGCCATTTCCAAACCGTAACTCCGATTCCGGCTTTCTTTATATCGTTTTCAAGCGATTTCATGTCATCTTTCCAGTGGCACACCTGGATTTCCATGTTAAGGCCAGGTTCATGCATTCCTTGTCAAATCATGCATATGCATCGCATCCCGCATCCCGCATATCATACCATGTTCATGTGTTGGTTGTTTACTATGTTGTGTGCTTCTTTCCGGTGTTTGCTTCTTCGGGTTGGATCCGGTAACGTAGTGTTTGTGAGGACCCGTTCGTCTACGTCCGTTTGTTTTCTTCATGGACTCGTTCTTCTCCCTTGCGGGATTTCAGGCAAGATGACCATACCCTCGAAATTACTTCCATCTTTGCTTGCTTAGTTGCTCGCTCTTTTGCTATGCCACAACCAAGCTCAAGGAGGAGCTCGATGAAGATCTTGTCCTTTATGTTGTTCCGCTTCCAGTTGATCAGTAGTGGTGCCCAGTTGGGGTCGATCGGGGCCCTTGTCGCATTTGGGGTTCTTCTTTTATTTTGGTTCCGTAGTCGGACCTTGATTGCATCTGGATGATGTAATGTTTTATTCATGTAATTGTGTGAAGTGGCGATTGTAAGCCAACTATGCATCTCTTTCCCTTATGTATTACATGGGTTGTGTGAAGATTACCTCACTTGCGACATTGCTTTCAATGCGGTTATGCCTCTAAGTCGTGCTTCGACACGTGGGAGATATAGCTGCATCGAGGGCGTTTCAGGTGGAACCCTATACGGCCGATCTTTCACGAAAGGAGCGGATCCCGCCAAGAACACGAAGAACACGGGGAAGAACAGAGAGAAAACACAAGGGGAAACACTGAAGAACAAGTCGAATCACACATCCACTAGACAATCAAACACACAAGATCCACAAGGTACATGAACAACAAAGCGAATGTGATGCGGAGCATCCCAAGGTCATCCCCATGGACCTACCATCGTCTCACCAAGTGACTAGCGGACCAATGACACGAGCACGTGGAAGAGCTCTCGAAACTAAGGTGAACTCACTCCTCTCCGAACTACCACTTACCATGCATGAGAATTGGCTACTACCTCAAGCGGAAACCCTATGTGTGATCAGGTGCTTGGAGGAAGGCCATGGACCAACTACATTCAACGGACAAGACGGTGAGGACGCCAAGTTCACGGGACAAGAAGAATAACTGCTCGAAGTCCCCAGGCTCCGTTCGACAGATGAACCCCGGACGTCCAACGACCTCCAGGCTCCGGACGTCCGGCCCTCTCCGGACGACCGACACTTCCATACCCGAGCCAAAACTATGGATTTCCGAAGCTCTACGGACGACGGACGACCTCCAGGCTCCAGACATCCGACCCCGATCGGACGTTCGACCGAAGTCCACCCGAGCCAAGTCTACGGACGTTCGACAGGCACCGGACTTCCAGACCCTTGCGAGCCTCCGGACGACCGGTGACTCCCGGATATTCGACGCCTGTGCGCTGCCATGTGTTGGGCCGCAGCCCATGTACCCCCCCACTTCGCCCCTTTTCCAGTAAGATTATATATAGTCCTCCTATTCGTCCTAGCTAGGGTTAGCATTGGTTTAGCTCATATTTAGAGAAAGAGCATTGCTCATCCACATCGGATCTACTCCACGAGAGAGACCGCGGACCCTCTTCGGAGAAGATCCGTTTGGATTCAAGACCTCCTTGCGAAGAAGAACATCAAGACCTCCTCATGGAGAAGACCGGCTACCTTTTGTATCGTTCGTTGTTGATCATGGATCTTGTATCTTCCTTTGTGTTCATGGATCTAGCGCATGTGTGATCATACTTGTTGGTTTGAGTGTTATCTTGTGTTCCCCTTGTGATTTTCCCCTCGTTTCCCTCCTCGTGTTCTTCGTGTTCATCACGGGATCTGGTCCTTTCGTGAAAGATCGGCCGATTAGGGTTCCTACTCTACATCATCTTGGTATCAAGAGCCACGTTGATCACGATTTCGGAGCCTCCCCGTTGTGTTGCTAGCCTAGTTTTTGTTTGTTCGTAATTCGAAAATTCCCCACAAAAATAGCCCCAATTTTTTTTTGTGATTTGTTGGTGTGTTGAAATTTTGTTGGATTTGATCCATGGATTTGCTTTGTTTTGAGTGGATCTAGCTTTTCCCCCCTTTCCATCCACGAAATTGACCGGATTCGACGAATTTCGACCTCTCCACCTCGTACGCGCGCAGTTCATCCCGTGCCCGAATTTCGCCCAGGCACAGGATGTCCGACCCCCACCGGACATCCGATGACCGGACGACCGGCCCAGCTCGGACATCCGAGGATCCCTGACGAAACTGAATTTTTTCAGTTTTGTCACCACCACCGACCCAGTTTTCCGCTTACACACTCCTACCACCTATACCCATCACCACCTCCGCATACCACTGCCATTGCTTACCCGTTTCGCACTCTGACGCGTGTTGGCACTTCGAGCTTTGAGAATTTGAGTTGCGGTTCCGTGTCCTTTTGTGATTCGGCTATTTAGGTACGGTTCGACATCAACATCACCGCCGCTCATCTTCTGCACGGACGCATCATCAACAACGACCACATCGACTACATCTTGGTATTCGTGATTGGATCACCATCATCCGTTCTTGTTTATGGACGTGGAACCGAAGAAACGGTAACCTCGTCTTGGTATTGGACATATCACTCTTGTCATTACATTGATAGCCATCATAGCCTTACTCCTTTGTGTCGCTTACCGTTCGAGACTAGCCTTTGAGTATTTCCAGCAACGAGGCTTGTGCACATTAGTGATCATACTTCCCATAGCATACAACATTAAGATTGTCATATTAGATCATCTTGTATCATATCATAGAAACACCTTGCATGGAGCATACTTGGGATAGAAGTCGTTGCAGTTTTTCTTAGTAGGTTGTGCACAAGTATTGTATCCGCCTATTGTGCAATCGTGCTAGCGTCTCTCTAGTGTTGTGCAACAAGAGCATTTTTGTGGAGTCCACATTTTGGCTCATCCTTGGTTGCCCAACCCCACTTATCTCTTTGCGTGTGCGTTTCCATGTACATTATATTGCTTGGTCTACTTGTTGCATTGCAATCTTGCGAATCTTTTCCAACATTATTGAAGCTCACTGACAATTGCATCAAATTTTGTGCCAGCATCCGAACCAAGCTCCACCATAATCTTTTACTTGTGTAGGTGTGAGAAACCGACAAGAATTGGTACCAATTGTGCTATTTCCTTGTACACATTGGAGTGATCATTGATCCACTTTCAACTTCGGTCAAGGTACATTTGGTATTCGTTCTTCTCTTTCTACCACTCACATTTTTCTCTTGGAATGATGGATAGGCCAAGTACTTCTACCAATCCACTCTTCATTGAGCACGACGACGACATGAACTCCTACGTCACCAAGAGCCACCTCTTTGGTGCAAAACGTGCTTTGCATCAAGAGCAACAAGCAATGAGTGAACGCATCGACAACCTCGCCGCCAACTTGCGACTCTCCGAGAAACGTACAAGGGACTACTTCAACCACAAGCTCGACGATCACAAGCAAGAGAATGACGCAAGGATGAATGAGATTCATGCTTTGTTGCTCAACCGCTCTTCTTGCACTTCGTCTTCATCAAGATGGAGCCGCTCAAGTCGACACTCCGACTTCACCCTCTCCGGCTCAAGTACACCGACATCGAAGACTCTTCACCGTGCCGCGCGCAACGATCGTCAAGTAAGCCTCACTCCTCTACGTGACACCAACTCTCAAGAGCACCGACAATGTCAAACCCAAGAGGCTTTTGCGCTAGCACGAGAACGGCAATGACAAGGCCAACATGAAGAGGAAGAGAGCGCGTGTCTACACCAAGATGCACAAGATGCCGAGGCACAATGCAAAGAACAACAACTCTATGAAGCTCAAGCACTTGCGGCGCAACGTGCCCTTCAAGATTCAAGTCACGCCGTCGCCACACGCAACCGCCATCGGCGTGAACAAGAGGAAGCACTTTGCGAAGAAGTTCAAGAGAGGATTTACCTATCATGTGTGCATCGTAAAGTTCCTCAAGTTCGTCCTCGAGCTCGACAAGCCCCTCCACAAGCTCCTCAAGAACCCCAAGGACATCAAGTTCACCAAGATCATGAAGACATTGGGAATCCTGCACGACAAGACCAACATGAGGTCAACAACCCTCCTCATCAAGAGCAACACGAGTTTGACAATCATCAACAACATGGACGTCATCATCCCCGACCCCAACACAATGAAGACCAACGCTACGGCAAGCTCAATTTCACCATGCCCAAGTTCAATGGAAGCAACGATCCCGAAGAGTACCTTTCATGGGCATTGAAGGTCGACAAAATCTTCCGTTTGCACAACTATGACGAAGAGAAGAAGATCGCGATGGCATCCCTTGAGTTCCAAGACTATGTCCTCATTTGGTGGGAACAAGTTATCGAGCGCTAAGAGGCAAGAGGTGAACCACCCATCACTACTTGGGCGCAAATGAAGGATGTCATGTGAGCACGCTTTGTGCCTACCTACTACTACCGCGACCTCTTCAAGAAACTCCAACTATTCAAGCAAGGAACCAAGAGCGTTGAAGAGTACTACAAGGAGATGGAGATTGCCATGATAAGAGCCAATGTCATGGAAGATGATGAGCAAACAATAGCACGTTTCTTGAATAGAATCAACCATCCTATCAAGAAGATCGCTGACTTCCAACCATACTCGAGCCTCATTGAGCTCGTGCATCAAGCTACAAAAGCAAAACGTCAAGTGCAAGACGATTTCAAGTATGCCAAGTTCTCCTCCAAGTCCTACGGCTTCTCCAACACCCAAGCTTCAACGACTCCAACACCGTCTCCCAATCCTTCTACAAGCAACATTGACAAGTCGAGTTCCAAGAAAGCTTCGTTAACTCCAAGTCATCCTCCTACTACAAGAAACTTCAAGCCGAGAGCTTCATCATCATCCACTCCAACCGATGAGACCGTCAAGACAAGTTCCTCCAAATTCTTCACATGCGGAGGCCGAGGCCATGATACTATGAGTGCACCAACAAGCGGACCATGATCCTCAATAATGACGGCACTTACGACTCAATGAGTGAAGGAGAAATGGATGCTATTGAGCAAGTCACCATGCACCGGCAAGTGAACGATGACGAGGAACAAGTCTTTTGCGATGAAGATTCAAGTCCCGTTCTTGTTGTCTCCAAGGTCTTGACTCTCCAACATCACCAAGAACAAGACCAATGATGCCACATCTTTCATACCAAGGCCAGCATCAATGGATGATCCGTTAAGGTCATTATCGATGGAGGGAGTTGTCATAATCTCGCAAGTGAAGAACTTTGCTCCAAGATCCAATTGCTCAAGACGAAGCACCCACATCCATACAAAGTTCAATGGCTTAGCGACTCCGGCACTCTCCAAGTCGAGCATCGAGTACAAGTCTCCTTCAAAATTGGCGCCTATGAAGACACTTTGGAGTGTGACATCGTTCCAATGACCGTTTGCCACCTTCTTCTTGGACGCCCATGGCAATTTGATAGAGGTGTCATTCACAACGGCCAAACGAACCACTACATCTTCAAGATGAAGGGAAAGGAGTACGTACTTCATCCCATGTCGCCAAGTCAAGTGATCGCCAACAAGCAAGCCACCCATCATGGAGAGAATAGTGAGAGAGCGATCCACCAAAAAGAGAGTGGGCGCCACAAGCCCAAATCGAGTGCCTCCATGATGAGCGAAAAGAAGAACTTAGTCCTATTTGCCACCAAAAGTGAGATAAGAGGAGTGTCCGAGAACCCATATAGTGTCCTACACTACGTCCTTTTGTACAAGGACAATGAACCACAAAGTAACACCTCTCACACTCTTCCTCTAGTGTTGTCTTCTCTTTTGCAGGAATCTCATGGAGGAGGCTTAATGGGACATTTTGGACGCGACAAGACATTTGCCACGCTCTCCAAGAACTATTTTTGGCCCAAGATGTTTGGCGACGTCAACCGCTTCACCAACCGATGCTCGACATGTTGCAAAGCTAAGCCTAAAGCTCAATCCCATGGCCTTTACATGCCTCTCCCAATTCCATATCAACCATGGGAAGACATTAGCATGGATTTCGTCCTTGGATTGCGTAGAACTAGAAATGGAAAGGATTTGGTATTTGTCGTTGTGGACCGTTTCTCTAAGATGGCACATTTCATTCCTTGCAACAAGATAGACGATGCTTCACATGTTGTTAATCTCTTTTGTAGGGAAATATTGCGTCTACATGGTGTGCCAAAGACGGTCGTCTTGGACCGCGACATGAAGTTCCTTAGCTACTTTTGGAAGACCCTATGCGCCAAACTCGGAATCAAGCTACTCTTCTCCACGGCGTATCATCCACAAACGGACAGCCAAACGGAGGTTACCAACCACACACTCTCAGCTCTACTTCGAGTACTCACCAAGAAGAACATCAAGGAGTGGGAGGAGTGTCTACCTATCGACGAGTTCGCCTACAACCGAGCGAAACACTCAACAACCGTGATGTATGGTGGAACCCTATTCGGCCGATCTTTCACGAAAGGAGCGGATCCCGCGAAGAACATGAAGAACATGGGGAAGAACGGAGAGAAAACACAAGGGGAAACACTCAAGAACAAGTCCAATCACACATCCACTAGACAATCAAACACACAAGATCCACAGGGTACATGAATAACAAAGGGAAAGATACAAGGTAAGGTTCATCTCCAAAAGGATGTTTTGATTGTAGAGTTCATTCCAAATCCAAAGGAGATGGGGGCTTGAATCCTAGAAGGATCTTCCCACAGGGGGGTCATGAATCCAAGGTGGATCTTCTCCGAAGAGGGGCCGTGGTCTCTGTCTCAAGGAGTAGATCCGTATGGATGAGTGAAGCTCTGTCTCTCAAATGAGCTATCACAACGCTAGCCCTAGAAAGGAGGTGGGGGTGGTCTATTTATAGTCTAAGCCACGAAGGGGTAAGTGGGAGAGAGATACAAGGCCAAAGGCCCGACTGCGCACAGGCAGGTACCGGACGGCCGGTGGGGGTCGGACCTCCGGTGGCTTAGGACGGTCCGGACGTCCGGCGCGCGTCGGACGTCTGCTGATTCTTCTCGGGACATGTGGCACCGGATGTCTGGTTGGCATCGGTCGTCCAGCGTTTTGCTTCGGGATCGGTTGCACCGGATTTTCGGTAAGCGTCGAACGTCCGGTGCTTGGGACTTGTCGGACGTCCGGTGTTCGTCGGTCATCCGGCGGCTATAGAGGGTGAGACGTCCGGTGGCTTCCTGTCGTCCGGTCGCTGTAGACTCTGCAACTCCTTCTTCTTCTGTCTTCTCTTCCATGCTTCCCTCGGGGATGGTGTAGGTGTTCCTTGGCGCTTGCACTCCTCCTCGTCATCCATGAAGTTCCGGCAATACCTATGCATGCACACGAGAGGTGATGTAGGGTAGAACCCTAATCGCCCGATCTTTCACGAAAGGAGCGGATCCTGCGAAGAACACGAGGAGCACGAGGGGAAATCGAGGGAAAACACAAGGGGGGAACACAAGAGGAAACACTAGACCAACACGAATAAGTCACACATGTGCTAGATCCTTAAGTACATAAGGAAAGATACACGATCCACGGACAACTAAGGACGATACAAGGGTAGCCGGTCTTCTCCGTGAGGAGGTCTTGATTTGTTCCCTAAAAGGGGTCTTGTATCCGCTTGGGGGATCTTCTCTGATGGAGGCTCGAATCTCCGAGGAGAAGGTATCCAAGTGGATGGGCAAAGCTCACACCAAAATATGAGCTAATCCTTTGCTAAACTAGCTACGTGGAGGGAGAGGTCTATTTATAGTCTTAGTGCAAATGGGGGGAAAGTGAAGGGGTACATGGGCCTCAGCCCGAAACTGGACACAGCCAGGTAACGGATGTCCGCTGGGGGCCAGTCACCCGGTGGCTCACGGGCGTCCGGACGTCCGGTAAGTGCCTATCGTCCGCTCGTTTTGGCTCGGGTGCTGAACTGACGGATTTCCGGGCTGGGCCAATCGTTCGGTCGCCAGACGTCCAGAGGCGTCGGAAGTCCGCTCGTTTGGCTCAGGTGCAGGGGCACCGGTCGTCCGGTCTGGACCGGACGTCCGCTCGCTGGGGTTTGGCTGGAGCATCAGGCGCCGGTCGTCCGGTCCCGACCGGTCGTCTGGTGTCCAAGATTTCTTCTGCAGCTCTTCTTCTTCTCCATTTCCACATCCATCTTCCTCTTCTTCTTCTCCTTTCTCCTTGGCTTCTCCATGATACCTGAGGATGCACAATGTGTCCATATGAGGTAGTAGCCATGTCTCATGTGCATCGAAGTGGAAATGCAAGAGGAGAGATGTCACCTCGGTTTCGAGAGCTCTTGCACGTGCTCGTGTCATGGGTCCAAGAGGTGTTGTAGGAGATGTAGGTGGGGCCATGGGGATGGCCTTGGGATGCTCCGCATCATCGCCCCTCCCTTGGGGAACATCCATCCTCGGATCAAATTCTTCATCACCATGGAAGGGAGAAAGATCTTTTACGTTGAAGATGTCACTCACGTTGTACTTGTCGCGTGGGAGGTCGATCTTGTAAGCATTGTTGTTGTAGCGTGCAAGCACCTTGAAGGGTCCATCCGCTCGTGGCCAGAGCTTGGACTTGCGTTCTTGTGGAAAGCGGTCCTTGTGAAGGTGTAGCGACACGAGGTCCCCAATGTTGAAGACCATGGGGTGCTTGTTGATGTTGAGCTTGGTCGCAAGTCGTTGTACTTGGCGCTCAATAGTTTGTCTTGTATCTTCATGCACATTCTTAAGATGAGTCCCACGTGCACTTGTGTCCAAATTGATGCACTCTTGGAGTGGTAGAGGGAGAATGTCCAATGGTGACAATGGGTTGAATCCGTAGACGACCTCGAAGGGGGATTTGCCGGTTGTAGAGTGTCTTGCTCGGTTATAGGCGAACTCGGCAACAGGTAGGCACTCCTCCCATTCCTTGATGTTCTTGTTGATGAGTACTCGAAGTAGAGCAGAGAGTGTGTGGTTGGTAACTTCCGTTTGGCCGTCGGTTTGTGGATGATACACCGTGGAGAAGAGTAGATTGATTCCGAGCTTGGCGCATAGGGTCTTCCAAAAGTAGCTAAGGAACTTGACGTCGTGGTCCGAGACGATAGTCTTTGGCACTCAATGTAGACGCAATATTTCCCTACAAAAGATATTAGCAACATGTGAAGCATCGTCAATCTTGTTGCAAGGAATGAAATGTGCCATCTTAGAGAAACGGTCCACAACGACAAATACCAAATCCTTTCCATTTCTAGTCCTAGGCAATCCAAGTATGAAGTCCATTCTAATGTCTTCCCATGGTTGATATGGAATTGGGAGAGGCATGTAAAGGCCATGGGATTGAGCTTTGGACTTAGCTTTGCGACATGTAGAGCATCGGTTGGTGAAGCGGTTGACATCGCGAAACATCTTGGGCCAAAAATTGTTCTTGGGGAGCATTGCAAAAGTCTTGTCGCGTCCAAGATGCCCCATTAAGCCTCCTCCATGAGATTCCTGCAAAAGCAACAAACGAAGAGAAGACTCGGGGACAAAAAGCTTGTTAGCTCTCAGAAGATATCCATCTTTGATGTAATAGCGTTCCCAAGAGGTGTGCGTCAAACACTTGGCATAAGGAGTAGCAAAGGTAGGATCATGCTCGTACAAGTCTTTTATATGCTCAAAGCCAATGATATCCAATTCAAGTTCAGTAACAAGCATGCATATGTGGGAAAGGGCATCCGCCACAATGTTTTCCTTAACTTTAATGTACTTGATGACATAAGGAAAAGACTCAATAAATTCACTCCATTTAGCATGACGCTTGTTCAACTTGGTTTGGCCCTTAAGATACTTGAGTGTTTCATGATCGGTATGAATGATGAATTCATGAGGGCGAAGATAGTGCTCCCATTCATGAAAAACACGGACTAAAGCATATAGCTCTTAGTCATAGATGGGGTAATTGAGTTGCGCTCCGGAGAGTTTCTCACTAAAGTAAGCTATGGGGCGCTTCTCTTGCGTTAACACACCTCCTATGACATTACCACTAGCATCACAATGAATCTCAAAGGGTTTGTCAAAGTTGGGTAATGCAAGCACGGGAACATGAGTAAGCAAATTCTCAAGCTCATTGAAAGCGGTATCTTGGAATGGTCCCCAAACAAAAGGTGCATTCTTCTTTCTCAAAGCATGCAAAGGCGAAGCAATGGTGCTAAAATCTTTCACAAAGTGACGATAGAAACCCATAAGGCCAAGAAAGCTATGCACTTGTTGCAAATTGGTTGGTTGTGGCCAAGTCTTAATAGCATTGATCTTGGACTCATCAACATGAACACCCTTAGAAGATACAAAAAAACCCAAGAAAATGAGCTTGTCAACGCCAGAAAGGAATTTCTCCATATTAGCATAGAGACGCTCTTTTCTAAGAGTTTGGAAAACGGTTCGGACATGGGTGACATGCTCTTTGAGAGACTTGCTAAAATCAAGGATATCATCGAAGTAGACCACAACAAACACACCAATATAAGGGTGGAAGACATGATTCATAAGACGCATAAAAGTACCCGGTGCTTCCGATAGACCCATGGGCATGACTAACCACTCATACAACCCAAACTTGGTTTTGAAAGCGGTTTTCCATTCATCACCTTCTTGTATTCGGATTGGATAGTAACCACTCTTAAGATCAATTTTCAAAAATATAGTGGCAACACTAAGTTCATCAAGCATATCATCAAGGCATGGAATGGGATACCTATAACTAACGGTGATAGCATTGATAGGTGTACAATCGGAGCACATGCGAAAGCTACCGTCTTGTTTTGGCACAAGAATGACCGGGACAACACAAGGGCTCAAACTTTCACACACATGTCCATGTCTATGAGATGCTTTACTTGCCTTTGTATTTCTTTGGTTTCTTCGGGGTTGACTCGATAGGGAGCTTTGGTCGAAAGAGGTGCTCCGGGGATGAGGTCGAGGCGGTTCTCAATTCCTCGTAGTGGAGGTAGTCCCGGAGATAGCTCGTCGGGGAAAACATCATGAAATTCCTGCAAAAGAGAAGACAACACTAGAGGAAGAGTGTGAGATGTGTGTAACACCCATGATGCGGCTATATCTCCCACGTGTCGGGGCACGACTTAGAGGCATAGCCGCATGGTAGGTCTGTCGCAAGAGGGGTAATCTTTACACATCCCATGTACTGAATAAGATAGGGATAAAGAGTCGGCTTACAATCGCCACTTCACACAATACATAAATAATCCATACATCATCCAAGGTACAATCAAAGGTCCGACTACAGAACAAAAATAAAGAAAGACAACCCCAAATTCTATATCCTCGATCATCCCAACTGGGCTCCTCTACTGATCATCCAGAAAAGAAACATAGTAACGGCCCGAATCCTCGTCGAACTCCCACTTGAGTTCGGTAGCGTCCCCTGCACTGGCATCATCAAGACCTGCATCTGTTTGGAAGTATATGTGAGTCACGAGGACTCAGCAATCTCACACCCTCGCGATCAAGACTATTTAAGCTTATCGGTAGGAAAAGGTAGTGAGGTGGAGCTGCAGCAAGCACTAGCATATAAGGTGACTAACATACGCAAAATAGAGCGAGAAGAGAAGCAACGCAACGGTCGAGAAGCTAGAAGTGATCAAGAAGTTATCTTGAAGCTACTTACGTTCAAGCATAACACGAGACCGTGTTCTCTTCCCGGACTCCGCCGAAAAGTGACCATCATGGCTACACACGCGGTAGATTCATTTTAATTAAGTAAAGTGTCAAGTTCTCTACAACCAGATATTAACAAATTCCCATCTACCCATAACCGCGGGCACGACTTTTGAAAGTTCGAAACCCTGCAGGGGTGTCCCAACTTAGCCCACACAAGCTCTCATGGTCAACGAAGGATATTCCTTCTCCCGGGAAGACCCGATCAGTCTCAGAATCCCGGTTACAAGACATTTCGACAATGATAAAACAAGACCAGCAAAGCCACCCGATGTGCCGAAAAATCCCGATAGGAGTCGCACGTATCTCAATCACAGGGCAACACCGGATGAGACTAGCTACGAGTAAAACCAACCCTCAAGTTTCCCCGAGGTGGCCCCGCAGGCAGCTCGGTTCGGACCAACACTCAGAGGAGCACTGGCCCGGGTGGGTTTAAAATAAAGATGACCCTTGAGTCTGCAGAACCCAAGGGAAAGGTATATAGTGGTAGGTAGGCAAAGGTAAAGCCAAGGTTGGGCCTCGTTGGAGGAGTTTTATTCAAAGCGAACTATCAAGGGGTTCCCATAACACCCAACCAAGTAAGGAACGCAAAATCAAGGAACATAACACCGGTATGACGGAAACTAAGGCGGCAAGAGTGGAACAAAACACCAGGCATAAGGCCGAGCCTTCCACCCTTTTACCAAGTTTATAGATGCATTAAAGTAAATAAGATATAATAATGATATCCCAACAATATCCATGTTCCAACATGGAACAAACTTCATCTTCACCTGCAACTAGCAACGCTATAAGAGGGGCTGAGCAAAAGCGGTAACATATCCAAACAATGGTTTGCTAGGAAAGGTGGGTTAGAGGCTTGACATGGAAATATGGGAGGCATGATATATCAAGTGGTAGGTAGCGCGACATAGCGATAGAGCGAGCAACTAGCAACCAAAGATAGAAGCTATTTCGAGGGTATGGTCATCTTTCCTGCAAAGTTCTCAGAGTTGTCGAAAGCTTGATCCTCGTTAGCGTACTCAATAGGTTCCTCGATCACGTACTCATCTCCCGGCTCTACCCAAATAAAGAGCACAAGCAAATGACCAACAATCAATCATGGTGCAATGCACAAGCAACATGATGCAAAACATGGCAAGATATCCAAGACATGATATGCAATGCATATGCATGCTTTAGAAGGGAAAGAATGAACAAGGCATCAACTTGGCAAACCAAGTGTACCGCTGGAAAGATGAGATGATTTCGGTTGAAATCGATATAAAGATCACCGAAAACGGAGGCACGGTTTGCAAATGGCAAGCAAAACAAGGATGGTGCTATTCTGCGATTAACAGCACGATGCCATCTAGAATGCAACAAGAAACTAAGCTACTGCACTCCAACATAACAAAAACGCATATGGCACTGATGTACAAGAGATGCTTGACAAAACATGAACACTGAGATACAGCCAAAACACACAAGAGCAGGATCAAACAAGCATGGCAAAAGTGCAAAAGATATCAGCATCACAGACTTTACTAACATGTTAAAACAACATCAGGAAGCACTAATTAGCGCAAGCAACCAACATGCTAAAGGAACATATCATAGCAAACAAAGTCATGACATGATCCTACTAAAAGCATAGATCAAAAGTCACTTACTGATCATGAGCCAAAAAGGCACAGAAGATATGATGGCACTCATGTAAACATAGCAAGTTTATTAGCAGTTTCAGACTAGCAGAAAACAGAGCATGACATAAAAAGAATTATCAAGGAAACTTTGCGAGCTCGAATCACTCATTACAAAGAATTGCATGACAAGATAAGCATACTAACAGCAAGAATACATGTTCATGAAGCTAACCATGGCAAGATCAAGTTCATAGGATGCATGGATCACTAACAACAACCATGGCAACATTGATTAACATGTTAACATTCTGCCAGGAACTTTTAATAGCAAAAGTAGAGCAAGAATAAGACATGCTAGGGCACTCCACAATTGCAAACAGGGGCATGGATGGATAGAGCATAACCATATGTTCAAAACCTCCATACTGAAGTATCTCAAAACAAGCACGGATATCACTGTAGGATCAAGTTTACATGGAATCAAAATAACAGCAGACAAAAGACTTAGCAAAATCCTAAAACCCTGAAAACAACAATATCACGAAGGCTACTTTGCATGCATGTGCTAGTCACCACATAGATCACAAAAATACAAGACAAGCACCCCTGTAAAGATGGCATGGCATAGTTCAAAACACATGTAGAGCTCATGCCCATATGAAGCACACATAAAATGTGACAAAAATGACAAATCACCATAAAATGATAAGTAGCAACACTAAACATTTTATAGCACTTTTGCATCAATGCTTAGGGCATCACGATGAACTCAAATAAGCATGCCACAATGGAATGAAATGAAGATCATCTCACAATGAACATTTTGATATATCATATGCATGAAACGGACCTACGGTCATGGAGATATGGGGCAATGAACAGGGGCATAAAATAACAGAGAGCTCCGGGACTTGGTGGAATTTCACCTCCGCAAAAATCAATGTGAGACGGAGCGGTACCGGGACGGAGGGATCCAGGACGGGAACGGCGTTTGGATCGAGCACCCGGTGGATCTGGTCCCGGTTGGCGCGGTCCTAGAGGATCGACATGGTTGTCACCGGAGTTGGTGCCGGAGAGGAGGGAGATGACCGGCCGGAGCGGAGGGAGCTCGCTGGAGTCAAGGAAGGCACGGATCTGAGGCGGCGACCGGGCGGCTAGGCGGCGGGGTCGCGGGCGCGCGGCGGAGCGGCGGTCTCTGGCGCGGCCGGCGGCGGCCGGCGGCGGCCGGCGAAAGGAGCGGCGACGGCGAGGCAGAATGGGGCGGCGGGCGGCAAGGCGCGCGGAGGAGGCGGCGCGGGTGCGGGCGGCGGAGGACGGGCCCGCGGGGGCCGGCGATGGGCTTCGGCGGCGCGTGGGATGGTGGCGGTGATGTGGCAACGCAGGAGTGGCTGAGGCGGCGGGGTTGGCGACGTGGCGCACCGCGATTGGAGGAGGGCGTCGGTGGCGGACGTGTCCGGCAGCGCGGAGGGTTGGATCTAGGGTTGGAGTATGCGAAAATTTCGGAGGGGAGCACCTATTTATAGGTAGGAGGAGGTAGGAGTGTCCAAATGAGGTGTAGTTTTTGCCCACACGATCGTGATCCAATGACGGAGGACATGGAGTGGTTTATATCGGTTATTGGGCTGTTTTGGAGGGGTGTTGGGCTGCAACACAAAAGAGGCTTTCGCGGTTACCCGGTTAACCGTTGGAGTATCAAACAGACTCCAAATGGAATGAAATTTGACAGGCGGTCTACCGGTGGTGTACCAAGGCCACTTGGCAAATCTCGGTCCATTCCGAGAATGTTTAACACCCGCTCACGAAAAGAGACAAGAGGGGTGCGCCGGTTCAAGTAGGAGTGTCGGATTGCAAAATGGACAACAGGGAAAATGTTTGGATGCATGAGGCGAACACGAATGCAAATGCGATGCACATGATGACATGATATGAAATGCATGACATGAACAAAATGCAAAACAAAGGCAAAACCCAACCACGAAGGGAATCTCATAACTTAAAGCTGAAAATGGCAAGAATCGGAGTTGCATATATGGCAGGTTACATCCGGGGTGTTACAAGGTGTTAGTTTGTGGTTCATTGTCCTTGCACAAAAGGACGTAGTGTAGGACACTAGATGCGTTCTCAGACACTCCTCGTATCTCACTTTTGGTTTCAACTAGGACTAAGTTCTTCTTTTCGCTCATCGTGGAGGCGCTCGATTTGGGCTTGTGGCACTCACTCTCTTTTTGGTGGCTCGCTCTCTCACTACTATCTCCACAATGGGTGGCTTGCTTGTCATCGACAACTTGGCTTGGAGACATGGGACGAAGTACATACTCCTTTCCCTTCATCTTGAAGATGTAGTGGTTCGTTCGGCCATTGTGGATGACTCCTCTATCAAATTGCTATGAGTGTCCAAGGAGAAGGTGGCAAACGGTCATTGGAACGATGTTGCACTCTAAGGTGTCTTCGTAGGCGCCAATTTTGAAGGAGACTTGTACTTGATGCTCGACTTGGATAGTTCCGGAGTCGCTATGCCATTGCACTTTGTATGGATGTGGGTGCTTTGTCTTGTGAAATTGTAGCTTGGAGCAAAGTTCTTCACTTGCGAGATTATGACAACTCCCTCCATCGATGATGACCTTGATGGATCTTCCATTGATGCTGGCCTTGGTGTGGAATATGTGGCATCTTCAGTCTTCTTCTTTCTGATGTTGGAGAGTCAAGACCTTGGAGACAACAAGAGCGGGACTTGAATCTTCATTGCAAAAGACTTGTTCCTCTTCATCGTTCACTTGCCGATGCATGGCGACTTGCTCGATGGCGTCCATTTCTCCTTCACTCATTGAGTCGTAAGTGCTGTCGTCGTTGAGGATCATGGTCCGCTTGTTGGTGCACTCATAGGATTTATGGCGTCGGCCTCCGCATGTGAAGCATTCGAAGGAACTCATCTTGGCGGTCTCATCGGTTGGGGTGGATGATGTTGAAGCTCTCGGCTTGAAGTTGCTTGTAGTAGGAGGATGACTTCGAGTTGATGAAGCTTTCTTGGAACTTGACTTGTCGACGTTGCTTGTAGAAGGCTTGGTAGACGGTGTTGGAGTCGTTGAAGCTTGGTTGTTGGAGAAGCCGTAGGACTTGGATGAGAACATGGCATACTTGAAATCGTCTTGCACTTGACGTTCCACCTTTGTAGCTTGATGCACGAGCTCGATGAGGTTTGAGTATGTTTGGAAGTTAGCTATCTTCTTGATAGGATGGTTGAGTCCATTCAAGAAACGTGTCATAGTTTGCTCATCGTCTTCCGTGACATTGGCTCATATCATGGCCATCTCCATCTCCTTGTAGTACTCTTCAATGCTCTTGGTTCCTTGCTTGAGTAGTTGGAGTTTCTTGAAGAGGTCGTGGTTGTAGTAGGTAGGCACAAAGCGTGCTCTCATGATATCCTTCATTTGCGCCCATGTAGTGATAGGTGGTTCACCTCTTGCCTCTCGGCACTCGATAACTTGTTCCCACCAAATGAGGACATAGTCTTGGAACTCACGGGATGCCATTGCGATCTTCTTCTCTTCATCGTAGTTGTGCAAACAAAAGATCTTGTCGACCTTCAATGCCCATGAAAGGTACTCTTCGGGATCGTTGCTTCCATTGCACTTGGGCATGGTGAACTTGAGCTTGTCGTAGCGCTCCTCCTCATTGTGTTGGGGTTGGGGATGATGATGCCCGTGTTGTTGATGATTTTCAAACTCGTTGTGCTCTTGACGAGGAGGGTCGTCCACCTCATGTTGCTCTTGTCGTGGATGATTTCCATTGTCTTCATGCTCTTGATGAACTTGATGTTCTTGGCGAGCTTTTGGAGGAGCTTCTCGAGCTCGAGGAGGAACTTGACGATGCCCGCGAGCTTGAAATCTTCGTTCTTGAACTTCTTCGGGAAGTGCTTCTTCTTGTTCACGAGCTTGTCGGCCTCAGTTGGCTACGGCTCGACTTGAATCTCGGAGGGCTTGTTGCGCCGCAAGTGCTTGAGTTTCATGGAGTTGTTGTTCTTGGTGTTGTGCCTCGGCATCTTGTGCATCTTGGTGTAGACGCGCGCACTCTTCCTCTTCATGTTGGCATTGTCATTGTCTTTCTCGTGCTAGCACAAAAGCCTCTTGGATTTGACGTTGTCGGTGCTCTTGAGAGTTGATGTCGTGTAGACGATTGAGGCTTGCATGACAATCTTTGCGCGCAGCACGTGGAAGAGTGTTCGAGGTTGGTGTACTTGAGCCGTAGAGGGTGAAGTCGGAGCGTTGACTTGAGCGGCTCCTTCTTGATGAAGACGAAGTGGAAGAAGAGTTTTTGAGCAACAAAGCGCGAATCTCGTCCATCCTTGCCTCATTCTCTTGCTTGTGATCATCGAGCTTGTGGTCGAAGTAGTCCCTTGTACGTTACTCGGAGAGTCGTAATTCGGTGGCGAGGTTGTCGATGCGTTCACTCATTGCTTGTTGCTCTTGATGCAAAGCACGTTGTGGACAAAAGAGGTGACTCTTGGTGACTAAGGAGTTCATGTCGTCGTCATGCTCAATGAAGAGTGGGTTGGTAGAGGTACTTGGCCTATCCATCATTCCAAGAAAAATGTGAGTGGTAGAAAGATAGGAACGAATACCAAATGTACCTTGATCGAAGTTCAAAGTGGATCGATGATCACTCCAATGTGGTCAAAGAAATAGCACAATTGGTACCAATTCTTGTCAGATTCTCACACCTACACAAGTAAAAGCTTATGGTGGAGCATGGTCAGGATGGTGGCACAAAATTTGATGCAATTGTAAGTGAGATTCAATAATGTTGGAAAAGATTCGCAAGATTGCAATGCAACAAGTAGACCAAGCAATGTAATGTACACGGAAACACAGACGCAAAGAGATAAGTGGGGCTGGGCAACCAAGGTTGAGCCAAAATGTGGAATCCATAAAAATGCTCTTGTTGCACAACACTAGAGAGACGCTAGAACGATTGCGCAATAGGCGGATACAAAGACTTGTGCACAACCTACTAAGCAAAAATGCAACTACTTCTATCCCAAGTATGTTCTATGCAAGGTGTTTCTATGACATGATTCAATATGGTCCAATATGGAAAACTAAATGTTGTATGATGCTATGGTTCTTGCTTAAAAGCTCTTGGCTTATCTTTCCTTTTTGATTAAAATCTTGTTTGGCTCTTTGATGTTTGAGCTCTTTTCTCATGCAATGCTTCACGAACCAAGATAGCAATTGTGTATGCGATGACAACATTGTGACACAAGAGATGATACCAAGATATGCAACAATGGTGTAAGTATGCTATGGGAATTATGATCACTAATGTGCACAAGTCTCGTTGCCGGCAATACTCAATGGCTAGTCTCGATGGGTAAGCAACGCAAAGGAGTAAGGCTATGATGGCTATCAATATAATGGCAAGAGTGATATGTGCAATACCAAGACGAGGTTACCGTTTCTTGCTTACGGTATGGTGTCAAAATGGTGGAACGAATACCAAGGTGTAGTAGAGGTGGTCGTTGTTGATGACATGTCAGTGGCGAAGATGAGCAGCGATGATGTTGATGTCGAACCGTACCTAGATAGCCAAAACACAAAAGGATACGGAACCGCAACTCAAATTCTCAAAGCTCGAAGTGGCAACACATGTCAGAGTGTGAAACGGGTAAGCAAAGGTGGTGCTATGCATAAGTGGTGGTGGTGTATAGGTGGTAGGAGTGCGTATGCGGAAATGTGGGGCGGTGGTGGTGACTAAACTGGAAAAAAATCAGTTTCGTCAGGGTTCGTCGGACGTCCGGGCTGGGCCGATCATCCGGTCGTCCGGTAGGGGTCGGACGTCCGGTGCCTAGGCAGAATTTGGGCACGGGATGAACAGCTAGGGTTCGAAGAGGAGAGGTGGAAATTCGTCGAATCCGGAGGATTTTGTGGATGGAAAGGGTGGAGACAAGGGGTGTCGATGTCAAAACCGGCAGATCTCGGGTAGGGGGTCCCGAACTGTGCGTCTAGGTGGATGGTAATAGGAGGCAGGGGACAGAATGTCTTACCCAGGTTCGGGCCCTCTTGATGGAGGTAAAACCCTACGTCCTGCTTGATTAATATTGATGATATGGGTAGTACAAGAGAAGATCTACCACGAGATCGAAGAGGCTAAACCCTAGAAGCTAGCCTATGGTATGATTGTCCTTCGTCCTACGGAGTAAAACCCTCCGGTTTATATAGACACCGGACAGGGCTAGGGTTACACAGAGTCGGTTACAATGGTAGGAGATCTACATATCCGTATCGCCAAGCATGCCTTCCACGCCAAGGAAAGTCCCTTCCGGATACGGGACGAAGTCTTCAATCTTGTATCTTCATGGTCCAGGAGTCCGTCCAAAGGTATAGTCCGGCTATCCGGACACACCCTAATCCAGGACTCCCTCAGTAGCCCCTGAACCAGGCTTCAATGACGACGAGTCCGGCGCGCAGATTGTCTTCGGCATTGCAAGGCGGGTTCCTCCTCCAAGTACTTCATAGAAGATTTTTAACACAAAGGTAGTGTCCGGCTCTGCAAAATAAGTTTCCACATATTGCCATAGAGAGAATCATATTTACACAAATCTAATCTGCTGACGTATTCCGTAGCGTGACATCACACCACAGCCAAGTCTTCATTCGAATCGTTTTACTGTCCCACCTCAGCGCGTTTAGCGAGGTGGTTTCCTTGGCACGTCTTGTCAAAGCAGAGATCGTGTCCCCTTATTCCGGGATTCTCATCAATACGGGCGTGGGTAGCCCAACCGCGCCATTGATTTACGGCGCTTGGGAGATAAGCGAGTTTTACCAGGCTGGTGGGGACACATAGTCGCGTCCGCCCATATAAGGGGATAAGGATCCACCTTTTCATTCATGCCTTCTTCCTCCTTTGCCTATCCATTTCCGCACACTCGAGCTCCAGCACCCAAGTCCGCACACCCCACCTCAACCTTCTCCAGCCATGTCCGGATCGGGAGGCAAGTGGATGGTCTCCTCCGTTATGGAGGGACACATCAAAAAACTGAGGAAGGTCGGATACTTGTCTAACGACATTGCGCACCGGCTTCCCGAAGAGGGGCAGCTCATCCCCACCCCTAGGCCCCATGAGAGGGTGGTGTTCCTCCCCCATTTCCTCCGCGAACTGGGCTTCCATCTCCACCCATTTCTCCGGGGGCTCATGTTCTACTATGGCCTGGATTTCCACGATCTGGCCCCGAACTTTGTCCTCAACATCTCGGCGTTTATCATCGTGTGCGAGGCTTTCTTCCGCATCCGCCCCCATTTCGGCCTATGGCTCAAGACTTTCAATATCAAGCTGAAGGTGGTGCGCGGCACCCCGGCGGAGTGCGGAGGCGCCATGGTGGGCAAGATGCCCAACGTCCTATGGCTCGAGGGCTCCTTCGTGGAGTCCCTAAAGGGGTGGCAGTCGGGGTGGTTTTACATCACCGAGCCGCGCGACCCTGAATGGGTGGCAGCCCCCGAGTTCCGATCCGGACCCCCTACGCGGCTCGCCTCCTGGAAAGAGACGGGCCTGTCGTGGGGTAAAAAAGGAGAGCTGACCGGACTCCAAACATGCGTCCAAACCCTGGTGGACAAGAAGCTCAGACTTGTCAACATAGTCCAGGTTATGCTCATCCGCCGGATCCTCCCGTTTCAACAACGGGCTTTCAACCTATGGGAGTTCGACCCAGCGCGGCACCAAACTCTTAGCAGGCTCTTTGACACGACGTACGAAGATGCCTGGAAGGTGCTTTTCAAGGGCGCCGAGGCCCCCACATCCACTACCGAGGATCGCGGATTCAGCACGCAGTGTCATGCTCGTGCGGTAAGCTGTTTTTACCTTTTACAGTGTATTAGTTTTTCATAGTTTGACTCCATGCGGGATCTAAGCTCCCTTACCTTTGACAGGATTGGCAGGAGACATCCGGACAGATCAACTGTCCGGCTCCTTTTCCCGAAGGCCCAGCGGACGCTCGCTTGGCGAAGCTGATGGTTCCGGCACCCTATGTGGTGCCGGAGAAGAAGGCCAAGAAGAAGGCCATGGGGACTCGAAAGAGTGTCCGGCGCCAGGAGGTGTCGGATTCACCATCCGATGACTCCAAGGCGCACTCCTCCCATGAAGACGAGGAGGAGGAGGAAGAGACCTCTCCCCCTCCAGCGGGGTGAGGGAAGAAAAGGAAGGCCGCCCCAACCGCGAAGGGTCCAAGAAGGGGAAGACCCCTCCTCCGGACTACTCCACCAACGCCGACGACGGCGAAGAGGAGTGGCCACACAGGGCCAAGCCCCTGGCGAGATCATAAGTATCCGGATACCAGAGTGATTCATAGGATTCCCCCATTGCACAGCTTTTCCTTACGTCAAACATGTTTATGCAGTCCACCCAAAGACCGGCTCGACGTGTCATCGAGCGGTTCCCTGGATTCGTCGGATGTGAATTCGCTTCCGACGGCTACCTCCCCCCATCCTACGGACGACGCCGCGGTGGCGTCCCAACAGGCTCCAAGCCAGGAGGAGGTTGTCTTGAAGGCGCCGCAAGGCGACCTCCCGGACTCCAGGCGTAAAGGGGATAGAACCCCCAAGGGCTCCAAGTCCGGCCTTGAGCCGGACACCGCGCCGGAACCTTCAACGGTTCTGGACTCCGGTGGGCAGCCTCCTTCCAAGAGGAGCAAGCCTACCGAGCCGGCGATCTCCGTCCAACCGGAGGCACCAGACAATTTGCTGGAGGTGCTTAACGGCGCCTCCATCGACGAGGAGCTCCGCACTATTATGAGTGGGGTGATCCAGAAGGATCAGTCCGCCAAGAGCGGACTGACTGAAGCCTGTGCCAGCCTTCTAACAGGTTTTGAGGTAAGTAAAGAATATGTAAAAATATTACCACATAGATAGTAGCCCCTGATGCTCTGTTCGACGTTCGGAAAGAAAAGCCAAATAGAGGATCTAATAATATTCGCAGGAGTCTAACATAATCAAGTCAATATGCGTATGCAGGCTTCGCTGTTGACCTCCGCTGCACTGACTGCGGAGGTGGATACGCTGAAGCAAAACCTCGCGCGGTCCGAGAACGAGCTCGGCCATGCCAAGAGGCAACTCGAGGAGAAGGAAGGTAAGTAATACCTTGCGCAAGTATATAGAGAAGATGTGGTTGCAAAAAATGACAGGATCAATGTGCTATTATAGGGGCCACGACCGAGGTGGCAACCCTTAAGAAAGCGTTGTCCGAGGCCGAAAACAGAGCGGCCGCGGAGCGTACAGAGAGAGGGAAGCAGGAGGCGCAGGTGGAGGAGGTGCAGAAAGAGCTCCAGGCTCTCGTGAAAAAACACGAGAGTTTGGAGCTTGACTCGAAGATGCAAGCATCCGAGCTTGCGGCAGCCCTCGAAAGCGTGAAGTCTGCCAAGGGCAAAGCCCAGAAAGCCCTCCAAGAAATTGGAGATATGAAGAAGATAGCGGCGGGTAAGGCATTCATTATGCAAAGCAAGCACGTGAAAGTGAATTCCTTGTTACTTACCCGAGTCCGGAGCTCTCCAGGAGCATTCGCAGATTTGCCTCGTAGTGCGTCTGATGCTGTCGCCTACTACCGAGCCGAGGAGGGGAGCTCAACAAAGAAGGTGTTCTGGTCTCATTATGATGAGGTCGGACACCTGGTGCGTTTGAGCGACCAGCTGAAGCAAATGGTCGAGCTCCACAAGGTGGCCGAACAGGCCATAAAGGGCCTCATAGTTTGGCTTTGGCCTGGAGAGGCTCTACCTGGGAGCTACTTCAGGCTGGTGAGGCGGCTGGTGGATGCTTGTCCACGGCTTGAAGTAATCAAGCGCTCCGTCTGCATCGAAGGTGCCCGTAGGGCGCTTGCCCGTGCTAAAGTGCACTGGGGCAAGATGGATGCGGAGAAGCTGGTGAAGGACGGGCCGCCACCGGGCAAGGAGCATCGCGTCCCGGAAGCGTATTATGAGGGCGTCCTGAAGGGTGCCCGCCTTATAGCGGATGAATGCTCCAAAGATGTAATTTTTGAGTAAACTCGCATTTGTGATCCCGTACGCTGAAAACTTGTTCATATGCGATAAGCAACGCTTTTGAATTTAAAATATTACCTTTTGTGCAGCCATTTATCAAATTTGAGAGATGGCGAGTCGTCGGCTTCTGCCCCCGTGCCACGAGTGCTGGGGTGTTCGGGATAAACATGAGCGCTCTTTTTCCCATTCTTGGGTCCTTCGAGGGAGGCGCTCAACACAACGAACAAGGCAATTGGACTATAATGCTTGAACACTCTCACTTAGCCATAGAATTCTATAATTTTAAATTTCGGTGAAGCCCCTATTGTTCAGAAGACCGAGTTCGGGCGCTATCCACGCCTAGGCCGGACAAACCGACTCCTTGCTCTAAGCGGCATAAGTCTTTAGGGACTCGAAAACCTCTCGAACAGCAACCAGCTCTCGCCTCATCATGACGGTCAGTTTTAGATTTCTCTACTGAGGTGCTTAGCCCAGCTCAATTGGGGCACAATCACAGTAGTTCTCCTAGTGCTACCTTAGCCGATATAACGGAACGTAAGGTACCAAAACATAGGAGCCGGGCAAACCCAACTATTGACCCAAGACATGATTCGGAGCCGATGCATATAATGCTATAAGTTCAGGGTGCCGCACTTGTGAAAGTGTTCGGACTTCTCACACTGTATTGTGGGGTACTTAAGCCCCTGGTGTATTGGCCGTACCAAAGTGTACGGGTGCAACATGTCATTAATGAACATATATTCGTAAAAAAAGAGTAATGCAATAATAGACGGAAGCTATGCATTGTTTATTTAAAAAGGTTGCGATCAAAGCAGAACGATACAAATAGTGCAATATGCAAAAGATGGGACTATTTAACATGTCCTTTCTAGGGGCGAGCTGCAGAATGTTATGTGAAACAGGTATACTGCTCGTTATAGAGACCACCTTAGAGTTCCATAGTGCGGCGTAGCTTTCTTCTTCCCTGGTTGTATCGTTTGTGCGACAATTGTACTGTCGGACAGGCCTTCCGAAGAATGGAGTCCTGAAAATAAGAGAAAATTAAGAAATCGGCAGACCCTAGTGCGGTTTAAGCCGCGTGTCGGGAGTGCCGTGATGGTGCCCCTCCCCCTGTGCCCATGGTATTTCCAGAGCATAGTTATGTACACGAAACACTAGTTTCGCAAGTTCGCGAGGGCTGGGGTTGGGGCCGCATTGCTACGCTTGCTCGGAACGTGCTAGGCGGTCTTGTTGTAGGTTACTCCGGGCGCGCTTGACGGTCTCTAGACATTTAATGGCCGGACTGGAGAATTGCCTTGAGAGGCTGCTTTGTACTTCCGCTGCGATAGCCGCCGTATGCTCCTCCGTTCGGAGAGAGCGTTCGGTGTTTCCATTGACAGTGATGACGCCTCGAGGGCCTGGCATCTTGAGCTTGAGGTATGCGTAGTGCGGCACCGCATTGAACTTGGCAAATGCGGTTCGCCCGAGCAGTGCATGATAGCCACTGCGGAATGGGACTAGGTCGAAGATTAACTCCTCGCTTCAAAAATTATCCGGAGATCCAAAGACCACTTCAAGTGTAACTGAGCCTGTACAGTTAGCCTCTACACCAGGTACGACGCCTTTAAAGGTCGTTTTAGTGGGTTTAATCCTCGACGGATCGATGCCCATTTTCCGCACTGTATCCTGGTAAAGCAGGTTCAGGCTGCTGCCACCATCCATAAGGACTCTAGTGAGGTGAAATCCATCAATAATTGGGTATAGAACCAATGCGGCGAATCCGCCATGACGGATGCTAGTGGGGTGGTCCCTTCAATCAAAAGTGATCGGGCAGGAAGACCATGGGTTGAACTTTGGGGCGACTGGCTCCATCGCGTATACGTCCCTTAGCGCACGCTTCCGCTCCCTCTTGGGGACGTGGGTTGCGTATATCATGTTCACCGCCCGCACTTGTGGGGGAAAACCTTTCTGTCCACTATTGTTCAGCGGCCGGGGCTCCTCCTCGTCATCGCTATGCAGCCCCTTGTCTCTACTTTCGGCATTTAACTTGCCTGCCTGCTTGAACACCCAACAATCCCTATTGGTGTGATTGGCTGGTTTTTCGGGGGTGCCATGTATCTGGCATGAGCGGTCGAGTATTCGGTCCAAACTGGATGGGCCCGGGATATTTCTTTTGAATGGCTTTTTCCGCTGACCGGGTTTAGAGCCTCTGAATCCAGCATTAACTGTTGTATCCTCAGCATTGTCGCCGTTAATGCGGCGCTTTTGCTTGTTGCGACGCGACCTGCCACTGATGTCCTTGGTATCCGAATTACCAGGGCTCTTGGTCATGTTATTGTTGCGAGCTAGACAACTATCTTCTCCCGCACAAAAGCGGGTCATAAGTGTCGTGAGGGCTGCCATAGATTTCGGCTTTTCCTGTCCTAGGTGCGGTGCAAGCCACTCGTCGCAGATGTTATGCTTGAAAGCTGCTAGGGCCTCTGCGTCCGGACAGTCGATGATTTGATTTTTCTTGGTTAGGAACCGGGTCCAGAATTGTCTGGTCAATTCCTCTGGCTGCTAAATTATGTGGCTAAGGTCATCGGCGTCTGGTGGTCGCACATAAGTGCCCTGGAAATTGTCGAGGAATGCGGCTTCCAGGTCCTCCCAACAACCAATTGATTCTGCTGGCAAGCTGTTAAGACAATGCCGAGCTGGTCCTTTAAGCTTGAGTGGGAGGTATTTGATGGCGTGTAGGTCATCACCACGGGCCATGTGGATATGAAGGAGATAGTCCTCGATCCATACCGTAGGATCTGTTGTGCCATCATATGATTCGATGTTCACCGGTTTGAAACCCTTAGGGATTTGATGATCCATTACTTCATCTTTGAAGCATAGTGGGTGTGCGGCGCCTCTGTATTGGGCTATATCACGACGCAGCTCAAACTAGCTTTCTCTACTGTGTTCGGCCTGGCCGGATTGACTGTATCCGGAGTGACGATTACCGTCTCGTGCCGTGGGGCGCCCACGTGATCCGTAGATTGATCTTGTTTGCCTTGCCTTGTCCTCCAATATATCTCACAGGTCTGGCGCATTTTCCCATGCCTTGGTATTTTTTGAGCAGCGCCGGGGTGCGGCTTGAGTGGAGGGCCAAGAGGCCTCTCTGTCGCGTCCACGGGGTGGTCGGTCGGCCGCATCATGCGCTAGTGATGTAGGTTTAGGTTCTTCATCCTCTAATCGGGGTAGCAGCCTACGCTTTGGGTAGCTCTTGGAGGGGCGTTCGAATTCATACTCTTCGGCCGCAAGGACCTCAGTCCATCTGTCGGCTAGCAAATCTTGATCAGCTCTAAGCTATTGCTGTTTTTTCTTGAGGCTGCTCGTGGTGGCCATAAGCCTGCATTTGAAACGCTCTTGTTCGACGGGATCCTCCGGCACGACAAATTCATCGTCGTCGAGGCTTGCCTCGTCTTTGGGGGGAGGTATATAATTATCGTCCTCGACCTCTCTGTCTGCCGCTCTCTCATGAGGGCTGGCTTCTCCATCCTCATGTGCTGAATCTTGCTGGAGGTGGTTGTCTTCGGCACTGTCCGGGGTGTTATTATCTCCCGTGCCGGAATCACCGTTTTTTCTTTGGCGGGATTTAGAGCGGCGCCGCTGACGCTGGCGCTTAGGCTGCTTCTTGGAGGGGTCATCCTCCATTGTTCCATCGCCATTGCCTTCTTTTGGGGTGTCCACCATGTATATATCATACAACGAGGTGGCTTTCCAATGCCCTATAGGCGCTGGTTCTTGATCGTCTCCTGCATCGGCGTCCATACCGTCGATGTCTTCGCAGTCGAAGTCGAGCATGTCGGTTAAATCATCGACAGTGGCTACGAAGTGGGTGGTGGGTGGGCTTTGAATTTCTTCATCATCCGCATCCCAACCTTGCTGACCATAGTCCGGCCAGGGCTCTCCTGATAAAGAGAGAGACTTTAGTGAATTCAGAATATCGCCAAAGGGCGAGTGCTGAAAGATGTCCACGGCTGTGAACTCCATGATCGGCGCCCAATCGGGTTCGATCGGTAGGGGCGCGGAGGGATCGGAGTCTGGAGAGGAGTCCACCTCCTTGGAGTCACAGGCTTCGCAGAGAATAGGGCTGGTGTTCGGCTCAATCGCCGTAGAGATTGCAGCCCCTGAGGCGGTGTCCAACCACCCATCCTCGATTGGCGCAGTTGGCTCCGAATTAAGGGTCCGAGCTGATGCGGGTGCGGCCTCCAGGGCACTGTTCAGCGGTAGAGCTAGATCATGCCCATCGTGACAGTGCTGCGCGCTCGGCTGCGGCTCGAATCCGTCGAAGATCATGTCTCCGCGGAGGTCCGCTGTGTAGTTTAAACTTCCAAATCTGACCTAACGGCCAGGGGCGTAGCTTTCGATCTGCTCCAGATGGCCAAGCGAATTGGCCCGCAGTGCAGAGCCGCCAAATACGAAGATCTGTCCGGGGAGAAAAGTCTCACCCTGGATCGCATCGTCGTTGATGATCGGAGGAGCCATCGGGCCTAAAAGTGACGAAACAGAGGAACTCTCAATGAAAGCACCAATGTCAGTGTCAAAACTGGCGGATCTCGGGTAGGGGGTCCCGAACTGTGCGTCTAGGTGGATGGTAACAAGAGGCAGGGAACACAATGTTTTACCCAGGTTCGGGCCCTCTTGATGGAGGTAAAACCCTACGTCCTGCTTGATTAATATTGATGATATGGGTAGTACAAGAGTAGATCTACCACGAGATTGGAGAGGCTAAACCCTAGAAGCTAGCCTATGGTATGATTGTCCTTCGTCCTACGGACTAAAACCCTCCGGTTTATATAGACACCGAACAGGGCTAGGGTTACACAGAGTCGGTTACAATGGTAGGAGATCTACATATCCGTATCGCCAAGCTTGCCTTCCACGCCAAGGAAAGTCCCTTCCGGACACGGGACGAAGTCTTCAATCTTGTATCTTCATGGTCCAGGAGTCTGGCCGAAGGTATAGTCCGGCTATCGGGACACCCCCTAATCCAGGACTCCCTCAAGGGGGAAAAGCTAGATCCACTCAAAACAAAGCAAATCCATGGATCCAAACCAACAAAATTTCAACACACTAACAAATCACAAAAAAATTGGGCTATTTTTGTGGGGAATTTTCGAATTAGGGACAAAATCAACAAAAACTAGGGTAGCAACAAAACGGGGAGGCTCCGAAATCGTGATCAACTTGGCTCTTGATACCAAGATGATGTAGGGTACAACCCTAATCGCCCGATCTTTCACGAAAGGAGTGGATCCGGCGAAGAACATGAGGAACACGAGGGGAAATCGATGGAAAACACAAGGGGGGATACAAGAGGAAACACTAAACCAACACGAATAAGTCACACATGTGCTGGATCCTCGAGTACATAAGGAAAGATACACAATCTACGGACAACTAAGGACGATACAAGGGTAGCCGGTCTTCTCCATGAGGAGGTCTTGAGTTCTTCCCCAAAAGGGGTCTTGAATCCTCTTGGGGGATCTTCTCCGGTGAAGGTATCCAAGTGGACGAGCAAAGCTCTGACACCAAAATATGAGCTAATCCTTTGCTAACCTAGCTAGGTGGAGGGAGAGGTCTATTTATAGTCTTAGTGCAAATGGGGGGGTGAAGGGGTACATGGGCCTCAGCCCAAAACTGGACACAACCAGGTACCGGACGTCCGCTGGGGGCCGGTCGTCCGGTGGCTCACGGGCGTCCGGATGTCCAGTAAGTGCCGGTCGTCCGCTCGTTTTGGCTCGGGTGCTGAAGTGACGGATTTCCGGGCTGGGCCGGTCTTCCAGTCGCCGGACGTCCACTCGTTTGGCACGGGTGCAGGGGCACCGGTCGTCCGGTCTGGACCGGACGTCCGCTTGCTGGGGTTCGGCTGGAGCATCAGGCGCCGGACGTCTGGTCCCGATCGGTCATCCGGTGGCTGGGATTTCTGCCGAAGATCATCTTCTTCTCCATCTCCACGTCCTTCTTCCTCTTCATCTTCTCCTTGCTCCTTGGCTTCTCCATGATACCCGTGGATGCACAATGTGTCCATATAAGGTAGTATCCATGTCTCATGTGCATCGAAGTGGAAATGTGAGAGGAGAGATGTCACCTCGGTTTCGAGAGCTCTTGCTCGTGCTCATGTCATGGGTCCAAGAGGTGTCGTAGGAGATGTAGGTGGGTCCATGGGGATGGCCTTGGGATGCTCCGCATCAATAGGGGTGTCAAGTAGTATACCATCCTCGAAGCGGTCAAGTGAGAACGTGTAAAGGAGATGATTCACCTTTGTGTATGTGAAGTAGATGTCACACGTGTCACTTGCCAAACGGACTCTTGACATGGTGATGCCCGTAGGATGCTCTGCATCTTCTCCCCTCCCTTGTGAAAGATCCGACCTTGGATCGAAAACCAAATCACCATGGGAAAGAAATGGCTTCGCTGTGTAGAAGCGGACGTTCACATGGTAGTCATCATCCTTCAAAATGATCAAGGACAACAAACACTTGGAAAAATAAATGTGGTTAGTGTTTGTGCAAAACCAAGCATTCAAGAGGTGATTCACCAAATAAGTGTTATCATCATGCAAAGCATATGGTGTGAAAAAGGATTATGACATGGCATGTAAGCATATCAATCTAGCACAAGCAAATAAATCATGGGGACAAGCATGTGAATGTGAGGTAGTGATGCAAGTATGTGTGACAAGAGAAGAATCATCTACGTCAAGTTCATAGCAAGCATTCACAAATTGCTCAATGAAAGGTCTATGGTAGGCATATGAATCATTCACAACACCAAATAAAATGAAGTGTCTAAACACATGGGTCAAGTGCAAGACAATCCAAGCATAATGTGCTTGGGGTGTAGTGAATATAGTGTGGCACTCAACACAATAGAAAGAGCAATTGTTCATCATGTGTGAGGCAATCAAGGCAAGCATGTAGCAATCAATGGGACATGGCATATGAGAAGAAACAACAATGTTGCAACCAAACATGTGATAGGAGCAAGTAATCCAAGAATTGGATGCAACACACAAGGCATATAAATCATGATGCATGGAATTGTGAAAATGACAAGTCGAAGCAAGATCTCTAACAAGTGTGCAATCAAGTGGTCCAAGATGAACAATAAGTCTCATGGTGCAAGCAATACAAGTAGTATGATCCGCAATATCCATGATCAAGAAAGATGTCACCTTGAAGGTGTGTGCTTGTGCATTCTTCACATTGCCGAAGTGGTTTGTAAGGTGGTGTAGAAGCGAGTCATGGTCGACTGTATGAGGCTCGCTCTCAAGAGCTCGAATGGTCAAATCATGTGACATGGAAGTTGACACAAAGTCCAAGTGTCCTACACATGCACTAATGAGGACATCAATACCATTGTTACACCCACAACCCCTGCTGCTATACATACTGGACCAATTACTAGAGCTCGCGCACGCCAATTGAATTATCAGGTACTTTCGTTTCTTGGTAACAATTCTAATATTCATGAGAATATGATGCTGCCTAAATTGGATACATTTGTTTTGCTTACAAATGAAGGGCCTAGCTTGGACAAGAAAGATGAACCTTGGAGCAAGTTCATGCATGGAGACGATGGCATGCGCAAGGGGAACAAGAACGGAGTTACAAGTGATGATTCCAGGACTTTGAAGCCACCATAATGAGTGCATGAAGCCTTGGATGAAATATACAAGATGCCACTTCATAAATTTCGTCCAGAGGCTATTCTAGGTGCCGCGTCACCTTATTTTTGGGCCAAGCCCATGTCATTT
Source organism: Triticum urartu (assembly GCF_003073215.2). NCBI lineage: Eukaryota > Viridiplantae > Streptophyta > Magnoliopsida > Poales > Poaceae > Triticum > Triticum urartu. Next base: position 215,191,022 of record NC_053022.1, on the reverse strand, counting down.
CGAAATACTTGATTATAGGCAGTTTTTACAGTCCGTATGTGTGGGGAAACAATAGTTAGGGTTGGTTTCGGACCCCTCCTCCAAGGTCCATGAAATTCCCTCTCTCTCCTCCATATATACAGCCCTTAGGGCATCGTTTACACTTTTGGTTTTGTTTAGATAAAAGTTCGCCACAGCTGCAACTTCGCGTACTTCGTTTGTGTTCAATGACAAGACAGAGGCGTCACAGAACCCCACCTTGATCAATAAAGCTTTCCTCTTATATTTGCAATATCCAGATTGCAATCTTAGTTTCTTGCTTGTTATTCATTTGCCTGCAGGAAACAGACCTTCATGGTAAGGCTGATCGTGCTCCGGCGTGGTCAATAACCTCTCGGAGTTGGTTTAGCGATTGCTAAGGTGCGACGTCTTCGCACGTTCGTAGTCAGATCGTCAAAGTCGGCTTCCTTCAAAACGATAGCCACCATCTCATCGAAACATCGAGACACCTTCGCCTCTATCAAGTGGTATCATATTTCCAGGTTGCTTGGTGAGATTTTATAGTTTTCATAGTTTAGATCGAGTCTGTTCTTCATACCTACGGTCCACGAAAAAGCCAAAAAAATTAGGGCTAGTTCATCATATCTGAACCAATCTGAGCCGTTGCATAATCTGTTCACAAGTTGTCATGCCGTCGTTGCATCATCATCATCACCACTGCCATATACCACCATCATCATCACCGCTGCCATATACCACCATCATCATCACCGTTGCCATACACCACCATCATCGTCACCGCTGCCATATACCACCATTGTCATCACCGCTGCCATATACCACCATCATCATCACCGCTGCCATATACCACATATCCACCGCCATCACGATAATCTGAGTCCACCTCCCTCACCAATTCACCACCAGTCTGAGTTCCACCAGATTCATCGCCGCCACTAGTCCGAGTTCCACCATATTCATCTCCGCCACCAGTCCGAGTCCAGTATTTTGTTACTCTGTTTTGGATTTCCAGATCACACCATACTCCGAGTCGTGACAGAGTAGGACTCCTGAACTTTCGTGCTACCCGTAGTAGAAAAATAGTTCCAAACTCAAACAAAACTAAGTCTGGAAAATTTTGGCTAGGCAGTTTTTAGACCATTTGTAGACTTTTTCGAACAAAATTTGTTGCGGAGCAAAAAAAGAGGAAAAATTGCAAAAAAAAAAGTAAAAAAATAATAAAATTTCAGAGCGTGCCCCTCCCTTGTTTACGTGCAGCGTCGTGATTTTATTAGTGTTCTAGGCTCACGTCTCTAGCACGGTCTATCCCAGGACCAGCACAGTACCGTCATTGAGCGTTTATTCAAGTTTGCATCTCTGAATTGATTATTGCTAACCCTTTTTGCTACAATATTATAAGACTTCCTAGCTCCACATACATCTACATCGTGCGTTTGACTCTTCCTTGTAATCGCTCTATCCAAGCTTTGAGAGTTTTGACTATGACGGTTGCCGATCATCGCCTGCTGCTAGGTAAGAACTGGTAAGAATTTGAGATTTTCTTGATGGATTTGTGACACCCACCACCACCTCTTGTTAGTAGTCCATAGGATCATATTCTTGTGTGTTTCTATTGCTAGTAACCATGGCAGGATCACAAGCCGACAAGACTGACTGGGAGAACATGACGAATAAGGAGTTGCATGATAAATTTCAGCAAATGATGAGTGGATAGGTGCAAGATGTGCTAAACGGATTTGAAGAGGCCATGGAGAAGATAGATGGCATGGAGAAGACGCTCGAAACAAAGCTCGATAACAGGTTTAATGAATTGCTCGCACGTCTTCCACCACCACCACCGGTTGCACGTAACACACCTCTACAACAACAACAACAACAACAACGTCGCCTTCCAAATCAAGTGGGACGAGGCTATTCTAGGTGCTGCGTAACCTTATTTTTGGGCCAGGCCCATGTAATTTCGAAATACTTGATTATAGGCAGTTTTTAGAGTCCGTATGTGTGGGGAAACAAGAGTTAGGTTTGGTTTCAGACCCCTCCTCCAAGGGCCACGAAATTCCCCCTCTCTCCTCCATATATACAACCCTTAGGGCATCGTTTAGACTCTGGGTTTTGTTTAGATAAAAGTTCGCCATAGCTGCAACTTCGCATACTTCGTTTGTGTTCAATGACCAGACAGAGGTGTCATAGAACCCCACCTTGATCAATAGAGCTTTCCTCTTATATTTTCAATATCCGGATTCTAATCTTAGTTTCTTGCTTGTTCTTCGTTTGCCTGCAGGAAACAGACTTTCATGGTCAGGTTGATCGTGCTCTGGCGTGGTCAATAACCTCTCGGAATTGGTTTAGCGATTGCTAAGGCGCGACGTCTTCGCACGTTCGTAGTCGGATTGTCAAAGTCGGCTTCCTCCAGAACGATAGCCACCATCTCATCGAAACATCGGGACACCTTCGCCTCTATCAAGTGGTATCAGATTTCCAGGTTGCTCGGTGAGATTATATAGTTTTCATCGTTTAGATCGAGTCTGTTCTTCATACCTACGGTCCACAAAAAAGCCAAAAAAAATTAGGGCTAGTTCATCATATCTGAACCAATCTGAGCCTTTGCATAATCTGTTCACAAGTTTTCACACCGTCGCTGCATCATCATCATCACCGCTGCCATATACCACCATCATCATCACCGCTGCCATATACCACCATCATCATCACCGCTGCCATATACCACCATCATCGTCACCGCTGCCATATACCACCATCGTCATCACCGCTGCCATATACCACCATCGTCATCACCGCTGCCATATACCACATATCCACCGCCATCACGATAATCCGAGTCCACCTCCATCACCAATTCGCCACCAGTCCGAGTTCCACCAGATTCATCGTCGTCGCCAGCCCGAGTTCCACCAGATTCATCTCCGCCACCAGTCCGATTCCAGTATTTTGTTACACTGTTTTGGATTTCCAGATCACACCATACTCCGAGTCGTGACAGAGTAGGACTCCTGAACTTTCATGCTACCCGCAGTAGAAAAATAGTTCCAAACTCAAAAAAACTAAGTCTGGAAAATTTTGCCTAGGCAGTTTTTAGACCATTTGTAGACTTTTTCGAACAAAATTTGTTGCGGAGCAAAAAAAGAGGAAAAAAGTAAAAAAAATAGAGCTTGCTCCTCCCTTGTTTACATGCAGCGTCGTAATTTTGTTAGTGTTCTAGGCTTGCATCTCTATCACGGTCTAGCCTAGGACCAACACAGTACCGTCATTGAGCGTTTATTCAAGTTTGCATCTCTGAATTGATTATTGCTGACACTTTTTGCTACCATATTATAAGACTTCCTAGCTCCACATAGATCTACATCATGCGTTTGACTCTCCCTGGTAATCGCTCTATCCAAGCTTTGAGAGTTTTGACTATGACGATTGCTGATCACCGCCTGCTGCTAGGTAAGAACTGATAAGAATTTGAGATTTGCTTAACGGATTTGTGACACCCACCACCACCTCTTGTTAGTAATCTGTAGGATCATATTCTTGTGTGTTTCTATTGCTGCTAACCATGGCAGGATCACAAGACGACGAGACTGACTGGGAGAACATGACGAATAAGGAGTTGCATGATAAATTTCAGCAAATGATGAGTGGACAGGTGCAAGATGTGCTAAACAGATTTGAAGAGGCCATGGAGAAGATAGATGGCTTGGAGAAGACGTTCGAAACAAAGCTCCATAACAAGTTTAATGAATTGCTCGCACGTCTTCCACCGCCACCACCGGATGCACGTAACGCACCTCTACAACAAGAACAACAAGAACAACAACAACAACGTCCCCTTCCAAATCAAGTGGGACGAGCATAGCGCGTTCCCGTTGACCCTAGGCAATATTCTGGTCCCGCTGTTGATGCTTCTATAGCTCCTACTGCTACTGCAGAGGTGGAGGACCATTACGAGGATGAGGTTGACAAAAATTAGAACTACGTGCAACCACCAGCACCACCACTACCAGGTCGTCCTTAGTTATATCATCGCAACGGTAGGGCTGCACCACCATATGAGGTACGAGATCATGACCATCTTCCTAAACTGAAATTGAATATTCCACCATTTGAGGGTAGATATGTTCCTGATATATATCTTACTTGGGATTTAGAAACTGAACAACGTTTTACATGTTTACAATATCCCGAGGAGAGACGTGTTCCTGCTGTTGTTTGTGCTTTCACTAGCTTCGCATGTGTTTGGTGGTCTGAACATTGTAGATTATATCCTATTCCAACTACTTGGGCTGCTTTGAAAACTGCTATGCGTACTCGTTGTGTTCCACCATATTATCAACGTGAATTACTTCAAATATTACAGTGTTTAGGACAAGGAAAAAATTCCGTAGAAGAATATTATCAGGAATTACAAATTTTCATGATTAGATGTGGTATTGTTGAGGAGAATTTAGATATGCTTGCACGTTTTATGGGTGGATTAAATAGAGGGATTCAGACCATTCTAGAGTATAAGGAGTATACTAATATCACTCGTTTATTCCCTCTTGCTTCTAAAACTGAACATGAAGTGCAGGATCAATAGGCATTGGCACGAACTAATTTTTCTGCAGGTCGACCTTCATCATGGACACCACGTGCATCCTCTACTTCCACAGGACCATCAACTCCATCAGGTGCCACCTCTATCCGTGATACAAGAATGCAGGCACAACCACCACTATCTGCCAAGAGCACACCTGCCGGCCTGCACAGAGCTCTTCTTCTTCTATGGCATCAACAGGGCACACAAGTGATATTATTTTTCGTCGTTGTAAGGGAAGAGGACATTTTGCGAGACAATGTAAATCTCAGCGTGTGATGATTGCTACTGAGGATGATGGGTATGAGTCCGCTAGTGACTATGATGAGGAGACTTTGACTCTTATTACACTTGAAGAACACGATGGAGATGATTTTGATCACGAGACGCAATACATGGCTCCTGAAGATGCTGACATGTATGAATGTTTAGTTGCTCAACGTGTTTTGAGTGTGAAGGTCACACAAGCTGAGCAAAATCAGAGGCATAATTTGTTCCATACAAAGGGAGTTGTGAAGGAACGTTCGGTTCGCGTCATCATAGATGGAGGGAGCTGCAACAACTTGGCTAGCATGGAGATGGTGGAGAAGCTATCTCTCACCACAAGACCACATCCACATCCTTACTACATCCAATGGTTCAACAACAGCGGCAAGGTTAATGTAACACATATTGTTCGTGTGCATTTTAGTATCTCTACATATGCTGATTATGTTGATTGTGATGTGGTACCCATGCAAGCATGTTCCTTATTACTTGGTAGACCATGGCAATTAGATAAAAATTCTGTACACCATGGTAGAAATAATCAGTATACTTTTGTTCATAAGGATAGCCATATTACTTTGCTTCCTATGACTCCTGAATCCATTTTGAAAGATGATATTAATAGAGCCAATAAAGCAAAACAGGAGAAAACTAAGAGTGAAAATCAGATTGTGGCAAAAGAATTTGAGCAACAAATTAAACCTAATAATAAACCATCTAGTGTTGCTTCTGAAATTAAATTGAAAAGCGCATGTTTACTTGCCACAAAATCTGATATTGATGAGCTAGATTTCAGCAAATCTGTTTGCTATGCTTTTGTGTGCAAAGAGGCATTATTTTCATTCGAGGACGTGCCTTCCTCTTTGCCCCCTGCTGTCACTAACATTTTGCAGGAGTTCGCTGATGTCTTCCCACAAGATGTGCCACCGGGATTACCACCTATTAGAGGGATTGAGCATCAAATTGACGTAATTCCCTGTGCATTGCTACCCAACCGTGCACCATACCGTACCAATCCAGAGGAGATGAAGGAGATTATGCATCAAGTACAGGAGTTGCTCGATAAAGGTTACATACGTGAATATCTTAGTGCTTGTGCTGTTCCTATTATACTAGTGCCTTAAAAGGATGGTACGTCGCGTATGTGTGTTGATTGTAGAGGCGTAAATAATATTACTATTCGTTATCGTCATCCTATTCCTAGGCTAGATGATATGCTTGATGAATTGAGTGGCTCTACAATTTTCTCCAAAGTTGATTTTCATAGTGGATACCATCAAATTCGTATGAAATTGGGAGATGAATGGAAAACAACATTTAAAACTAAGTTTGGTTTATATGAGTGGTTAGTCATTCCTTTTGGGTTAACTAATGCACCTAGTACTTTCATGAGACTAATGAACGAAGTTTTACGTGCTTTCATTGGACGATTTGTGGTAGTCTATTTTGATGATATACTGATTTATAGCAAATCTTTAGAGGAACATTTGGAACATTTACGTGCTATTTTTATTGCTCTACGTGATGCACGTTTGTTTGGTAACCTTGGGAAGTGCACCTTCTGCGCCAACCGAGTATCTTTTCTTGGCTATGTTGTTACTCCACAGGGAATTGAAGTTGATAAAGCCAAGATTGAAGCTATTGAGAGTTGGCCGCAGCCCAAAACGGTCACACAAGTGAGGAGTTTTCTTGGCCTCGCTGGATTCTATAGGCATTTTGTGAGAGATTTCATCACCATTGCTGCACCTTCAATGAGCTTACAAAGAAGGATTTGCCTTTTGTTTGGGGTACCGCACAGGAAAAAGCCTTCACCGTATTGAAAGATAAGTTGACACATGCTCCTTTACTCAAACTTCCTGATTTTAATAAGACTTTTGAGCTTGAATGTGATGCTAGTGGAATTGGATTAGGAGGTGTGTTATTACAAGATGGCAAACCTGTTGCATACTTTTCTGAAAAATTGAGTGGGCCTAGTCTGAATTATTCTACTTATGATAAAGAATTATATGCTCTTGTTCGGACTTTAGAAACATGGCAACATTATTTATGGCCCAACGAATTTGTTATACATTCTGATCATGTATCTTTGAAACATATTAAAAGTCAAGCTAAACTGAATCGTAGACATGATAAATGGGTTGAATTCATTGAGACTTCAAAATATTTTGTTTGGAGACCATCAAAGATCAATATGTGCATGATGTTGATTTTAAAGATGTAATGCAGAATTGTAAAGAAGGAAGAACATGGAACAAGTTCGTCATTAATGATAGATTTGTGTTTCGTGCTAACAAGCTATGCATTCCAGCTAGCTCTATTCGTCTTTTGTTGTTGCAGGAGGTGCATGGATGAGGATTAATGGGACACTTTGGCGTGAAGAAGAGGGAGGGTATACTTGCTACACATTTCTTTTGGCCAAAGATGAGACGTGATGTTGAGCGTTTTGTTGCTCGCTGCACTACATGTCAAAAAGCTAAGTCACGACTAAATCCTCATGGTTTATATATGTCTTTGCCTGTACCTAGTGTTCCTTGGGAGGATATATCTATGGACTTTGTTTTAGGTTTACCTCGAACCAAGAAGAGAAGGGATAGCATATTTGTTGTCGTGGATAGGTTCTCGAAAATGGCACACTTTATACCATGTCATAAAAGCGATGATGTTGTTAATGTTGCTGACTTGTTCTTTCATGAAATTATTCTCTTGCATGGTGTGCCAAATACTATTGTTTCAGATCATGATACTAAATTTCTTAGCCACTTTTGGAGATGTTTATGGGCTAAGATGGGGACTAAACTGCTTTTTAGTACTACTTGTCACCCCCAAACTGATGGACAAACTGAAGTAGTCAATAGAAAATTGTCTACTATGCTTAGGGCTGTTTTGAAGAATAATAAGAAAATGTGGGAAGATTGCTTGCCTCATATTGAATTTGCTAATAATTGTTCATTGCATTCTACTACTAAGATGTGCCCTTTTGAAATTGTGTATGGCTTCCTACCTCATGCACCTATTAATTTGTTGCTTCTTCCATCTTCGGAGAAGGTTAATTTTGATGCTAAAAAACGTGCTGAATTAATTTTAAAAATGCATGAGTAAACTAAGGAAAACATTGAGTGTATGAATGCTAAATATAAACTTGCTAGACATAAGGGTAGAAAACATGTTGTGTTTGCACCTGGAGATCTCGTTTGGTTACATTTGCGTCAGGATAGATTTCCTAATTTGCGCAAATCAAAGCTAATGCCACGTGTTGATGGCCCTTTTATGGTCTTAGAGAAAATAAATTATAATGCATATAAATTTGAGCTGCCTGCAGATTTTGGGGTTAGTCCCACTTTTAACATTGCAGATTTGAAGCCTTATTTGGGAGAGGAAGATGAGCTTTCGTCGAGGACGACTTCATTTCAAGAAGGGGAGGATGATGAGGACATCAATACCATTGTTACACCCACAACCCCTGTTGCAATACATACTGGACCAATTACTTGAGCTCGCGCACGCCAATTGAATTATCATGTACTTTCGTTTCTTGGTAACGATTCTAATGTTCATGAGAATATGATGCTGCCTAAATTGGATACATTTGTATTGCTTACAAATGAAGAGCCTAGCTTGGACAAGAAAGATGAACCTTGGAGCAGGTTCAAGCATGGAGATGATGGCATGCGCAAGGGGAACAAGAACGGAGTTACAAGTGATGATTCCAGGACTTTCAAGCCACCATAATGAGTGCATGAAGCCTTGGACGAAATATACAAGATGCCACTTCATAAATTTTGTGCAAAGGCTATTCTAGGTGCTGTGTCACCTTATTTTTGGGCTAGGCCCATGTAATTTCAAAATACTTGATTATAGGCAGTTTTTAGAGTCCGTATGTGTGGGGAAGCAAGAGTTAGGGTTGGTTTCCGACCCCTCCTCCAAGGGCCACGAAATTCCCCTCTCTCCTCCATATATACAGCCCTTAGGGCATCGTTTAGACTTTGGGTTTTGTTTAGATAAAAGTTCGCCATAGCTGCAACTTCGCGTACTTCGTTTCTGTTCAACGACCAAACAGAGGCGTCACAGAACCCCACCTTGATCTATAAAGCTTTCCTCTTATATTCACAATATCCAGATTGCAATCTTAGTTTCTTGCTTGTTCTTCATTTGCATGCAGGAAAAAGACCTTCGTGGTTAGGTTGATCGTTCTTCGGCGTGGTCAATAACCTCTCGGAGTTGGTTTAGCGATTGCTAAGGCACGACGCCTTCGCACGTTCGTAGTCCACTACTAGGAAAAGGGCTATAGCTAATATTGACATTAATGGCGCACCATGTATGTGGTGCGCCACTGCTATATAGCAGTGGCACACCATATATAGGTGCGCCATTAGTGTCCTCATTACTAATGGCGCACCAGATACACGGTGCGCCATTACTAGCAAATTTTATTTTTTTATTTTTCCAAAACTATTAATGGCGCACCAGGGTACAATGCTCCATTACTAGTTTTAACTAGTAATGACACACCACACGCTTTGTGCGCCACTACTAACAATTTTTTTACTTTTTTTTTCAAAACTAGTAATGGCGCACCTGTGTGAAGTGCGCCATTACTAGTTCGAACTAGTAATGCCACACCACAACCACAGTGCGCCACTACTAACAATTTTTTTTGCAAAATTAGTAATGGCGAACCTCTAACTGGTGCGCCATTAGTTACTAGGGTTACTAATGGCGCATTTTTAGGTGGTGCGCCATTAGTAACCTGAGACCAGCTAGATATTTTGGACAGCCACCTACCACACTCACTTTCCCCACTTCATTTTCTCCACCTCCTCCTCCAAGCTTGTCTCGGATGCCTCCTCCTCCTCACCTCATTTGCACCATAGATGAACCCAAATTAAGTGGTTAAATTACCTTTTTTGATAGGTAAGTAAGGGGAAAGCTTTCTTTATTTTGTAGATCTACTTTTTTCTCCCTCCAACAACATGCACATGCACTTTTTATGGCCTAGCTAGATCTACGTATGTTTGTGGTGTTGCATATGTTTGTGGTGTTGCATATATGTTTGTGTTTGCAGGTACCGGTATTTGAAATGCGATAGTTGCCAATATTTTGCTGGAATGTTGATTCATTTCCGTTTCCACGAGAATTTGGCACTATGCATTCTTTTTTGTCCTATTTTTAGGCAAAGTCATGCCAAATATTTTCTTGGTTCTAAAATATCGTTTTGCTCTACCCCGCAGGCGACCATGGTCCGCACGATGACCGAAGGCATCATGAATAGGTTTTTGAGCTCCGCGAAGGCCGAGATGCTTCAAAAGAACGAGACGGAGATAAGATGTCCGTGTCGAAGATGCAAGCTGAAGAGCCTTGTTGCGCACCCGGATTCCTGACAGGTGCGGGCCCACCTGCTCTTGCGTGGTTTCATGGATGGCTATCGATGGCAAGGTGATGAAGATGACTTTGAAGTCGTCCATGGGGGGCCGGGCAAGAAATGAGGAAGGGCAGCAAGACAACCATCGCGGCGAGGGCGGGCGAGAAGACGAAGAATCTCCAGGACATGATCACGATGGTGTTGCTGTACACAGTCATCATGTAGAAGATGCCGGACATGATGATGAGGAAGATCAAGATGAAGGGCATGATCATGAAGATGAAGATGCCAGAGCAGACGACGATGGACCATCGATGAGCTGGGTGCAGGACCCTCATATTCAAGAGCTGCTTCTCAAGCAGACGGATAACGCAGGATCTGCCGCCCGAGAGAAAGCCAAGCTAGATCAACTTGAGATAGACGCGGTTACTCCATTGTATGAAGGATGCGGGCCCAAGGATACCCGCCTGAAAGTAACGCTCATGGCTCTGGAGATGAAGGTAAAACACAAAATGACCGACGCATGCTTTGACGAGAACATGTCATTCTGGCACGAACGTCTTCCCAAGGGGAACAAGTGTCGGACCAGTTTCGAGGAGGCAAAGAAAATCGTGTGTCCTCTGGATTTACCGCACGTGAAATACCATGTGTGCATGAACAATTGCATCATTTATCGGGACGAGCACGTGGAGTCTACCATATGTCCGCTGTGCGGCGTCACTCGATACAAGAAGAGGAAGAAAGCTCCTCAAAAAGTGGTGTGGTACTTTCCGATCACTCCTCGTCTGCAGCGGTATTTCGCGGACCCTAAGCTAGCAAAGCTCCTGCGTTGGCACGTGGATAGGGAGGAGAAGAAGCGAGAAGATGACGGAAATGATCCGGAGATAAATAAAAAAGACAAGAAGCTGAGCCACCCTAAGGATGCGAGCCAGTGGCAAGCATTGAACTTCGAACACCCAAAATTTGGGGCCGATCCAAGGAACATCGTGCTGGGTGCGAGCACCGATGGAGTCAATCTGTTTGGCAGCCAGAGAAGCACACATAGCACCTGGCCTGTGTTTGTGTGGATGTACAACCTTCCCCCTGGTTGTGAATGAAGAGGAAGTACATTCACATGAGTATGCTAATTGAAGGGCCGAAACAACCAGGGAATGACATCAATCTGTATCTGGGGCTGCTGAAAGAGGAGCTAGACACGCTATGGAAAACGCCAGCCAATACGTGCGACACCGCAGAGAAAGAATATTTCCCTATGAGAGCCGCAGTGCTCACGACGGTGCACGACTATCTCGGTTACGGATATCTCGCGGGGCAGGTGGTCCACGGATTTTCTGGATGCGTCAGGTGTATGGATGACACAACATGTTGCCAGCTAGATAGAGATCCCGGGTATTCGAAAACCATGTTCATGGGACATCGAAGGTGGCTTCACGACGATGACCCATGGAGAAAACGCAAGGATCTGTTCGATGGTGAAATCGAACCCCAAAGACGCCCGCGTACGAGGAGCGGCGAGGAAATAGACGAGCTGTTGAAAAATTGGAAAGGTTGCCTAGTGTCGGGAAGGAAGCAAAAGGCGCCAGAGCCAGGAAAGAAGTGAAAGGCGCCAGAGCCGCTGCTGAAGGTATGGAAAACGAGGTCTATTTTCTGGGACTTGCCGTACTGGAAGATCCACCGTGTTCCTCACAACCCTGATGTCATGCATATCACGAAGAACGTGTGCGAGATTCTGCTTGGTACCCTGCTCAACATGCCAGAGAGGACCAAAGATGGGCCGAAAGCAAGGGCAGACTTGAAATCAATGGGCATCACGGAGGAGCTTCACGCTAATGATGATGATGATGAGGCGAAGCAGGACACGGAAATTCATCTCAAAGGCAAAAAGGCCAAGAAGACCGGAAATGACTACCCTCCCGCATGCTTCACTCTAAGTCAGGAGGAGATCGAGCAGTTCTTCACCTACCTCATAGGAGTAAAACTTCCTTACGGTTACGCAGGGAAGATAAGCAGATACCTAGACTCAGCGAAGCAGAAGTTCAGCGGGATGAAGTCTCACGACTGTCACGTGCTGATGACGCAGATACTTCCAGTTGCAATCCGTGTGATCATGGATGCGCACGTCCGTGAAACGCTATTTGGCCTATGCAACTTTTTCGACGTCATCTCTCGGAAGTCGGTTGGTGTGAGGCAACCTCAAAGGCTACAGGAAGAGATCGTGGTGATACTATGCGAGCTTGAGATGTACTTCCTGTCCGCATTCTTCGATGTTATGGTGCATCTGCTGGTCCATATCGTGGAGGATATCATCCAACTCGGCCCGACTTTCCTGCACAGCATGATGCTGTTCGAAAGGATGAATGGTGTCATCAAAGGATACGTTTGCAACATGTCACGTCCAGAGGGAAGCATAGCCCGGGGCTTTCTGACAGAAGAGTGCATCTCCTACTGCACGAATTATCTAGGCATCGAGAACTCCGTTGGTCTGCCCGTCAACAGGGACCTCGGTAGGCTCACTAGATGGGGTCACCGCGATGGTCATCGCGAAATGCATGTCGACTTCGAGGGTCGACTCGCCGACTTTGAAAGAGCAACCCTAGTCATGCTACAACACATAGACGTGGTCGATCCTTGGGTGGTAGAGCACAAAACCTATATTGAGAAGACGTACAATGACTGAGGCCAACAAAGGACGGACGGAGATATAATCAAAGAGCACAACTCATGTTTCACACGTTGGTTCAAGGAGAAGCTTCTGTAATACCCTTTACATGAGGATTCTTCCGCGGAAGAAAAACTCATATTCGCCTTGTCACAGGGCATCGAGCACAACCTGATGACCTATGAGGCGTATGATATCAACGGCTACACATTCTACACCGAGGACAAGGACATGAAGAGCGATGGTTATCAGAACTCCGGGGTAACGATGGAATCCTACAACGGTAACGACAAGGACAGATACTATGGAAGGATCGAGGAGATCTAGGAGCTGAGCTACGCTGGAGAGAAGGTCCCGATGTTCCATGTCAGATGGGCCAAGAGCGTCCTAAAAGAAGACCGGTATTTCACCACCATGGTTGTACCCGAAGCCAAATCCAAGACCGCGAGAGCAAACGTCACCGCGAAAATTGAGCCATGGGTACTGGCTTCCCAAGTGGACCAATGCTTCTTCATTACTGACCCGTCAAAGCCCAGTCATGTTGTCGTGAGGAGAGGCAAAAGGAAGATCATCGGAATGGATGGAGTCACCAATGAGCAAGACTTCGACAAGTACGGCGACCCGAAGATGGACCATGACGTCGACGATGAAGTGCCATACACCACAAGAAGAAGCAGGACCACCCTACCTAAAGGACGTCCGTTCAACAGAAGAACTCCATTTGAGAAAAAGAAGGGCAAGAAGATTGTGAAAAGATAGCTAGCTAAGATCGATTGTATTTAAATCGTAGTCTTCATTTCTCGATTGTATTTCGACATTTTGAAATGATATTTCTTCTTTTCTAGTCCTCATGGATATTTATTTATGTGTTCATTCTCGTATTGAATTTCTAACTCACAAAAAGTATTGAATTTGTTAATATTTTTTGAACTCATGGATATTCTTCTCCCCTGGATGGTGCGCCATTGCTATTATTCCCCCCTCTATCCCTTTTCCCCTCTCCCCCGCGCCAGATCCCCCTCCATCTCGACCCCCCTCGCCAGATCCCCCTCGCCGCCATCGACCCCCACACCCTCCCCTGCTCCAACCTAGGCGTTAGGCTAGGTCGCGTCGCGCCCCAACCCCATTCTCCGCAGCCGCCCCACCCCACCGGCAGCTGCACCTCGTTTCGCCGCCGTGACAAGGAAGCCAAAGCCCGGAGGTGGAGACTTCGGCGGGGCTACTCGCAGTCCATCGACGGTTGACAATGGATGCCGACGCGACGCAACGAGGCCGGCCCACGACCACGACCATGACCGGCGTCCTCCTCCTTCTACGGTTTGCATCTCCGATGCGACGCCAACCACCGCCTCGTCAACGAATGTAAATGCTCCCTCCCTCCCTCCCTCCTCTACTCCTCTCCTCTATATAGAGTAATAATTTTTATCAATAAAAAAGTAATAATAAAAAGTTACTAATGGCACACCAGGAGAGGGTGCGCCATTGTTATCCATAAAAAAAGTTACCTATGGCACACCCCTCGGTGGTGTGCCATTGCTATTGTAATGCCCCAAGACCGGAGCTTCAGATGCCTTCCAGGGTTTCCGGGTTTCGTCGTGTGATTTGTTTGGTCCGTTGCATTTCATCTTTGCATCATGTGCATTGCATCATGTCATCATGCAACCCGTTTTAAAACTCACTAAATAAATTGCATGGATCTTCGGTTCTTTTAAATCGAGGGAATTCACATGGTGATTCTCTTTATAACTTATCCTCCCGATATTAGGGAGCTATATTAAATATTCAATTTTCGGAATCACCCATGAACACACTTGCAAATAATCACATGTCTTTTCTTCTTCGAGTTTACTCCTCAAACTTCGCCCATAAATTCTTTTATCTTTTTCCGGAGCTCCACTAAAAATCTGAATACTTTTGGACTCTTCATTACCTTGAACTTATTCAAACCATTTGAATCAAATTCAAATGGATTTGAATTTAGATCTCTCAATCATGGCCTTTTCTATTTTCCCGGATCAAGCACATTTTTGTGAGTCCGGGAAAATTATCTGCGTGTCCAACTTCTTCCCCTAACCCCTCTGTCTTTTCTTTCTTAATCTCTGTTTTTTTTCTCTTTTCTTTTAGTAAGGAGAGAGGAGCCCAGCCAGGCCTTTTCCCTCTCCACGGGGCCGGCCTCTATGCCATTCACTGGCCCATCTACTTCCAGCCGCAGCCCACACCCCACCTAACCCTAGGCCCAGCGAACCTCTCCCTCTCAATCTCTCCCAGCGCTGCCAGGGAGACCGCTGCCCGACTCCTCTCCCGATCCCATCTCCTCCTCTCTTCCCTTCCGCAGCCTCGCTCAGCTCCTCGATCCCCATGGTCTCTCCCTCCTCTCGATCTCTTCCTCGCTGCCAGCCTGTGACCTCCGCCGCCCCGCAAGCACCACCAACCTCCGCCGCCGCTCAAGGCCGAGAGCCCCGCGCACCCTGCCTCAGTGCCGCCCTTCTCCATGGCCGCTTCTGGCCGAGCTCAAAGCTCTGCCCCGGAGCTGCTCCACCTCGAGGCCCTGGCCTCCTTCCTCCATGGCGCCTCCTCATGCCCGAAGCCCCTGGTCCGGCGCCCGCACGTCGCCTCATCGAGCTCCGTCCATCCCTTCTCCTTCTCAGGTTTGTCTCCAGCGCCGCATCGCCAGGGACGCCGAGCGCCACCGCGCAACCCTGCCGGCGACCTCTACCTTCAATGAGGCCCCTTGGCCTCCTCCTCGTTGCTTGTCCGCCGTCCCGCCACGTCTTCCCTATCCTCCATGGCCGTGTGCCGCTCCGGCCCGGTGAGCCCATGCTCCGGCGCCAAGCCGCTGCGACTAGTAGCTCCTCGCCCGACACGCACTTGGCCCTGCTTCTCCTCCTTGCGCCATGGTCTTGGCCCCTCTGCTCCGTCCGTCACCTCTACTGCCCTCCTCGGCGTCCTGCTCGACATCTCCATGGGCCACGGACATGTGCTGTAGCCTGCCTTGCTGCTGCCCACCCAAGGCCTCCATGGTTTTGCTTCGATTTGGATTCGACCGGCAAGTTCCTCTTCACAGAATGTCTACACGACAACCGTCGTGTGGATCCGCCAAGACCGTGGAGTAAACGAACAAGTACCCCTACGCGCGAAGACGCCAAGACCGTTTTGGGATTCACCAAGTACCACTACGGCCGGAGACCTCGACGTTTGACGCCTAAAACGATCACCGAACCGGAGATAACGCCAAGTACTAGGTCAACGAGAACCGCCAAGTTCGTCTTCCCCCGTCTTCGAAATCGTCGAGTACCACTCCAGACCATGTACGACGACCGTCGCTGAAGACCTGTGTAACGCAAACGTCAAGTTCAACTACCGTCGCGTGAACCGCTACTTCCCACGACAACCCCGTGAACAACTACTTCCCCATCAACACATGTACCCCACCGCATCGAACTCGAACCCCCTCTGATAACCCACGCTTCGAAGGTATAACCCTCGAGATGCCGCCCCGGAACGAATACATGTGTGATGTATGAGATGCTCGAGCTTGCGCCATGCCCGAATTGTCGATGCACGTTGCCCCTCTTTTGCCTTATCACCGTCGTCGACTCATGGGACACCCGGTATCCGGGAGTGCCCCACCATCTTTTGCATGCATCTGCATACTTCTCCTTTGCATCGGTATCTCAGTCGAGTTACCGGAACCGAAACGTTGCCGTGCCACCGTTACCGTTATCGTTGCCGTGGCACCCATTTTCGTTTCCGCCATTATGACAAAATGCTTCATAATGCTCTTGTCAACTTTTAATAAAAATTGCATAAACTTGTTCATGTCATCCGCATCATGATAACAACAATTAAAATGTTTAAATTGTTGTTGCAATAAATTACTAATGCATATGGGGATTTACCGGATTCGTTATTTGTTATACCCGGCCCCATTTAAATTGTTTAGATGGTGTAGTTTTGTTATGCCTCACCTCTTGTCATGTTAACCAACATTTAATATTGTTGAGTACCTAACCAAGAGAGAACTAAATAACTGATGTGGTGTTCCATCAATATGCAACTCGTTGCATATTGAGCTCCACTTAACTTGTAGTTTTGTTTGTGCCCTTTGCCATGCCATGCATATTTAAACCGTACATGCATCATACTTCTTTGCGCATCATGCCATGTTATGTGATGGTTGTTTGCTATGTTGTTTGCTTCTTTCCGGGTTGCTTCTCTCCTTAGCTTTGGTTTCGTTCCGGAGTTGTGAGGATCCGTTCGACTATGTCCGTTTGTCTTCTTCATGGACTCGTTCTTCTTCCTTGCGGGATCTCAGGCAAGATGACCATACCCTCAAAATCACTTCTATCATTGCTTGCTAGATGCTCGCTCTTTTGCTATGCCTATGCTGCGATACCTACCACTTGCTTATCATGCCTCCCATATTAATAAACCAAGCCTCTAACCCACCTTGTCCTAGCAAACCATTGTTTGGCTATGTTACCGCTTTGCTCAGCCCCTCCTATAGCGTTGTTAGTTGCAGGTGAAGATTGGAGTTTGTTCCATGTTGGAACATGGATATTTGTTGGGATATCACAATATCTCTTATTTAATTAATGCATCTATACAGTTAGTAAAGGGTGGAAGGCTCGGCCTTATGCCTGGTGTTTTGTTCCACTCTTGCCGCCCTACTTTTCGTCATATCGGTATTATGTTCCCGGATTTTGCATTCCTTACACGGTTGGGTTATAATGGGAACCCCTTGACAGTTCGCCTTGAATAAAACTCCTCCAGCAAGGCCCAACATTGGTTTTACCATTTGCCACCTAGCCTTTTCTTTCCCTTGGCCTCCTCCTCGTCGCTTGTCCGCCGTCCCGCCGCGTCCTCCCTATCCTCCGTGGCCGCGTGCCGCTCCGGCTGGTGAGCCCATGCTCCGGCGCCGCGCCGCTGTGACCAAGAGCTCCTCGCCCTGACACACACTTGGCCCTGCTTCTCCTCCTTGCACCATGGTGTAGGCACCTCTGCTCCGTCCGTCGCCTCTACTGCCCTCCTCGGTGTCCTGCTCGACCTCTTCGTGGGCCATGGACATGTGCTCTAGCCTGCCTTGCTGCTGCCTACCCGAGGCCTCCATGGTTTTGCTTCGATTTGGATTCGACCGGCAAGTTCCGTTTCACAGAACGTCTACACGACGACCGCCGAGTACCTCTCCGCGAGTACCACTACCATCATGTGGATCTGCCAAGACCGTGGAGTAAACAGACAAGTACCCCTACGCGCGAAGACACCAAGACCG